>NW_026712961.1:0-435553 GCF_030625045.1 Achroia grisella
TAGCCATAATAATTATAATAACCCAGGAATTTACACAAACCCACCAAGTCCCATATATCATAAGCAGAGCTTGAGTTATGAGTACTAAAATTTTATAGAAACACTCAAAATACTTTTCTTGTAAATACAAATGTACAAATGTACATAGGTAACACAGATAAATTCAAATAATCGTACTCGTGAAACAATGTGTGTATCGTGCGAGGAAACAAATGCTAGACGGAAATAAGACGATGCTAAAACGCTAGACCACCGCTGTTCGTTTTTTACAATAATTATTTAAGCAAGTCAAAAGCTGTTTTTATTCTGAAAACATCAATTACATAATAAACTGAAGGAAACAATTCATCCGCTTCGTATTGGTAATACATAACTAGGGAAATAGCAGAATAACATTGCTTCATATAATATTTTCCTATAATACTGATAAGGAATTAGGCGTTGACATTTTAGGACCAACTTCAATATACGATTATAAATGATAAATATGTTAAATAAATTGATAATGGTAAATAGCAAGACTTTATGACAAAATCTTTTTTTTTTTAATGGTTGATAACGTAATGGTGCACTGCCCTGCGCTAACGGTATAGCGCAGGTGGTGGGACACCAGTTGAGGATAATAGTGAATATGAATGAGGTCAGTTGGCCCATCGTGACAAATTCACCAAGAATTTATCAAAGAGGTGAGCCTGACATTGCTAGCAATAGGATCATCATTCATTAATAACAATTTCCTTCCCTAATCTCGTAAATTAATCTCAATAATTATACATAAGTATTAATTTGATGATTTTGATAACAATGGGCATAATAATCTAGGGGTACCTATATATTCTTACATTTTAGTTAGTGTTCAAAGGTCGTTACTTCTTTATCTTTATATTACTACTTTATTTAGAGACATGCCTACTAAAACGTAATGGCTTTAAATGACAGTATACTCGTACCTACATAATGACTTGATCTATGATTACTAAACGATTACGCTAATCGTAGGCGTCGTATCCTAGTGGTTTACTACCACAATTAACACCAAAAGGTCGTAAGTTGAAACCAAAAAAAATTGTCTAGTTAAATCTGACCGACTCTTCGCTAAAGACTTGAAGATACTCGTATTTTATCTTGAGTAAGTTGACGTATCTATTGAGTACTTGACTATGTTTTATTACAAATAAAGCAAACGATGTCGCGATTTAATATTAGTAATTATATATTTATGTTTTAGATTTGTTTAAGTTATGAAACTATATATGATAAGGTGGTGGGTAACAAGCTAGCGATGACCCGGATATCAATTACGCATCTGTTATGATCAATCATTATAAAACAAACACCGATTCGCACCAGAGATACGAGTATACTTATACCCCTGAGCGCGAAATGATCGACTCACCACTTGATATTATTCTGTACATTTTTGTTTTCTTTTTTTAAAATAGAATGGCAAAGAACCTTCGGAATCATCATTTGTATACATGAACAGCACTACGGTCATCACGTTATCATGTGATACCCGTGATATCATTCATGCATTGCCATTTGGAGGACTAAGTTCTCTTGCCTCCTATCCTATAATTTTATTACGTTAGCTCATCACAAACAGAAACACAGCTTAGCAAGCAATCTGCTTGCAACTGAAATAAATGTGATTAACGTAAACAATTTTTACTTTATTTTAGGTAAGACTCAAATGGCAATTATTGCTGGCTGCTTGTACATCATTCTTTTTTTAAATCTTTATATTATTTTGTTTCTTTTTTTATAACACTTTTGACTTTACTATGAGCTGTCTGTAAATTAATTATATACATATAATAATATCTGGTTATATTCTTTAAAATAGTTGTGTATTCATTTCACTCCAGTCACAGCAATTATGCAACGGTAAGTGGCCACCGTTGCCTATATCCATAAACAACACCACGAATATAATGTCACCATAACGTCATACGTAGTACCTCCCATTTCGTTGTCACGGAATTAAAAAAAGTCTATTTATTTTGTAGTAAGTATCATGATGGTTTCTAAGAAAAGTATTAATAACCATTATAAAGAAATTTTGTGGTGAACTCACTTTAATATCCTAAACAACCTGCTGTCATATTCACCCTTTTAACCTTCTCTACTGCTCCACCAATGTATATCATAAACGCAACATGAATCATTATTTATTTCATCGACCAGAGCTTACTTATTATTATCCTAAAAAATAACAAAGTCACCTATGTCAAAGATTATCTTATAGTAGAATTACTGAGACAAAAGAACAATAAAAACTACAACCTTGTAATAACCCATAATTTTAATTTCAACCGTATTTATTCTTTTGAATGAATGCAGTGAATCTACGATTCAATTTGGTTCAAAATGTTCATATACTACGTATATTACAACTACAATTTTTTACTAAAACCACAGTTAAGTTAGGAGTATGGTACGTTTCCTACGGGCAAGATACTTATAATGCAGTTTCTTACTGTTTATTCTCTGCCACGAATTTGCCTGCAGTACGGTTATTACTCAGTAGACTTTTAAAAAAATACTTCCTATGAGTTCCGTTTGCTTTTAAAGTGTATTTCGATTGGAGCCTAAATGGACTCCAATCGAAATACACTTTAAAAAGCAAACTGCTTGACGAAACTTTTGACATGGCAGTGAAATTACTTCTATAATTACGTCTAATTTATGAATTATTCTTTTATTATCTAATTAATTAATATCTCACCAACACATTTAACTTCGTCTGCTAACCACATGATGAAAATATTAGTACTCGCTAGTTTACTGTAAAATCTTTGGTTATATATTATACTAGTAAGTAACAAAATTAAACAACGTCAGAACTATTGTACCATCTCATAAAGTTATCTCCTATTACATCGCACCTGGTACAGTACACTGAAATATACAAATTGCATCTTATTGCCCAACAAATAGGATTCAATATAAGCAGTGTCATCAAAAAAATCCAATGCGACGGTATTAATATCTGGATCCCAACGTTGCAGGCATGTGATATAGCTGCCAGTGGCACCCATGCCAACTGGGTCTGGTTGTCCACACATATGCTGAATGTAACACCAATCGGCAACTGATACAAATATATGCATTCTGAAAATAAAAAGAAATCGAGGCCATAAGAAAACATGTAAATACCAAAAGTTCTTATGACTGTTTGTACTGTAGCGTTTTCAAAAACAGAATAAATCTAACAATGATATTTTTTTTTGATGCTGCTTATGGTCAGTGGAAATATGGAAGGAATACAAATGTATGGCACTTATCACCGTAACTAATTTTAAGTTATAAAATCATCATAATAGGAGATAAGATAATCTATAGTGGAAATTTAATTACAATTAATATACCTACTTGTAGGAATCGCAAAGAATATTCCTAATTTTCAAGTCAGTGGAACGCAGATAATTTTTTTGCCCGTCATTCATTTCTTTTTTCTGTCGGTACCTCGACTACAATTGGCATAGTTTGATCGACCGGAAGCACATGCCTTGCTCGATTCCAAATAGGTATTAAGAGTGTACCAATTTTATTATTGTGGATAAGGCGCTAAATGAATAACATATGAACAAACAAGCACTCATTTATATTCTACACAGATAGCCAAAGTGATCAAAGCCTAGGAAACAGAATTTCATAGAAAAGAAATTAATAGTTGATACTATTTACTTACAGAAACCTGAAAATATTTTGACAATAATTCTTATTTATATTATGCCTAAATGCGGAAGTAACATTGTTTCTTCCATTTTAGATCTTTGCTGTCCTTATATCATTTACCTAAGGTACCTGGCATGGAGAATGATATGGAAATTAACTATTATCCCAGTCAATCTATTTTTACTTCTACTGTGAGAGTTTTGCCTACTTACCTACTGGCACATTAATAATGAATACTTATATAAAATTTATGCACACACAAAAAATTCCGAGGTCGTAATTATATTTATTTATCTCATATCTTCAATATTGAAGATAGGTTACTACAAACACAGATAAAACTAAATGTTATCTCGCGTAGATAATGACGGTTATTACTTTATTTCTTAAATTTGTTGTTGCCAGTTAAAAAATACATGTAAATTTATTTGTTGTTCAGGCCGCGAACAGGTGGCGATAGTTCTGTAGAAGTCTACGACGAATAGGGATGTTAAACTTAAAATGGCTGTGTTTTAAAGTAGATTCGTTCGATTTTCGTACGAAAATGTAAAAAATCTTATATAAACTTGTATATTAACTCAATTTGGTTCTATTTTACATACAAACTTATAGTTTGTATGATATTTTGATCCATCGGTCCATCCGTGAGAGGATGAAAATGTCCGCGTACCCAGAGAAAAAATCGCACAACAATTAAAATCTTACCTTTGGCAATCCTACATTCTTTACTTATTGACTATAAGTAATTAACTGCTGTAGGTACAAATACCTACACCAATACTGATTCATATTGTTAAATTACTAATGCGTGATTAGAGGATTAAAAAATTAAATGACTATCTTATATTTTCACAGACATAGTTACATACTAAATAGGTAATATAGGTTCTCTTTTAAATTTGCTAAATTTTTAGTAAAATCGTATGTAATCGTATAATGAGGTATTTGAACCTGCTACGAATGCTACTACGAAACCTTTTAAAAGCCTACCTTATATCAACTGCTGTTAATTACGGCATTCATTGATAACCTTGATAAAATTGATAAATTTCTAGAACAAATATAATAGACATTTCTGATAAAACCTGCATGGAGACTTCATTCTCGTCTATTTCAGCTGTTAAACACCGTGCTTTGTAAGATGATGTGTTTCAGTTTTAGGGTATAATAATGCAGTGAAAAAATATAAGAAGTTTAAGAGGTAGGTATCACATCAGAGTCCTCTGGAATGGCAACGCATAATAACGCGATCCTTAATGTTGTTCATGTTATCTTTAGGTGCTTATTCCCCATTCAAATAAAATATATGACGTGACGTGGTCTAATGTTTTGAGTAGTCATGCTCACTAAAATGTCCAGGCTTGTGACGGCGTGGTGGGCCGGGTCATTGGGTTCTCTAAAATATGGTCGAACGCAGTGATGGCTGGCTCATCCGTCATACTCGTGAACGTGTGCAGCTTGTAGGGACTGGTCTGCTCTTATCGCTATGACTGATTTCCTCTTATTAATTGTTTAACTTATGCTTATATATTCAATATTTTTTTCTATTTGAGTATTTAATTGAATTAGTGCTAATTGGAGGTTTGTATTCACATACTTAAACTTAAAAATGTAAAGTAATAATAAAAGTATTTAAAAGAGCAACACGCAAGTTTCTTGCTCGTTCTTCTTGCGATGAGAGAGCTTTCCGAATGAGCGGTAGATTAAAAAAATGTAATGACTATTCAAAAGTGCTTCAATGTAAGTTTATTTGAATAAATGATTTTCTATTCTATTCTAATAAAAAATCTGTGGTAGTAGTGAATATAATAAGCATTGTGATGCTTACAATTGCATAATTTTAACTACTATTTATTTATTCATATTTTATAAAATAATAATAAAATATTTAACCGTTCTTTGATAAAAAATATCTTATTATTACTATAATAAATTAATCGATTTATCTTTACCTGCCTTTTAATGTGTTTACAATTATCATTATGTATTTGTAGTGAAAATATATTTATTATTGTATGTTTTGAAAGTTAAACATGTTTTTATGTTATTGTTAATTTATTTTATGACTCTAAAATTGTGATAAAAAATATAATCTGAGGATCTGCTGTGTTAACTATTATATGAGATAAGAGGTATTGTCTAAGGGTATTGTTATTCTTTGTTTGTTCGTCACCGAGGTGTCATTTGCCAGTCAGGGCATTGATCCAGTAATGAGTTGATGGCATGAACGTGCATTATTCAGACTATTAACGTTACAAACGCGAAAGTTTATAAACATTGGTCACTCCTTAACAAAAGCTACTGGAATAACTAATAAATGGAAACTCCTTAATAAAATTTAGTAACACACATAGATCATATTCTAGATTATTACATATTATTATTTTTATCCCGAACCCAATGTTTTAATTCATCGTCATTAATGGGAGACGTGTATGACAATCAATTCAGTCTCTTGACATTATTTGGGATTCTTTTTTTTGTTATATGACACTGTTAAAATTCATGATTGTCAGGAGGAAACGTGTCAGTCATTTCTGTCTCTTCACATTTTTTTTAATTTTTTTATTATATATAATTTTATGATCAATTCTTCTGTCATACGGCCAATGCTAGTTTAGAAGCCAGGACTACACAGAATACTGAAAGAATTGATATTGTCTGAAAGTGTACCTACAGTATAAATAACATTGTAACGATCCTTCTCAGTTAAATAAAGATTATTACATAAAAAAAATATTTATTTTAGTATAATAGATTTATTTTGAAATTAAACATCTCCTTATCTTTCGTAAAGTTTCTTTATAGGATGTGAAATTAGTTAACCGTCGATTTAGACTGTAATAAAGTAGGTAAAGTGCAATGTGTATGCTTGTGCCACTTTCTAAATATTGCTTATCGGGTCCTCGAAAAATAATTATATAGACTTAAGCTGCTGTACACTGTACACAGACGCCAATTTTAAATTATTAAAATTTCTTATCACTTCACCGAAAAATAATTCTATAGAATGAAGGTGGTGTATGTAACATTCGCTTTATGTATGTATAGGTCTTGTAGATAACCTTTATTTTGATAATCACTGGCCAATTAGTATCTTGTTTGGACATGAGATCAATCATGAGAACCCCAAGATCAATCATGAGATACACTGCCATAATGTAGGTACCTATATTCGAAAACCGTATGGTCTTTCGTTTATTAAAGTACAAAAATAGTGACAGTCGATTTTGTTATTCAACCAACTGTATATTCAATACTTTGAGAATTATGATTTCATGCAATTTTAGTAGTTTGTATTTGCACAATTTTTGACGTACAATATGTACATTTGTAAGAGCAACAAGCATCTATCTTGCTTATTCTTCATAGCTGAATGTGTACTCTGAATGAGTGGTTAATTAAAAAATGTAATCTGTAGTGAGTCAGTTTTTATGCACTAGTGCCTAAATATAAGTTTATTTGAATAAAATTTATTTCTATTCTATAAACAGATCTTTACAGTTACCTGAAAAATAAATCTATACTTAGACATAACATCTAATGCGATGCGCAGATCCACAACTAGGTTAAGCAAACTTTCAGTGCGATCTCTTTTAGGTGAGTGACTGTAAAATATATGTATTATATAGTTATACATGATATTATCGTAGGTCGTGGTTATTATTACTAGGCACGTAACAGGCGCAACTCATAGTTTTGGACCAGACTTGGAGGATGATGGATAAACATCAATGTGAAAAAAATTCGCCTACAACAAACGTTAAAGTTTGTATAGTATAGATACTCTATCGAATAAAAAAAACTTATCAAAATGTAATAATAAAAAAAAATCGTGGCTTAGTGGACATCCAAACATACAAAACTATCATTGACGAACAGACTATGCTAACCTTATTGTATATAATAATATTACACAATTCGCACAGCGCCATCTAGTCACAAGCTAAGTAGAGCTTGTGTTATTGGTACCTACTAGACTTGACAACTGATATAAAATAATTAATGCTTAATGCTGAACGCAATCTACTCTGTTCATTTTTAATTTGTATTCTGACCTATGCGCTTTTTATACTGTCGTGGTTTTTAATAGATAATACAATATTTGTAAATTAATCCTTTTTCTGTTACTATATAACTCCATATCCATATCTCTTATACAATACTTAATTATTTTTTTTATAATCACATGCATAATATACATAGATAATACTTACAATCATACTCATGAATATTATATGAATATCATAATACGAATGTTTGTACGGTGCATCGTGAGAGGAATCCAACCCGCGACCAACTGATGTAAAGTGGTGCAGTCAACCGCTAGACCATCGAGGTCACCGAGGTATACAGAAATACTACGTGTAAATTACTAGTTTAGATATAAAAATTAGTTGTAACTTGGTTGCTAAATATGACTTACATAGTGGATATCTGGTAAAGTTACATGTTAAACACGGTGTTTACAATTAATACTAGTTTACCTTGAAGTTACCTAACGAGTGTATATTAAGTATCTATATAACAATAGAATATTAATTTATATAAGTTATTAATATTTTCATTTTACTACATATTATTGACTGTTATTGAAAAGTAAAAGATCACGAGGAAGATTACATCATTACACATCAAAAATAAGCGGTGATTTTAATTTCTAAATGTTACGCGTAAAACAATAGTGAAACAATTTTGATATTCCTTTTTCAATATCTGCCCGAGGTATATTTATAATTATTGTAACTTACTTAACTTAAAGACCAGAGGAGCCGAGATATATTTAATCCTGCACGGACCAAATTAGTCCACAGATACAAATGTAGGTACATATTTTATATTATTTATTGACATCAAAATCAAGCGAACATTGCAGTTTCCCAATATGCTAAATATACTTTGGAAAAATTACAACAAAATATTAATATAATACGTTAATTATAACAAAAGGAAATATCTATTAAAACAATAACAACTTACAAATTTACGTAATCTATTGCAAATCTGTTAATGTTCTATATTATTAATCCGCTTTGGACGGACTGTACCGTCGTATAGTCCGTCCAAAGCGGAATTTAATTGTCAGAGAAAATATGATGCAGTTTCGCAAACAGACTGCATAGTATGTTGTTTTTTTTTTGTTATTTAGATATAAAGAAGAAACAAGAACTTAAGAGAAGATTACTATAAAATAGAACAATCAAATCTGTTTGTTCCCACTACTTTAATATATTGTAGCGGACTAAAAAATAGAACAAACAATTTCATTACTTTAATATATTGTACCTACTCATGTTCTTGATTAATTTCTTAGGCATTCCTTATTGACTAGTGATATAAACGGTCATCTTATATTGCATTGGAGTATATGTAATAGTAAATATACCTGATATCCCTGGACTGTTTAGTCATCTAGTCCCAATCTAAACTTAACTTGTATTATGGTACTCGATAACTTATATGAATTTTTAGATAATTTTTTGGTATATATACTTATACATAATATACATAGAAAACACCCAATTCGTATTCATGAGTATAATTGTTTGTACAATGCGAGGATGGAACTTACGACCATCGGAAGTAAAGCAGTGTGTTAAACCGCTAGACCACCGAGGCCATCAAACTATTAGTATCCTGTCATGACGAATAAAATTTACGCTTGAGATTGCCCTTCATCTACAGTGCTGATAGCTTTCCTCACAAACACATATTTCACCTTTACGTCTAAGATCTAGTAATGCTCACTAGTGGACAGAGACCTTTCGGAGTGGCATCGGTATGAATGGATCGCGTCACTGACAGCATCGCTGGTATAAATGAACCATGTCATTGAACGACCCGATGCATTCGTACTCTGTGCCAACTGCTGGTGCTGCTGTGACTCTGCCAATATCGAAGTGACGTCACGCGACAAATCTATATAGTTGTGATTCATTTATATTACATAACAGCATCCGACTAGCGTTTTAATGATGAGATATTGCATTAGTACTCGTAAATCATGTTGATAGTGTTGTTGTCGGCTTTTAGTGACGGTCATCAATATAATGATTTAGCTACAAATGGAAGTTTCACAAAGGAAACACCTTTAGTTTAACTTCTACTAAACAGAACTAACATATGGTGTCAATAAGGACTGAGGAATCAAAAAAATATGACTATTAAAAAATTATTTCTATTTCTATTTAACTTGAAGGTGATCGTCACGTTTATTTCGACAATTTTTTTATAGCATAGAAGAAAAACGAGCTTGCAGCTCTACTCACAACGGTAAGTAATTACCGCCGCCCATCATCACCCCGCTACACCAGGGACAGGCAAGTGACTTCCCTGACGACCACATTTAAGAAAATAAATTATTTTCTTAAATGTGGTCTAATGTAAATGATTAAATATTTCTGACTACTAATCAGGATACTAAGATACATACATATATACATACCTACGATATGCCTATCGCAGAATATAGAAGTATAATTATGATTTGATAACAATTTGAACCGTGAGGAAAGACTGAATTTTTACATGTTTACCAGGATGCTACTACTCAACCCATCCTCAAAACCGCATCTGTATTTCACTATGTCAAGAAGGAATTACAGGTACATAGATAAAAATATAATTCTATCTATGCAGCTTCTAGTAAATTCTAGCGTGTATCTTCCTAATTGTCGATCAAGAACATAGAGCCCCATAGTTCACCGTTTTGCATTTTTCTACAAATTTTCTTGGCACACTTCTAACTGTGAACCAAGAATTCTTAATAAATTTATGTAACAGCAACTTGTATTAAGTTAATAATACCGTAAATAGTACTAAATAGGCGAAACTAATAGTACAAATGAATAGAGCATGCATATCATATATTTATATGGTTATTACAATGCATTTATGGAAAATACTGTGATTCTTTTCAAGGTAGACGTAACTAAAAGAATGTAGGTACGCACAAAAATAAAAAAAATAACCACGACAGTTTCCAAGGAGACCACATGTAACTTGACCTGGTAGGATCATTGTTAGCCATGGGAGTAGTTCCTCATTAGTTTTCGATTATTTATTCCATTTAATTATAGGGAATTAATTTTGTTAGAAAAATCGACTCCAGTTTTGAGGAAATAAGCATGGCCCCAATACAGGAATAAACTACTACAATAATATATGAGAATTATACCTTCTTCGGCGAATCTTTAAAAAAAATCCTGAATTTAAACAAGGTAGACATCATAAAAAATTGTCTGCATGGGTGCGTCAGTCACCTTTTTCAGTAGTAATGCAGCTTGTTTTGTAAACTGTAGCTGCAAAGGGTTGAGATAAAGTAATGAAATTACAGAATAAGAGGCTTGACAACTTAGTCCTTCGGTATGTCAACGAATGATTGCTAGCTTGATTCCTATTCAAATTACATAAAGTTTGTACCAACCGAGGACTCTTTCCCACGCCACGGTGCTGTTAATTATTTCACTAATGGAATCGCGACGGGAATAAATGACTGCCTGTGACTTAAATAAGTGTAGTATTTGTTGTGATGAGCTATGTACTACTATGTTAATTGGCGGCCTTGTTGGTTTAGTGGTTTAGGACACCGCTTTATTGCCGATGGTCGTGGGGTCTATTCCTCGCACGGTATAGACATGTGTGATTATTTGTATCAGTCTGGGTGCGTTCTATGTATGTCTGTTATGTATGTTTTTACAAAAAAATATGTATTGTATTTATAACAGGTGTCTCAGCTAAACTTGGGACTAGATGACGTTGTGTGAATTGTCTAGAGTTATTGTTATTATTTAATCATTTTTGTAGTATTTGTGTAGTCACACAATCATGGTATAAAAAATTATCTATTAATTTAAGTAGTGACCAGGTTTAAAATAGAGCTACGAAGTAAGTATTCAATTGCCACATTAACAAGGGATTGTTTATTTAAACTCTCTGTGCTGTTTTCGTACAGAATAGTATATTAGTATTTTTTTATCTATTTTTTTGTGCTTGTAAACTATTTATGAGTGGAAACTTAATTGATCAGTAGCTATATAAATTGTTATTGACCCTAATTGAAATATGTTGCTTAGTTACCTAGGGTTTTTTCCTAAATAACATAAAATTAAAGTAGAACATATGTAATATACTGTCACGCCCATGACCCTCATGAACTGCACGCCTGAAAACAAAACATAACCACAATATATGTAGGTACATAACAATTATTTTATACAAATAATATCATTGTTAAAAACAAAAGTTATTTGTTACAATTACTGTTTGCTTAGATCTAATCAGAATAACTAATCGACTAAATATACATACGCTTACATAATAACATGTCAATATTTGATAAACCAAATATCAATTTTGTTATCTTGTATTATGAGAATTTCGAGTATGTCTATAGCGTAATATAAATATATTTGTATATTTTATACAGTGACTATTCTAATGGTGTCACTGAGTTATTAATAATCGGCTACCACCTTGATTTTAGGTTTCCTTAGAACCCGACTCCCAATAAATCAGCAGCATCAATTCCAACGCCGAGATCGTTTTTCTTCAAATAACCTTAAAATTATTACTAAGATTATTATGTATTTTATATTAATAATAATTGCGTACAAACAGTTAAATCTTACTAATAAGTCTTTCATTATTAAAACTAATTTTAATTTTTACACTAACTTTGACACCTTTATAACTAAGTATGTTTATATGCGAATTGACGCTAAAGACGAAGATATTTTGAGAATGATATTTGGAGCTATCGAAAGTTGCTTATAGATTTCTTTTAAAATCCTCTTAAGATATACAGTATTACATGTATTACGGAACCTTGAAGTCCTGAGAGTGTGCGTCTTACATACTCGAACGTGAATTACGAGTAAATTAGTTTAACTTTACGCTTGGAATTCTAGTTAGGCTTTTTTGATTTGTTTTAGTAAATAAATTAATATTAATTCATTTACAACTATGGCCCGCGCAACTTCATCTGAATCACATAATATATTTTGAATTATTTATGTGTCATTATGATGTATAAGATATATTACTGTAAAGCTTTATTCAAATCTGTTCAGTAGTTTTTGCGTGAAAGAGTAATCAACATCCATCCATCCATAATCACAAAAATTCTCGTTTATAATATTAGTATCTAAGACAACAAATAATTAACTACTTAATAGTCTGTACTGCAAACATATACATAGGTTGGTTAATTGTATAGAGGTATTTTAGTTATTACGAAATATAAATCGTGCGTCAGTCAACGGTATAGACAGGTACGACAAATATCATAGGCATAGCTTATTACTCTGTGACCCATGTACCTCTGGAAGGAATATTTATAGACCACAGCTGTTAATATTTATCTTATTTTGGTTATTATTATTCTATAGATCAGGCCAATCCAACGAAGAAAGTGACGAGCCTACGTCACCATTTTTGACATAAATTTGGTTCAATATCAACCAGTAAATTATCATTGATTTGGAATTAGTGAAATGTTTACACAAAAAAATACAGGCTATTTAAGAACCGCGCGTTTTATAAAGTCGGTCGATTATCTGCGTTGTTTGCTGTTTTCTTATCTCTTTCAGTTTATGACAGAAACAGATAATGTGTATATTTAAATCATATTATATGTAGGATATAAGTTTTTTAATGCAAATAGAAATATGCTCTCGCCTGTGCTAACGACATACGCTTGTAGGACACTAGTGGAGGACGATCAAATGACGAAGTCAGGTCATGTAGCCCTTTGTAGCCAGGAATTGACAACGATGTTTTGCAGCAGAGCCCTATAGAGATCGACGCGTTAGTTGTAGAATTGTCCGCATTACTGACCTTTCCCTACAAGATAAATATTGAAAGTAACAAAACCAAATTTATAGTAGATATACAACTTTAAATTGTTTGTTTTATATTGCAGTTAAAGTACTTATTATAATTACAAAACCAACAGTAAACTCGCCCACTTCTCTTCTATTTTGTTTGCTGTGTCCAACAGGGACCATAATTGATCTGCTGAATATAAACGTAACAGCTACTGTAAAATAATGGAACGCGATCCTTAAATAAATATTTTCAACCGATATTTAAAAACTAGATTCTCCTGACTAAATCCATTTTTTAAATACAATGCACATACTATATACCTATATACAATACAATATATATAATCTGTGATTTTAAAAATAATTTAATATGTCGCTAACTATAAAATTTTATAAATACACTATTTATATTTTTTACAATTATAATACTATTTCAATTTGTAAACAAACTTACAACCCACCTAATGTGACGAAAGTGGTAACCGTTGCCAGACAAACAAATCCATACACATTACAGAATGTACTATGTCTATGGTAGATACTTCTAACGTAAGATGTGAGAGTTGTAATTTAATATAATACTTACCATTTTGCTTAAACAATGGTGTTTCTGACACTTATATAAATAAATCCCCTTGACCTCTTATTATAAACGTACCCACTCAAGCAAAACAAAAAACAAACATTCCGTCATGTTTATTATTCCAGATGGAGATGTCAATTGTCGATGTTGGTGAAGAGGATTGTTAGTAATGTGAAATAATATCCCCATTAATAGCAATTTACCATATCAGGTTGACCTCCAGGTGCTTTCTCCAGGATTCCATCGTGATAAATACTACGATGAATACTACTTACCATGATGGACTAACTGACCTGACTTCATGCTCATCCTATCCTATCCATCCTCCACTGGTGCTCCGCTACCGTAAGCGCAGGCGGGTGTACCATCCCAACAACATACATGAGGAAGAAAATTGACACTGTTGTGGTGAACGGAAGACGTACATTTCGCTCAGAATATTTCAAATCCAACGTGGCAGGGGGTAAGTTATTAAATCAAAACGAATCCATACTATTACATTGACATAAACGTTTCATTAAAAAATTTTAGGTAGTAGGTATCTACTGTCTAGATATATCTATATACGCTGTATATAGATAGCCAAGATAAAACACTTAAAAAATTTTCTGAATTTTGTGTACGCTTACTTAAGAAATGTCTTAAAATCTTTTAATGGGGTCTTCACTGATATAGTGTATATATAGATATATATAATTTATTTTACTATATGTTACACACACATAAGAAAAAAAATAGTGATACAATAAATGTAAAGTATAAGGCAGAGTTTATCTATAAAAAAGAGATTTCTTCCATATTACATTTAGTGTTTATTTCATTCTAATAGTCCATAAACAAGAAAGTTATAGCCTGCTTATCTGGATAAGACGCGTACAAAGTCGCTGGCAAAGCTAGTAGTAATACACTACACTACATATAAAGTCGGACGGGTTATTTATTTCATATTATAGCTATATGAAATCTATACAGAAATAACAGCGTGGTTTTATCTTGGATGAGTTCCATCTGTAAATATACGTACGTAATTTACAAGAACCCACTCTACAACAACGGTCGGCTATCGATCAATATCACACAGATATTATGAGTAGGTATATACAGATATACAAAATTAATAACATATTTTCAAAAACTATTCTATAGGTAATAATATTTTAATGTCAACCAGTCGCATAAAATTGAGAGGTTTAGGATGACAAACGTTTAAATTAAGCACATGAAATGTAATAATAATTTTTATTTTTCATCCAATATTTACATTTTACATTATTCTCTTGTACCTAAATTACCTTGTAAACTAAGTAGAAACCAGTATTTTAGGTACGAGTTCCCTCCTCTTACAATTTAGAATTATTGGAATTACAATTGACGGAAAACGTAACATATATATAACTTATATCTTATTTATACCCATGAATATGACGTAGATAGACACACACACATATAGATGCAATTACAAGCATGTATATATTACAGATTAATTAGTCCAATATATATGTACACATAATGTATATAGGTGACCTGCATGTAACACAGCAATACAAAGCTGCTCATAGCTTCGAGTGGAGAATCACCAAGGTGCAAAACACTGATGTTTACCTATGAAAATCTACGATAAAAATCAATATCATGACGACCATTTAGACTTGGATTTTAAATCGAAACATTTTTATTTTAAAATAGAAGAGGCAAACGGATCTCGGGATATCTACAACTAATCAAGAAGGATCACTTCTATTGTATGAAGTTGTAGCGAGGAAAAGTCATTGTTAGTTGATTTTTATATTTCGTAATAAATTAACGTCTGAGACTAATACTCTTTAACTATTAGGACAATTATAAAATCTGTGTATAAAAACAAAACAAGTGATGTCAATAGGAATTGAATAGTTCCCCGCAACAAAGAGCCAGGGCCTACCCCTTTTTTGAGGAGGAGGGGCCAGGGGAGAGGTAAATTGGTGCATTAGTACTCTGTCACAATTGGTCACATTTTATGGCATTTTAATCTAAAATAGAAATGTGGTGCCATATAATATAAGACCCTCCCAGGAGGGTAGAAAGTCATGATTTCATTATTTTATTTGCAATAAGTTTCTGACGTCTACTAACCCTTAATAAACAATGTCACACTTTATCAAATTACACGTGTGACTTAATTTATGGAAAGTCCATAATATATCATACAGTGAATTAAATCGAGTTTTGGTTATTACACATTACATAAAAATGCGTTGGTTATCTCTATATAAATTGGTATATTTATATTTAATCTGTAATACCTTAAACCCAAAGTAGGAATCTGTGTACCTAACTATACGACACATCTATTTATTAATCGATGAAGATAATCGTTCAATTACCTAGGACACACTTAAGTACCTATATGGCAAGTAAGTATAAGTGTGTCGTATTCCGAAGTTAATTCTAGGCTTAAATGGGATCCTTCCACTTTTAGACTGTCTATCTTATTAATTTACTAGCTACTCGCCCCGGCTTCGCACGGGTATTATTATATATATAAACCTTCTTCAAGAATCACTCTATCTATTAAAATAAACCGCTTTAAAATCTGTTGCGTAGTTATAAAGATTTAAATATACGTTTGCAAACTATGTACTTGTTTTTTAGGAATCCCACTTTGACAAGATAAATAAAAAACCACGTTAGGCATGCTTAAAGTTGATTATAAAAATTAAAATTAATTGATTGAAGCTACAACTACTACTGTTATCCACTGTAAATAATATAATTCTGAGAATCTAATCTAATCCTTGCAAAAAATGTTTGTCTATTTCTTCGTCTGCCAGCGGAATTCCCTTATTTGACATTATCGAATTGAGATCAAATTAAAATTAAATCAAATAGGTACGCGACAGATTAAATGATAATTAGCTTATAGCTGTGCTTATAGTATTTCCGTATATATAAAATTTAAATAATATTTGATTGAAATTTGATTACGAATTTGATGTCCAATTTTATTAGATAGAAGGCTAGTTAAACTACTCTACCATAATACTGAAATATGTACATAAATATATTATTTATCTAAACTTAATCCCTACAGTTTTTGCCTTCTTATCTAAATACTAGATCAATTTTATTATCAATTATTTGTTATTGTTATCAATTATACTAAATATGTTTAATAACAAAAAAACTAAATAAATGGCTTATGAATATGATCATAGATAAATTATATTTACCTATATGTAATGAAATTTAAGTAGATATAAATTAAGCAGATACCTAAACTACAAATCAACATGGATCAGATCATAGATGACCAAGTAAATATAACAACATCCTAAAAATTACAATAAAAGTGCTGTACTCGGATGGTTTAAGTAGTGCAGTAAAGGTTACACGGATTCGAACAGCATTGTGTAGAACCAAGTCATTGGTAGTATGCTACAACTGAACAACTGAAGCATAATAAGCACATTGTTGGAAATAAAAAGCATAATCCATAACGTTAACATAGTACTGTTAATTAGCAAAAGTAATAATACAAAATAAGGGTTGTATGGAAGATACTGCTCAATTTTTAGCTCTTTATATAGCATAAAATAAAGTCGCTTCCGCTGTCTGTTCGCTTAGATTACTTTTGCTGATTAGTTTAGATAGCTGTAGAGGAATTCCATAACGCTTTTAGTGCGAGTTTTATTATATAGTAAAGATTAATTAATTAAAACAGTTTTCTCACTGACTTCGTGAAAAATGTCCCCACACCCAATTTCGCGTAACCAGTAACCAAGCGTATAACTTATTAAAGAAATGTTGCTTTACCATAGTTAATTATAATAATTTATATTATTATTTGTATTGCATACAAATAAGGCAGGGGGAAGGAATTGTTAGTAATGTGGATTAATAACCCCAATGCTATCAATGTAACATGTCAGCTCGAAACGGTTCCCCCTGAAAACAAAAAAAATACGAATAAAAGGCGTAAATTGTGTCACACAGCGGGAGAAGGGATTGACAAACTGAGATATTGTGTCAATAGGAGTGGGAGAAGGTCTAAATTGAGTGACGTCACACTAGAGACCTATACTTTAAAAGATGTGACCAGAGTGATGAGATTATGAAATAAGAAT
The DNA here is from genome assembly GCF_030625045.1 of Achroia grisella. Classification (NCBI taxonomy): domain Eukaryota; kingdom Metazoa; phylum Arthropoda; class Insecta; order Lepidoptera; family Pyralidae; genus Achroia; species Achroia grisella. Next base: position 18,195 of record NW_026712961.1, read on the forward strand.
TAAAACAAATACGTACCAATACGAATACGTCTCTTTTGGAATATACGAGTATTTAAAAAAGAATAAATACATAATTATTATATACACTGTCCTATAATTATTATTATTACCTAGTGAGATAAAAATCTATAAATACATGAATCTTACGAAAATATATATAAAATGTACTTGACACCATTTCTCCCGTCTATAAATGTCATATTCACTATTTGTGTAATCTGTGATGGAAGCGGTAACAGAAATAGATTCAATATTTTAATATGCATTGGGATCGTTTTCTTCGAGTTACTCGAATAAGATACACATATGTGGCAGATAATAATCATGGAATTTATTACTACTGTAAATTCTATCGTGTTTTGTACTATAAAATAAATGAGTAAACTCGAAAAATACAAGCTCGTTCCAGTGAAATTGAAATAGGCTATAAAGGTATTATGATATTGTATACAAAACACATAAAGCCGGAAACATGGCAAGCCACTAGTCTTTACATAGTATAGAACAAAGTCGCCGTCGCTGTCTGTTTGCATATATATTTTAAATTACACAACAGACTTTAATGCAGTTTTCAACAATTTATAAAGCAATTCAAGAGAAAGGTTTATACGTATAATACACGCGTGTTATAGTAGATATAGAACAAGCAAAGAAATTTAAATATTTGTAATGCATCTGTGCGAAGCCGGGACATGTAGCTAGTATATTATAAAATACAAAACTGTTTTTAATGCACTACCCTTTGAAATAGTAATAGTCGGAACAACTATAGGCAGATTTAAATAGAATTTAGTTAGAACATAGCACAATTGTTGGAAAACAGAATAACAGTCAAAATTAAGGTTGCATGTCCTATGGCTTTCTCCATACAAAACATGCTACTATGAAATCATTTTCCAATAACTCACTGCGAAAAAGTAGTGTATAAGCGGGTGTAGTAAGAACAATAGTATAATAAAATACATACTACAAAGATTACTAATACAGTTGATCACTTAGATGGAGAACGATGTAGTTATCTAAATCGAGACCAATGAACCTGCTTCCTGGGTTCGGTCCAGTCTCTAGGTCTATTTTAGGTCGACCATATATTATTATACAAGAACATGCCGTATCTTGTTTTTTATGCTTATAATCTAAGGTGGAGCATATAATATAAACCTTTGAAAACATGTATGTATAATGTTTTTAATGGTAGGCAAGCCAAGGTACACCTGATGATGTGAAATGGTAACTTTCTCTTAGGGGGAAGAGGATTGCAAGCAATGCACCACGTTAGGTCGGCCTACAAGCGCTACCCCCTTGAAACCATCGTTATTAATTCCAGGTTATTTAATCGCCGAGGGCGAACTGATTTGACTTCATTCTCATCCTATCATCCACCACTAGTAGGTGACCCGCCGGCGAAAACCGTTAACGTAGACGGGCGCACCATACCATTACCATACAAAAAAAAACATTTTCTATACATATATATATGCAGCACTATCGACATTACGTTAGCATCATATGCCTATGGGATCTGGTGACGCTCATGCGTTCCCATTCGGGAGAATTAAGATGTCATGCCTCCTATTGTAATTTCACTACCTTAAACCTTCAACGGAAACATAGTCGAAATAGGAAGCTGCGAGGTGGGTGAAATAAATAAGACTGAGGTATCCACGCAGACGATTTTTTGTAAAGTGTAGTCTTGCTTGGTCTATCTCTCGGGGAGAAAATTAGTTACTATTATGTCTGATAGAATGAATTTTACGGAATACCATACAGATAAACGCATAACTTAATGGTGTGGTCAATTTTGTTGATTCCGTTTTAGGCCAGGACATCGCAAATATATCCAATTCTAACCTGTGCCTAACCAAAGCAGTATTTTTCCCAAAAAAATTGTTTCAACTCCATTGAACTCAAATTTTGGCATTGTAATCGAACTTGATTGATTAACCTACATTTGAATCTGTGACCATCCGAAAGTGAGGCAGTGTGCTAAACCGCTACAGTACCAAGCTCGTCACGTCGAATTACGATTACCGAATTTTCATGTAAACGTAACATCCGCTTTATCACACAATATACGTTTTCCATTTTATTTAAAGTATTTTTTTATCCAAGTTGTTAGAACCTTTTTCGAGTAGATAAAGTTTATTAATAAATAACAACCGTTGACCATCAGATGGGCCGTATGCTTATTTGCCACCATCATAATATAAAAAAAATTAAGTATATACAAGATTTATTTATTTTATATTATTAGATAAATGTAAAATAAATTAATCTATAGTCGAAGTAACGTAACTACACTCAGTCATCACTCGTCACAAATGAGTAAACAAGTTTGAATTAAATCTTCGTATAAATTGAACTCAGTCGAACGCTACAATGAGCGCCATCTATCAAATGAATGTTACATTAAAACCAAATTTCTACGTTAGCAACACCGTCACCATCATTCATTCGCTGTTCATTTAATTTCCGCAGACAGCTGTCATACTCAACTTAGATTTATAAAAAGATATTAAATTAGATATGTCATCTCTCAATAGAAATTTGTGTCCTAGAAATGATATTTAATTATTAAGAAACCAAAAGAAATTGTGTGCCGGGGATACAAGAAACTGAAATGGGGCTTTGTGACGATGGTAAGTAAATAATTATATCGTTTTTATTAGCTTCGTGACAAGCAATTGATACCGAAGTAAACAAACTAATTATGAATGTAGACCTTGCTGGAAGACTTCTATTCAATGTAATTCCTTCCTAAACTACTACATCAGACTTCCAACTGCAAATTATGAATTACAAGTGTGACGTCATTCATTCAAATCTATGTTTATTTATGAAGCAAACTTGTTTAACTTGTCCACTTACGTTCGGTTGAGTAACACAGTATTTTTTGTTTATCTAACTAAATGTATTTGCTTTAACACTTATTTTATCCTTCTACGTCGTTGATCACGGAACTAACAGAACAGTTGTGACCTCTGTATGATGTTACTAACTAATGTATATAAATTGTAGGGTTATCTGACCCTGTTTTATAGGTCAACAAAGTGATATAACATGATTAACGTTTATGTTGACAAAATTAAAATTCGTCTTCGATTAAACTAAGTAAAGTGTAATAAATATATACTATCACATTATTCACAAACTACACACCTGGCCTGTTTTTTTAGGTATTTAACTTGCCCATAATTATCAATTATTTTTTTATCATTCAATAGTTTAGATTAGATAGTAAAGAAAATTTGTTAATTGAACTGAATTGATTGTTTTCTTGGAAGAATACCTCACCTACCAATTACAGGCACTCTATACTAATGGTTACAAATGGCTTCTTTTTGTTTTTTTAAAATCAGACAGCCAGTCTCACTAGCTGAATGTGAGGAGAGTTTACACTTAACATAACTTTTCATTTAAACAACTCAGCGCCCCAGACTGCATTAGAAGAGTTGTGCCATTTACAGATACTAAATGACTTAGTACTGAATACAGTACATTTTTTTAATGTAGTTCTAATTTGTTCGTAAAAAGTCCACCAGCTGTAAATTTGGAAAATCCCAACATTTCTTTAATGCCTAGTGCATTACACTATAACTATTTAAGTTGAGTCAACTATTTTCCCTTACTTAATTTTCTCCCTGTCCCTGTGACCATGATACACATAGTTTCAAAATCATATCTGAGCTTGTTTTAAAATTGAAATTGAAATATTTAAATATTTGTTAACTTTGCATATACTCATACAAATTCTATGATTAAAAAAATATCCTATTACTACCTAATAGATAAAGTGAAAGTTATAAAATTGGTTTTATTTGATTTAATTTTACATTATCAGTTAGTCAATCAACTAACCAGATTTCAATGATATAGTAATAAAAATTTAAGTTCTTTATTTAGATAATAATATAAGTGTAAGTAAATTGTACATTATGTTTTCTATTTATCTATATTAAATGTATACTTATTTATTAATATTAGATTGAACAAGCCTTTATTGCTTGATTAGCTGCTATTTGACTTTATTTTCCTAATTTCTTTTATATTTCCCTTGTTTTAACTAGGTCACCTCAATTTCTTTCTAGTTTTGTTTTTTTATTCTGTGCTATAAGTTTCCTCTTTTTTTCGCCTTTCCATTGTTTCTTCTGACGAAATCTTTTCCGTGTCTTGCAGCTTGGATACCAGTCTGGAACTAATCAGGTCCATATGGTTTGCCATATCCTCATCATATGTCTGGTCCAGCACCACTTGAATCGTTTTATACTTTTCATTATGTTGTTGAATTTGATACATCAAATTGTGTAAAAGTTGAATATAATTGTAATTAATAATATTAACAACCAGGTTTAATTTCCATATAATACCAATAGTATAGTTTTAATCAATTATATCCTATTTCACACAAATGATATTCATTTAAAAGTGATACAAAGAATTATCGTATTTGTTATATATACTAACATTACTAGTATATTGTACAAGTATCATATCCTAAGCATACAATTAATTCCAATTGTGAGAAACACTAGACCCACCAATTGAGTTCAGCCTATTCATTTTTCATCACAGAAACATATACAAAGTGTAGGGCTACATAGTATGTAGAAGCTTATTTTACATACATACATACATACTCTATAACAAATCTTAATCTTAATAATATTGTAAAAGCGAAAGTTTGTGAGTATCAATATTTGTTACTCTTTCATGCAAAAATATTTTTTATTAATTAGTAGTATTACTGTATTTAAAACAAAAAAAATATCCATGTACATGACAGAAATTTCTGTAGTTCGGGAAAAAACATATTATTCCAACAAAGTACAAACAAATACATAAGTTAAAAAGTGAGTCCCAAGTGATCTTCAAGTAACATTTCTCTAACAGTGCAATGAATGGTTAAAAGGATGACACTTTTTGATATGTACATGGTCCTGTTTATGTTTTTCATTTTGAAATAGTAACGAGACTTATTTATGCAAGGTTTATTTAAATACAACTTGTATTTTAAAGTGGTCCAAATTAAACTTTATTATGTAAATAATAATGTTTAATTTGAAGATACTTATGATGTGTAAATAAGTAAGTATAAATAATTATATTTTGAATTTTAATAGTTGAGTTAATATCTATTTAATATACCAATTGGTCAATATTTTATTGTCTATTTATCTGTGGTATAATTATTAACAAACAAACTCTTTATTGCCATAATAAGTAATAGTATTTAAGATAACAAAACAAACAGATAGTAACTTTAATTGCAGTGAAAATGTAAATTTTCCAATACATCTATATGTATACATGTTATAAAATAAAGCCCTCTCGACACGTCTATCTATATATTCGCAATAATTTCAAAAACTACTGAATGAATTTTCATGAGGTTGATTTAGGTGTAAACTTCGTTAAGTTTTTATGTAAATGCATTAATATACGCGTGCGAAGCTGCGGCTTATCGCTATATATACTATATAAGTAAATTGTAACAGTACGATGTTTTTCCATTAAAGATAATAAAAATCTATTATGGGGACATTTGTTTAATAGAGCAACATGCAAGTTTCTTTCTAAATCCGAACATGCTATTAGACTATAACTAATAGCTTGCCTATTTAGCATTAATACAATTGACGAAATTTAAGTTATTTATATAAACTCTAATGTTATCTTAATACATTCAGCGTTTGAACATAATTTTTACATCAACAATTACATGACGTACATATAGTGACGTACAGACATCCATCATCCACCAACGACTATTAAAAAAGATTGATTATTTGAGTAAGTTTTAACTGTATAAATTTATATAAGTTTGGAGACCATTGAGAAAAAATTCATCTTCATTATGTAAACACATACAAATTCGTAACAACACTTTGAAATCGAAATTAGAAAGGTCCGAGCTGAAGGAACCCCTAGCGATGCCCTCAGACCAAAGTCACATCTTTCTGGTATAAGATCGCCTTTAATTGCTGCATAAGATCTTGCGCGGGTTTAGAGTGCCGCACCAGTCCAGTGAAGCTATATCAAAGTTAGTTGCAGTCTGCATTAGGATAATTAAAAAACCCTGCAAACAAAAGTCTCTCATATGTAATGTACAATTGTATATGCATTAAGTATGCTAGAATAGTGATAATAATATTCTTGGACAATTCACACAGCGCCGTCTAGTCCTAAGCTAGCCAGAGCTTGTGTTATGGGTACTAAACAACTGATATAAATACATTATTTTTGTAAATCCATACATAATATACATAGGATACACTGAGACCGATACAAACAGTCATACTCATAAATAATATTTATTGTACCGTACGAGAAATCGAACCCGCGACAATTGGAAGTAAAATGGTTTGTTAAACCACTAGACCACCAAGAGACCGTCAATGTACATATACATAGCCAAAACAATTTGTCCACTACAAGGCATAATCTTAATTAAGATGACAAACATTGTTATTGTTTACTTAGAAATCTCGTACAGCATTATTAAAATTACTCTTGAACCAGTCATCTTGTAATTATATAAGGTTATTTCTTGCCTATCACAATGACTCTGCGATAGGCACTAAGGTACATAATATCCATTCAGATTACCTATTAACTATACGTATAAGAGGTAAAAAATTACGTGAATGTAAACTTAATTAGCATATGAATATGGTAGGTGTTATTAATTAGGTATTTAGAAACGCGGAGTTACTTAGCTGACATGTTGACAATATAAGTAATTAACAAATGTGTTTATGTATAATTGATAATATTAATAAAATTAATCATATTTACTAATTTATCCAATTTATGTAAATTGATTATTAATAGGAAACGGTACATTATGAATAAAATTATGAATTCTTTATAACGTAACAAAACGTTGCCGAAGTGGTAGTCTGATAGTTCCCAATTGAAATTTATGAGATGTGAAGATTAAGTGTATGAATACTAGCTGTTAACTGCGACTTTGTCTACTTTTTGAGATGTCTATGTCCGTCCTCGTAATACAATCACATCAAATTTCATTATTAATTCGTTCAGTCGTTTTATAGTAAAATGTTAAGAGACAGGCACACTTTCGCAATTATAACATTAGTACGGATTACAGTTAGGTGTTTCAGCCAAATTTGTAGGTAGAACATTTCACTGGAAATAAATAGATACAATAGTATTAAAAAAAATTGTCTATATTGTTGCTATACTCCCTTCATCAAGTAGAAAATGTTGATTATAATATATATACACTTGAACTATATATCTATAACATAACAATGTATACATTATAACATCAAACTTTATCAATTTTGCACCACGTTTGCCTTTGTACCTAGTATGAAGCCACAGACAGATTCTCAGGTGGTCATTCTATCTAAATGAATAATTAATAACTTAATAGTTTAGTACACTATTACTACACTACCTAGTACTAGCTACTAAACTTCTTAAAAGTAATTAAAAAAATAGTGCCGTGTATTAAGTTACTATATTTTTATATAGTAAGTTAATACTCGGCTCTATTTTTTGCGCCAAATGTAACGTTGGGAATATTTTTTGTTCACACGGATTAACACCTGATTAAATGAAGCCAAATTAAATACAATCGCAAGACATTGCGATCAGTTTTTGAAAAAAGAACTCGTCTTTCAAATTAAAAATATTTTTCTTTACATTTAATTTTCGAATTGTCGTAAATTTAATTATGAAATCACATTTGCATTTAAGTAAAAAATAATTATTAAATGTAATTGGTAATTTAAAATACAGGCGCGTAATATACAGATATAGATTTAGAACGTTTTCAATTTTAAAGACGCTTTAGAACCACTGTATTATTTACATATACTTTTGCAATATTAACTGTATAAGACTATTAAACGATATTGACGTCATTCGTTCTAAGAACAACCTGGCAATTAACGTTCGCGTGGACTTTGCTCAGTCAATGTTGGACTTTGCTCCCATCTGCAATCTTACACATTTCATTCTATCAGCGAAGCAATGTAAAATAAACCGTAAGTGTATAGAAATACGATTGAATAGGCCAATTAAGTAGCATATAGTTCCAATCCATTGAAGGTGCAAAGTTCAACTCGGCAATGACACAACAATTACATATCTTACAAATATCTGGAACTGTGTACCTAATTCCAATCATTTTGTACCTAATATAGTTTAATTTTATAATAATTCAATATTAATCATCTATGATGGCGCCTAGAGTTTTCAACTTGTTATCTATGGTGACTTTATGATTCAAAGTGCGAAACTAGTGACGTAATATGTTACAAATATCACAAAAATCATTTATTAATTTAGAATATTTGAAGTCGCTTGCAAGTCATGTTTTTGTATTAATATATTATCCCTCCCGTCCCGATAATACAAATATGATTGAATGAATTTGAACAAAATAACTTTGAAAGTTTGAACTGATTAATAAATTTTATTATTCCGGATAGCTATTAACACTGAGATGTCACCGTTATTAATCGCTATTATCACCATGATTATGATTCATCATCACGATAACAATAATTAAACTGTACAATCCAAAATTAATAAGGCTGAAGGAATAAATATACACCGTGCTATTCGAAATTTGTTAACGAATTGATAACCTATCATTTCTTATCAATCCACTGCTTTCATGTCTTGTATGTTTAAAGTTTAAAATTGCCAACCACAATATATTATTTGGAAGTCCGTTTATAATTTATATATCTTGCCCCACATCGCATTATAATCATATACGTGACTCACAAACCAGGGATGGACTTACCAAACGCAGGGCCAGCCCAGGGCCCAATTAATAAATTTATAAAACAAATTTACTAATCACCTAACATATCTTTATGTTAGGTGATTAGTTTACTTTGCATTAATTTTCATAATTTTCTTAATATTGAAACTATTGTTGGATGACTCAATAGCTCAAATAGCAAACAAATAATATTATGTGCATTTAAATTTCATATAAGTATGTCACTTGCCCAAGTTCAATAACAGATAAGTCATACATAGGTATGAATCCTATTTCCGATTTATACCTATAAATCGGAAATAGGATTTAGAACCGTTTCATTTATACAAAGCTATTTTTATGTAATTGGACTGGCAAACAAGCTGACCGTCATCTTGTTTGCCAGTAGCACTTGATGATCGTATTGCCATATGAAACCCGTAATAGCAATCATGTTGCCATTCCAGAGCACTAAGTTGTTACCTCTATCCTGTAATTCTCTATTCTCAGTCTACAACCTTCATAGAAGAATTAATGAAAATTAATACAATTTTATATTAATTATTAATGAAATGGTAAAAGGAGACCAATACATCGCCCCAAGACATTAACCATACTTTGTAATTTGCTAGCGGTTTCATTCGCATGAAATTTGTATCCTATGTGTTCTTACGACATATTCGCTACGTTACTAAGAAATTTCATCAAAATCGGCTCAGCACTTATTGCGTGAAAGAGTAACATACATCCATCCATACTCATAAACTTTCGCATTTATAATATAATAATTAAGATTAAGATTATTTAAGCTTGCGAAAGTCCGAAGTGGTTAGAATTCTTTTGTTTTAATGTGGTTCACTTCAAGTGAACCACATTACAAACATAAAAGATTTCTAACAAAAATTGATAGATATGAATTATGTTCCGTAAATTCCATTATCAAACTGTTTCTTTTAATATACAAGATAGTTAATTGACAAAAATTCTTTTTCTTAATGAGATTATTAATCAAGATGTCGAGAGTTGCCCCTCTAGTTCGTCTCTGTAATGTAACATTGTAAGCGGCTTACTTATCTCTACCTAAATTTATATACTTATTCTTTCCATTACTTGTTAATGCTTAAATATATATAAATGATATACGGTTACATTGTTATAAGAAATACCGAGAGACCCCCCGGTTGTAGTTCGGCTCTGTATTTTATACTACTATCAAAGTCCAATACAAGTTACTAGCCGTGGTCCAAAGTCCAATTAGAATGCAGTTGTAACCGGTTTACTTGCTTCTCGGATTTATGTAACCTCTGCGTTATTTGGCCAAACATGGACCCAATAAGACGTCGTATGTTACACAATAAGTTTATTGCAAGTAGAAACTATTTAAGAAATAACAGTGCAAATAGTTCGATTAGCTCTCGCGTACAGATGGTTCCGCAAAAAAAATCGTTTGTAAGGAATAACGGGCTAACAATCCATTCGCGTATTATTTACATAAACTTTTATTAATTGGAAATAGTTAAGATTTTTTTAAATTTATGTTTCAGAAATTCCGTAGATATACATCATTGTCATAAGATAACTCTATCGTATATCATAATCTGTAATAAATATTTATAAAATATTATTACACATTAAAAATCTTAAAATATAAAATTTTGAACCCTATATCGCAAAATGTATAATAAAGTCTTTTATATTAAATTTTATGTCACATTATAAAAATTATTAAGTAACATTTTAGAATGCACTATTTGAACTATGAAACTACTAAGTACTCTGATTTTTTTATAGTTTCTACAATAGGTATAGCGCTGACTGACAAAGTAGCTCCATACCATATTAGTATACTATAAGTACTTTTAATTTGGAACCCTAAAAATAACCTTAATATTCAATTATGGACACAGCATTATATATTCGAGAAATGTGTTTATGTAATTCTTTTCATTGTACAGTCAGTTTTATATAAAGGAGGATTTTTTAAATTATTTTATTGAATTAATAAAACATGATACATATAAATACTTAGATTAGATTTTTTTGGAAATACATACATAATATATAAAACACCCAAACCCATACAATCTTTGATTCAAACATTTGTATTCATAATTGTTTGACAGTCATACAATTATGAATACAAATGTTTGAATCAAAGATATAATTATACCAGAGAAGAAAACTCCGCTAAACAGAGTATATATGTAATACCACCCTATCAGTATTGAGTGACTTTTGGTCTGAAATGTATACACATATTTTATTACATGTTTATACAATAGTTTGATAACTTGAAATGTTACGATAACATAAAACTTTGCCTCCAGTATATTATTGACCACTCTCAACTTATATATTAATGACGCTACAGACGTAGTTATACGCTAAAAGTTTATATCTCATTTGATAGATGTTGCACATTTTATATTTACTAACCACCTTCACCTTCATCACCTTCACCAGGTATAAATATAGAAAATTACAGAATAAACCAAATGTGACAATAATTAATTTATTAAATGATTTCAATAACCCACCAACAAATTAATTGATTCGTTTATATAATAGATGGAGTTGTATGTATAGATAAGGTATTGGTTGTTGTCGTTTTATCACCATCAAAAGATGCCGATCTACAAATCAACACCAGTTCTATGTCGCAGGTACCACTTGAATGTACATATATAGTGACTAGTGGTGCAAAATAAGTAGGTATATTTTGCAAACCATACAGTTTTATTAATATGAACTATCGTTCAGTAGCTAATCAGATAGATTAATACAATTTAATGCGATTATGATTATATCTATTTATAAGTAAATCTCACGTGAGTACGAGACATAAGTTAATCTAAGTTAATCTCTTACTATAATAGTTCTACGTTGGGAAATATTTTATTTATACTGCACAAAAATAACGAACTAAAGATGTGAATTTCAGAACTATTTACACTTTCTGTTCTAAATCTCTACTTTCTAAATATAATAAATAAATTCTAGGTTTGCATGTAGCTAAGGTGGTAATATAATTATAAGTATTTTCAACTATATATAATATATATATGATTCAATAAAATCATTATGTTTGAACTGAAAGTAGGATAAATTTAAACGCGTTTTTCTCTGGCTTTTGGTGTCTAGTTGTGACAGTTTTTTTACATCTGTAGCCAAAGGGTGGATGATTATGTTATTATGATTAGATAACTAAGCTATATTCAACGTAGCTAGTTTTCAAACATTTACCTAGTCGAAGTGTTCTTACAAATTATATGAAATGATTTGCTTTGTAGGTAAGTTTGTATAATTCATTATTACTTAGATTGTTTATGTATTGAATAAGTGAGTTCATTATTATCATCATGACAACCAATTACAGTCGTAACACGTGTCTCTCAAAAGACAAAGATTTGAACTATTGTTACTATATTCATAGCCAGGTGGCATGATATAGATTTTTATTTAAGAAAATACAGCTAATAGAAAATGCGTTCTGTTTCCTGTATTTTTTAAAATATGGTCGAGCGCAGTGATGGCTGGCTCATCCGTCATATATCGTGAACGGGTTATCACATGATATCATTTATATACACCCGATGATATCTGTAATTCCTGCTGCTTGTAGGGACTGGTCTGCTCTAATCACTATGACTGATTTCCTCTTATTAATTGTTTAACCAGTTGGTTATATATTCAATATTACTTCTATTTGAGTATTTAATAGAATTAGTGCTAATTGGTGGTTTGTATTCACACACTTAAACTTAAAAATGTAAAGTAATAATAAAATTATTTAAAAGAGCAACACGCAAGTTTCTTGCTCGTTCTTCTTGTGATGAGACAGCTTTCCGAACGAGCGGTAGATTAAAAAATGTAATGACTATTCAAAAGTGCTTCAATGTAAGTTTATTTGAATAAATGATTTTCTATTCTATTCTATTCCATATTAATAAGATTTTATATTTCGGCGAAATCGGTGGTCTTGCGGTTTAGCACACTGCCTTACTTCCGATGTTCGCGGGTTAGAATCCTCGCATCGTACAAACATTTATATTCATGAGTATGATGTTGTATGTATTCACGAAAAAAATATATCTATTTATTTATCTGAGTTATCCAGTACCCATAATACAAGCACTGTTTGGTTGGGACTAGATGGCACTGTGATAATTGTAATGAGATTATAATAATTGCACTTTCAACCGAAACATAGTTTACAAATAAAGTTGCTTGGTGGCTGAAATAGGTGAGCCTAATGTAACACGGACGACTTCTTACTATATAAATGCGCCTTGATATTATCTGAATATGATTAACAGATATATTTCACAAGTACCTAATATGCTATGTACACATACGGCAACCTGTTTTCCTCGGCGGTACTTATTTTTGACAACTCGATGTCAAGGTCTAGGTTATGGAGACGTCATGGCCATTACACACACATAAATTATTATAAAATTCTACCTACCGCCTTATGCGTTTGACGTCAACACAGCAATGACTTGATGACTGTTGTTGTTACCAAACCTGTTATTTATGTACTCGTTTTGACGGAGGCACAGAATGATTTATTTACTGGATATATTTAACTGTTCTTAGCATGAGTGTTGTCAATTTGGTTTAGTATATACCATGCCCCGAGTTTGATTCTCAATCAGATCATAGAAACATTTATGATTGAGCGGTGTATGAAATTGTGAATCTGAAAAGATGTAATAAATACAATATTCTGATGAATATGTAAGAAATTAAATTTATTTAATTATTAATGCAATGTTACAACTTAATATGCCAATGTGTAACGTATAAAATAATAAAGAATACAAGTACAATATCAACATTTTTTTTTAATTGTTTATACTAATTGTTGCTCGCGGCTATGTCTGTCAGAACGAATCGAAGATCCCAGAAGAACGGAATACTTAGACCACAAAATAATCTAAGGAATTAAAATGAGGAATTCATACTTATACAATTACTTCTACTGTAGATTAGATGTCAGGTAAAGTTTGTTAATAGGATTTAGCTATGAGGAGAGTTCTTCAATAGTTACTTTTTTATTGGGTTGTTTAGCTATTGTCAGGTGCTTGGACCTGTAGCACTGCCACCTACATAGATCTATTGTCCTCGCGCTTTTTCAGAGTTCGCTACCTAGAACCGTCAGATATTCTTAGGAGCGATGGTTTTTATCTCCTCTGGATAGAGTGTAAACTTTATAGAGGAGATATTACGTTTATACATGAGTGGGCTACAACCACATAGGATGTGTAGTGGCGTTTCTTCTTCTGTTTGACAAAATCTACAAATTTTTGTTCTGCGCAGGCCTATATTTGCCATATGTTTGTTAAATATGCAGTGTCCTATGAGGGCCCTAGTCATCATGAATAGATTTTCGCAATGGTAAGCCCTTTCTTTTTTGGAAATTATGTGAACTTACACTAAGTTGTGTAATTTTAACTAGTAACTATATATTTCATAATACATACTGTATATACGTGGTTGTTTTTGTTGTAGATTTCATTGCTAATAATCGCTTTTGGAAACATGCTTTTCTTAATTGATTAACGTAGCTATAATTTCAACCACATGTAATCTTTATAAGAAACATGCTTTGCGGATTTTCCTTGTATTTATTATCTGCCTGTATCCAAGTAATTTCTGATGTTCGTGATATATAGATGCTATGACCAGGGGATATTTATTATCAGTATTTATCACAATAACATCATCGTCTCTCCGCTGGGTATAGGTATCCCCCACAAGGAAATTGTATTAATAAAATTATAGCCCCGTTATTTATATAGTTTTGTATATAATAATTTTATCTTATAATTAAACCAATATTTCTAAACCTAAGTATTTCGCTGCTGATCCAATGACCCTAGAAAAATCATTAATTAAACAGTTGTTTTAAAAAAAAAATATTAAGGAAGAATCAAGGTATATAAAACCTGAAATTGTCACATAATATAAAATATAAAAAACGATGTACACTTATGTATAAGTGTCTTGTTTTTCAAAGCGGTATGAAAACGGAAAAAATGTTTGTCAGTGTTTTTTTTTAAATAATATTTTATGCTCTGACTACATCGTAACACCCTAGAAGACCCTACTTAAAATCGGGTTTTGCTCGTTTGCCTTGAAGATTAAATAACTGTTAAATGAATACCTCATACCTGCATACCTCTACCTCAACATACTATTTCCTGAGTAAGGCTACTTATTAAAGTACCTATTATAATTCTGAGCCGACTACTGATTCATAAGAACTTTTTATTTATTTATAGATGCCTTTATACCATTTTTTTCAAGCACTATTATTCGCTTACACATTTTTTATGTAGATAAAGTTTTAAGATGTCCATTTATTTTATACTTACTTCACGATTGTCTTTAGACTCTTAGTTATTTTTCAACCTATATAGAACGATTCTTTCTCAAAAAGTTTGCTGAATCTCACCGACTGATATATACCGATAATTTGATCCGATGGTATTGGATTGCGCCGTTTTGCACATTTTTATACTCATCAATTACACACGAGCAACACATTAATTTCACTTTTCCTAGTCAATGAAGGACCTAAGTGACATTGGTATTAATTTATTCGGTTTAGTCTTGATTATTATATGTATAAACACGTACACGTGTACAGTACAAAACTGGATTGAATTGAAATCGACATTGAGAATAGATCCAGAGTAGACCTGCTGATCTAACATGTCATATCTTGCATCTGATATTGTGTAAACCGAACTTTATGAAAATATGTCAGTCAGAGTTTCTCAATAGTAATACCAGTTGTGAACTTTAACCGGTTTTCCAGTGGGAATTTCCTTTATAAATTTACGTGATTATAGAATGCACGATGAAACCTTGGTGCCCTGTTCCACGTGGAAAGTATTTATTTGAAATGAAATGAAAAGATGAGATTAAATACTAATAAATAAAAAATTATATTCTTGTATCTTGAACACCTACTGCAGTCCACTGCTGAACATAGGCATATTCCAATAGTATTGCGCCTGATAGTAATAACACATTATGCAAAAAATTGTGATCTTGAACCTTACTTTATCAATAGAAACAGACCATTCCTGCAAATATAAATATAATATTTACATATTTTAGTAATATTATATGTTCGTGCCCCTAATTATATCAATTAATAGTGTATTTTTTAATTAAGCTAAGGTTTACCATATGGTTGGGAATCCCAACTACCTAACTGTAACTGAACCCTATTTTTGCTTGTAAATTATAATTATGTACAACAGTGGATAGTGCAGAGATTGTGTGTATGAGAGGGCACCAGATACGCAATACACGAGTGACCCGAGGTGGCCCGCCGCGCCGCCCCTACTGATAGCGCGGCCCGACACTGTTTGTATCTTATATCTCAACAACCAAACAAAGACTGGAGCTATGCAATATACAATATCTATATAGACATATGATGATGATAGATGTGCTCAGCTCGCAGCATTTAGCGCAGTGTTTCCCAACCTTTAACCAGGACCACTTGATTTTTTGTTCCCTCGCCGCAAGAAATATAGTTATTATGATTTTATTATAAGAATCCATCAATAACTTGCGTCATATAAATTTCAAATTGTTTTACTCCACCAATCGACTTTGTCACACTTGGTCACGTTTGTGACATTTCCCCCTAACTAGTGTGACGTGGCATATTTTACAAAAAAAGGTAACAAATAAACAGCAGTTCCTAAATTCCTAATAACAGTTCCTGAATTAGTTGTATTACCATTAAAAAGTGACGTCAAAAAAACTGTTGCCTCCTCTTAACCCTTGTGACACAATGTCACATTTTATTGTAGTCTTCCCCTTTAACTACTATTATTTAAAAAGTTTTAAATGGAATTACGTTAATTTCTGTGGCCACTTTTGACTGTAGCGAGGCATCAATGTGAAGTGCTTGTGGCAGATCTATTACTTCGTGATATTTGCCATGCTCTATCTTTTAAGTTATACTATCTTGTTCACATCTGCATTCTGTTCTTAAAATTAAATTTATTTGAATTTGTTTACGAGAATGACATCACTCTTTTCCCGGCCGGTCAATTTGTACTCTAGCAATACCGTAATATCTTTATACTTAATAACTAAATGATATGGACATTTCATTATGCACAATTATTGATCCGTAGATAACAAGATACAAAACAGCATCATTATTTATACTTTTTTAAGCCTTTATGTAGGTAATTACGTTGTTATGGTCCATTGTAACAATGATTACTGTTATCTAATATAGATAAATATGCTAATTAACAAATTTCACTGTGATTTGACATTAATTATTCATAAGATCATTAGAGAATAAAATTCTCTGCATTTTCAGTTGACGTTTTTTGTTTTCATCTAGATATAACCACACAACAAAACTCATACCTACCTCATACATTATGGCTAGAAGTCTATTATTTTAATTTTACTTACTTACTGAGTGTGAAATACAACTGTTTTGTTTAATGTGGGAAAATATAAAATATATTATTGTATTTTTATGCGTATTGTTACCCATCTTCTACCTTTAGTATCTTAGTTTATTGGTTTCCGACGACATGGCAGTCCGCCGAACGGCTGTACGTACCGCTAATAAGGTGTTTTACGGAACAGCTGTGAAAAATACATTCCTTAAAATACAGCTCCCAAGCATTAGAACACATATCGTTCATACAACTATAGATATTTTGCAATACATCCGTGCCTTTTATAATTAGAATAATAGTCATTTTGAATCCTATGTAAACATCACAACAAATAATGGTAATAAGAGACAACTTGCTTAGTAACAAAGAGACAAAGAGTATGAGACAATCAATTAGTCACCTAACACGTATTGTTTAATACTATAATATGATGTTTATGGTAAAAGCTTCGCTCGTCAGCTGCTAATGAGTCGTTTGATATAGGCACATTCGATACATCCGCTGCATTTCCGATAACGGATGAGTCAGCTCTGTGGGCTAGCAGCGACCAGCGCTGCACTCCTCGCTCCTGCTGATCTGTTAATATCGGACGGGTCATTCATACGGCCCGTAATCGCGCACTCAGCGAGTTGTCACTGAAACGGATGTTGTTAAGCATTGTGGTCAATACTCGTCCGCCAGTCGAAGGCGCAGCGCGTACGGAGAAGGCCGCCGCAAAACAAACCGATGCTCGCCACCCGAAACCGGCGTGGCTCTCAGCAAACAACACTATCGCGAACTCGTTACTACACGATTAATGATAAAAACGAAAACATTACCCGGAAGACGTGCAGTTACTGACATCGGTCGCACCTCGGCAACGCTTCTCGCTTGTTGTGATTCGCATAAACAATACAGTGACATTACGTGTGTTAATCAAAATAGATAAAGATTGTGCGATTACATTTATTTTGGGCAAATTAAATCACCTGCAGGCTAATGTGGGAGTTTATCAACAACGCCACGACGCTATCGAGGCCTCGTGTTGGTTGTTGCTGTCAGTACTAGATTATAGCAAGTGGCAATACATCGTCACGTGGCTGACGGAAGATGCCGGTATTTGGCTACGAGAATATGTCTACTCAGGATATGGGTATAATGGGTTTCTCTGGAGCACCTCAATTCATGACACCCGCGCAGCAGTTCCACAGTTGGGACAAGCCCCCGACGACTTCTTACCCTGGATATTCACAAAGGAGCCCACAGGAAACGACGGACGTTCCGATGCCACAGAGTGGAGAAGGTTTGTAAACAAGATTATTCTAGTATATGCCAATTTCAAATTTCACTATAGTTGCGTTTTTAGCAATAAAATGTATGTTATGCTAATAAATCACAATTTTACACATTCGCGTACTATCATTTTATTTTGTGAATATCAGCGAATAATGTCGATAACGACTTAAAATATATCTTACGTGTATTGTTATTGATGTTTTTGGAGTTCCGTAACCATTGGCTAAAACGGCCCGAATGACTCGTAAGAATCTTTCACTATTTATCTCTTTCTGGAAATATGTATCTTGGCAAACTTTTTTTGTTGTAAACAAATCGGGAAAGTATTGGATCAGTAACACCTGCGTGATAAAGTGGATCAGTCATGGACTATGGTAACCGTTTACTATCAGAAGGATAGTATGTTCGTTTGCCACCATTGTAATATAATATATTTTGAATTCTTTGTAAACACAGTAATTCGCAACTGTTTTAAGGAGTTTACATTACTTCTTGAGATAGATAAACAAAATAGAGTACAATTCAACATTTTAAATTCTCCTACGGAACTCTGCGCACCGGTGCGGTCTTAACCGGATTTGTATTATCTAAAACAATATACTATGTGACATAGTATAAGTAGGAGTTAAGAGCAACATTTGTTATCTGTACTAAATGTAAAAAATAGCAACTCATTAATATTATATTTAGGACGCCGCACCCACCTTCTTGTTAAAAGCTACGAATTGCCAATTGGTTTAAAGAAGCTATTTTTTGTTCGAACAGCACTAAAACCTGCGAGACTTTCCCCAAATGCAGTCTGTTTATCACCTTTATAATATAAGGTTTTAAAAACGTCACTAGTCATTTCTAACACTAATCATTTCTTCGTAACTTAATTGTAAATTACACCAAATAAAACAAGATTAGGAAATAGGCTCTTAAATTTTTATCCTTAAAGTCCATTTTCCATTTCGTTTATTTATTGCACTTTATTACTAAACTTCAATATATATAAATAAGCAATGGCTAATTCAAATGTAATTTCGGTAATTAACAAAAGCTTTACTGATTTGATTTTGAAATTGTACCTACTAGCTAAATTGTTATGGAAAAACAAGATATTGCGTAATTTTACAAGTGATAACTTATGTTAAGAAACGGAAGAATCTATATCTGTTGCTATGCATAATGGACTCCATTATGCATAGAAATAGAGATAGATCTTTATTAACATATGTATATTAAGTTGCATTAAATAATTGCAATAACGCGATGACTGTGAACAGGGACGAATGGAAGCGAAAAACATATTACGCCTACCCCAAATAAATGGGATAAGGAAGAAGCAGATGATGTATATTAATATGCATTTATAAAAAAAAATACGAACTACGATATTATTACATTGGTTTGTTGTAATTTTAACTTTTATAGTACGTACCAGGAAAATAGATCTTTCTATATAATAATTAAATATAAAGTACCTAGTCCATATTAGTCACACTGGCTAACATTGACATGTATCTAGGTTAACATTATATACGTACATTGTAGCAAACTTAAGACCAAATCCTGAGCTAATCACTAATGCTATCTATCCCTTTTATGTTTTCGATCGCTGTAAGTTTGTAACATAGTAGAAAGACGTAAACTAAACCAACATCGCTTATGTAAAAGTCCAACATTTCTGATTAATAATTAAGTTTGATTGGCTCATAATTTCACTAAGTAAATTTTAGATACATAAACCTCGAGAAAGAAATTCTCGAAATGATAGTAAAAACGGCATCAAAATACTTTCCGTGGCTTAAAAGCGAGTATCTAATAACAAAAACGAACGAAAACAGCGACTTTTTAGTATCTTCAAATATTAGAGATATAAATATGGATTTAGACAAAAACCATTATTTATTATTTTTTTATAATTCGTCGTGTTAACTAAAAGTTACGGTTATTCTTCTTTATTTAACGTCATTTATGTATTTAATGTAGACTCATTAGTCTACATTACTAATAATCTCCTTCACCCCACATTGCTAGCCATGTACAATGTCAGGTTGACCTCCACATGGTTCCCCCTGTAAACCATCGTGATAAATTCCAGGTGAATTTGCCACTATGGGTTTTCTGACCTGACGTCTCATGCATATCTTATCATCCTCCTCTGGAGCCACGCCAACATAAACCAATAGCGGCTATAGACGGAATCATTCCATTGTCATAAATTAAAAGAAATTGTACTACTGAAAAATATATATCTACAAAAGTCAGTGAGGTTCATAACAGTGACTTTCAAAATTGAATTTTTAAAAGGTCTGATGACTTTACATCTATAGTCAATCAGTAGAAATTTCACAATTATATTCTATTAGCTTTATATTATATGTACATCTGTAGTAATTTTTTTATTTAACTATACCCTTTGACCGTCGCATTCTCCGAAGAATTCCTCTTTACTCCATCACCTCTTAATGATTATTGAGTAACTATACATATAATATTAATATTCATGATATAGTTTTCCTTTATAAAAATCTAACCGTAGGTAAATCAAAGGGTACATGAACTCCTTTTGTGACGAAATTTAGATATGATAAACATTCAAAATTGAACTAACTATAACTATAGACTTTCAAAATTGAATTTTTAAAAGGTCTGATGACTTTACATCTATAGTCAATCAGTAGAAATTTCACAATTATATTCTATTAGCTTTATATTATATGTACATCTGTAGTAATTTTTTTATTTAACTATACCCTTTGACCGTCGCATTCTCCAAGAACTCCTTTACTCCATCACCTTTAATGATTATTGTAACTATACATATAATATTCAATTCTATAGTAAGCATGATATAGTTTTCCTTTATAAAAATGTAAAAATACATGAACTCCTTTTGTGACGAAATTTAGATATGTCAAAATATCTTAATTAAACTAAATCAACTGAAACATTTGTAATATAATAATCTATAGTAAGTAGGTATATGTAAGTGAAAAATACTAAATAGAAGTTATAAAAAGGTTTGAGATATTGATGCTAAACGAATCAATTTCACCCACACAATATGCCATATGTTTTTACGAACGGTAAAAATAACTGAATTAGAATAAATGTGTGTATATACAAGAGAAGAAATCGCCTTTTTCTATACTTTCATCACATTACAACAAATTCAATTAAATGATCAATTAATATTCTATATAAATATCTAATATTTTTAAGTGTGTACGGGAATTTATTGACTTTCTATATTTTCGTCTGTCGCAACAATTACTTCGACTTCATCCATAGTACCTACAGTCCAGGCGAGATACACCATAATCACCCTGAAGAAGACTTTCGGATGATTCGGATTTATTTACTTATGAGTTTACTAAGTCTCGTATTAAACGTTAAGTATTGAATGAATTCATAATTCTAAAAAAAACTACAAAATTGCAATATATACTAGATACATGTTAAAAACAGTCTACTGAAGTTAATGGAACTTACTTCAATTCAAATAATTGATATTTTTAAGTAAAGCTACTTGCATTAACTGAAAGAACATTTGACTTCATTTAAGCAAACGGTTTTTACTGTTTAGTACCTACATATTATTTTACCCGAAGTTGTAGTATTATTATTTTGCCTAAAACCTAAACTATTACAAATGACATTCAAGTTTAACACAAACTGGAGAATACCTCCAAAGTCAGTGTTCTGAAGAACATTTTCACCTCTAACCTAAACGTGTATGTATAGGTACTTACATACATTAGGTCCTTCGTTTCATTACGTCGTAACCTCGTAAATATAAATTCAACACAAAAGCATTTAATCCTCAAAATGTATAATAATATTACCGTACGTGCCGTTAAATTAAAAATTTCGATTAGAAAATTTGTAATCATTCTATATATTACATTAATTAACAAACTATGACTCTTTTCATAGTAAAGTTTTTTACTTTTATTATTTTAGAAGAATATCATAATTAATTAAATTAATAGACGAAAAGCAAAGATTACCATAGTAACTATAGACTATATAATAGAAAATATGACATAGATAACGTAGTCTTTTAATATACCTTAGTAAAGATTTATAATTCCTAAATCCGTAAAATATGGCTTATTAATGAGCGCTTCAGCTGTAAAATGCATGTATCGGAACGGCTACAAGCACTTGTAAAGCAAGCCACTCTATCCACATTCTTGAATTTGTGACGATTTGTTGAGGTTTGCCATGCTTGTGACGAGCTATGATAGTTAAAATTAACAAACTATTAGCACACTGTCAATATTAAAATATTTTGCTTCGTACTCGTTTCTCGTTTAGCTCTCTTATTTGTACGAGGTTTCTCGTACTGTTGGCATGCGTAGACATAATACTTAAATAGGTCATGATATGGATATCACTATTGTCTTGATACAGAGTAATAATTCAGCGAGTACTGTCCTCTGTCAAGCAAATCTCGTCGTTGTTGTGAGGAAATTACACTGATTACAGATCCGGCAAAGGAACCCTCTCAGTATGAACAGCAAATTACATTATCTGACACGTAATGATATTTGCTATGCCAGGAACTAACATCTGGTTATTAAATGTTTAGGGAAAGGAATTGGTAATAATATAGGAACCAATATTCCCATTGCTTTATATCTTAAAAGAACAAACAGGTCAACGCGATGTCCCCCTGGTAACCACCATAATAAATTAATGGTGAATTCGTCACGATGGACTAGTTACTCTTACCAACACCCCCCCGGGGTGTTGATAGTAATGGAGTCTAGTGTATCCATTGCTCGCAATTTAGGTCTCTTATTGTAAAGGTTATAAGAGAGCAGCCTGGCCGGGTCCCTTATTAGCCTACTTACACTTCAAGTGACGAATTCGGATCCGCTATTAATAAAACTTTGTAAATTGATATTTGTAAGTAATGAATACTTCAATACCAAACCAAAATTTACCCAAGGGACGGCGCCTGCTATATTGGATTCAAATATAACTGTCGGACTGTCAAGTACTGTGTTCATCACGACGTATAAAGTTGATAATGCCTCTAACTACTCTATCTGGGACAGTTACCTCATGAATATATATTGTTATTGGTTATATAGATGTTTGTTTATTTGTTGTTACAGACAGTGACATCCAACTGGAAACGAGTAGTAGTGAAGCCAGCGCAGGAAGTTCAGTGTCGCTGTCCCAACACTGCGCGATATGCGGGGACCGGGCGACCGGCAAGCACTATGGTGCGTCGTCATGCGACGGCTGCAAAGGATTCTTCAGACGGAGCGTCAGAAAAAACCACCTATACACCTGCAGGTATGTTAATATTTCACACATATGCTTACATCTACTTATATTACTTATAATATTCCGAGTGGGCGAGTTCCACTTGTGGGCGCTGTAAGCCTAAAGGGTAAAAAGAAAAGAAAATCTCGGTTAGAATTAATGTTAAATCTCCGCTAATATAGCTCACAATAATTCATTAACTTAATTTTTACTAATAGTGGTTTTTAAGTAGGTGAAAAAATGGGGGCGCTAAAAAATAATTTATACTCAAAGTGGGCAGTAGACAAAATAAGTTAGTAATAGTAGGCCAGGGATTCCCATCCCTGGCCTACATGATGGTGAATTACCATCGCTTACATACATGAACGGCATCACGGACATCACATCATCATGTGACCCGTGATATCACTCATGCGTTGCCATTCCAGATGTATAGATGCCATGTCTTTATCCTATAATTTCACTGCCTAATGTGCACCTTATAGCAGAAACACAGCTTACAAAGCAAGCTGATTGGCGGCTGAAATAGATGAGACTCAAGTATCCAAATAGACGACATTTTACATCTACAGCTTGTATTCTGTTGAATATGGTTTGCCACATTTTTTGTCGTAGTATAAAAAAATCTAGTCGCCAGAAGATCGTATCACTTCTACTGAATATAAAATTAGCAATTTTGCATTTGAATATAACTCTTACGATATATTAATTGTTTTAAACTTATTTCATGATTGTTTATAATTGTACCCATTTTATAACAGTATATTTATCGCGATTTGTTTTTATGGGAGTTCATAAAAAACAGCTTTTTGACACTTACAAGCATCCTGGTCACGGGTCGGTTTTTTATATAGTATATTTATGTTACGCAAGTTGTATAACCATATGTATGTACAAGTAGTAATCGACCGGAAGAAATTCTAGAAATAATAGTAAAAACCGTATAAAATTTCAAATAACCCTTTTATTAGGCCTTAAAATACAAACGTAGGCAGTATTAGTGGTTACAAATAAGGTGGAAAGAATATGACGACCTTACGTCTACCTAAAATTGGACGCCAGTGCTACATGTTGCTATGATGAGGCCTTTAAAACTGCATGTCATACAGCGACCCTCTCCAAACAAAACGTGCTACTATGAAAATTTTCTACAATATATAATTAAACTCAAAGAAATTTGGAGACATAGGATAAGGCAACTAATATCAACGTTTCACACTAGTAAAATTTTATTCATACAAATTTGATTAAGAAATACACGTTACTGAAAATCTACATTTTCTCTATGACAAAAGACCTACATTTAGCTCATTCGTATGAACAATTTAAGACAGTATATAAATTTGAAAAAATATATAAGACATTATAATTATAATTTTCAGAATAACGAAAAAAAAAACCTTTATATTTACTGTAATAATATAGTAAGCCAAGTCGAACGGAACGTAAATATTTACTGCTAAATTTCATAAATTAAACGTATTGCTCGCGCTTGGATGTGTGGAGAGGTATAGAGATAAAACAAATACTGAAGAATACCTACATCGTAATTAATTTGTGTGCACACAGTCCTACTGAATTCTAAACAGTCTTTATAATTTTCTCGCAGTTGTTGATGCGAAATGCGAAAAATGCGAAAGCCCTTGCCTTGTTATAATAATTATAACTTAAATCTGGTTCGCCTTTTAAAAAATACCGTCTCTTTCTATTTCAGATTCAACAGAAATTGTGTAGTAGATAAGGACAAAAGAAATCAATGCAGATATTGTAGGCTAAGGAAATGCTTCAAGGCCGGCATGAAAAAAGAAGGTAAGATATTATATAATTATAATTGTTTACAATATAACATTCATTGAACATAGAAAAATGAGCACATGGCAATCAATTCTACTTCTAGATTTCTTTAGAACGAGACAACGTTTCAATATCATTGATATCTCATTCTTTGTTTACTATAAAAAATAAAAGCAATGTATATAAACATTGGTTTCGTTTGCCATTTATGCACCAATCAAATTCTGGTGCTAAAGATATATATTGAATATAATGATCGATCACATAACTCCCAAATATGATACAACTATAAGGAAGTTAACAAAAGTCAACTATAAACGTGGCTAGGTAGTGGAACTTAAGGAGGGCTGATTATATTTTTAACTAACTTCTAAGGAGACGACTACTTATTAATGACGTATACGATATTACATTAAATTCAAATCCATAAATAGCTATTTATATTCAAAGCTTTACATTGTACAATAGAAACAGTAGCTGATGAAAGAGAGGGGCCAGCTGATTATACTACTTTTAACCAACTTCCAAAAAGGTGACTACGTAATAATGACGTATAAGTTGTTACATTAAATTCCAAACCCCGAATAGCTATTACTATTCATAGCTTTATATTGTACAGTAGAAACAGAATCTGACAAAGAGGACTAATTTTATCTTGTTACGTGTAATCTACTTGAAATATTTACCAAATGTTTATTTTTTATACAAGATAAGATAATTCTATAAATCCGCTAGAGAATTCGCTAATTAACAAGTCCGCAAGCGTGGCAACGGCTTTATTTGTTAATTGTAAATAATCAAAATGTTTATACATGAGTTATTGTATATTAACTCTCACATTAGATCTTATGTAAAATTATTGAATATTAAATCTCTAACATGTAATTATATTTATCTATCTGCATATAAATGAATGTTACAATACGAAAACAATTTGTAGAAGTATTGTTCTTCTTTGAATACAGCAAAAGGCAAATCTTGGCAATTTTCAGTTCACTTTGTATTCTGAATATGTTGATATAATAAAAAATCTATTCAAATCTAATTATAGATTTACACATGGTATTCAAAATTGCCTTGCATATCTATTTCTATGGCCTTGTGACGTCATAATGCACGTCAAACAGTCTACACTTACAGCAATAATACCTTTTAATGCATTTATTATTGTATCTATTTAATCGATAATTATCTAAAGATTAAAAAGATTGTATATCTACTCATTACAAGTTTTAAATTTACAGATATATCCGAAGCGGTTCTTATATTAATTAATTTTATCATTATAATAATTATATATCTTTGGTTGTTCTAAAACTGTAAATTGTTATCGTAAATAATATTTATTTTAATAAACTTAATTTATGGAATTTTGAACAATCCAGCACTTTGAATATATATCTTCTATCATCGCAAAACAAGCAATATACATTCTGTATTCAACTATATCCAAAATATAGTTAAAAAAATTATACAAGTATGCGTTATTGACGCCTAGCGTAAAGCGTCAATTTCACGTAGGTTTTTGTGCGGGTTGTTCTAATTCTATAAATAGTTATCATAAATAATACAGTCCAATCCTTTGAATATAGATGATCGTAAAACAAACAATATTCATTCAGAATTTAGTTATATCCAAAATATCGTTTGAAAATTATTTACACAAGAATGCGTAACGTAAAACGTCAACATCACGTAATCGGGTAATAGCCTAAATTCGCTTCACAATCTTTATATAAAAATATATTATTATTTATCTACTTGATCACTACATATATAAAATTTATTATAATACTGTTTTATGTTGCTAAACTAGTATCCGACCGTATTTCGGTAGTAAACTCAACAAATGTAATTTTTAATTCTACTGCTTAAATTCTTTGATTTAATTTCATAGTGGGTCCTAAATTTCGTGAGATTTTCAAAATCTGCACATCTATCTGCAAATCTAAAATATTTCGTTAATACTTTTGTGCTATCGAAATACTTTAAAATATTCGTGGTAAATTTAATTACATTGCAAGAGATGTAACGTCATACAAGGCAGAGCGCAGTAAAAATTGTTACAAAGCTCGGAGGGGTAAACAAATCTTGAAATACATGTGACGTAATATATAGTAATAGCATTATTCTATCTGTGTACTTACTTAAAACTGTACAGCTGAAGACTCCCCCCCCCCCCCCCCCCCCCCCCCCCTGAAATCAGTCGTTATCATAAGTATGTAATCGCTATCATTTACGGATTTTTCCATTTACGGATATATTGTTGGAGCATATATCTGTACAATAAAAAATGCAGTGAAAAGTAGGTATTTACAAATGTATTTTATTTTATCAATTTATCAGAAAAGAAATACGAGTAATTAAGTAATTAGCTCTACATTAATCTAATTATATTATGAGTCTCTAATCTGTCATAAAATATTGAACATCTCATAAGTAACCGTAATAAATATCATGTGTTGACGCCACTACTGAAATACAAATAAATGTTACGCTTCCGTACCCTGCAGTTATTGAATAATTTATTGCAGAGGCACACAGGAAAAACAGTAAGGTTTTAAAGGCGAGATATGGTAGTGAAAAATTATAACATATAGTTATAATTTTTCACTACCATATCTCGCCTTTAAAATACAGTATATTATGTAGTTATTCTTCTTTAGTAGTATTTCTTCTACACTATACATAATCTGCATTATGTATAGTGTAGATACTGTATCGATAGAATAGAAAGATATTTTTCTCATTATTTCGCATTTATACCATAAATAATATAATATATCGCCTATACCCAATATAGGCAAGATAATGATGTACTGTATTTGAAGATATCTTCATTATTTTTATCGAAAAACAATATGATTACTTATCATATTTATCTTATCAACAAAAAACAGCTTTACCACCTACAGCTACACAGTTACACAACAATCAATGTAACATCAGGTACATACGTACTGACGTACCACCTACCTGCAACAGTAACAAACATACATGTGTCAAGCATACGCAAGGAAGTTTGCGATTTTGCGCATATAAGTTAAATATTGATATGGGACCTATCATGAATTTTATCGTTTGCAAAATAATCATCGAAATTCATACATACACAAGCTTCTCGCTTTTGCTGTAGGTTGAAAATTCGTATCAAAATCATGAGCGTATTATTCGTTGATATCTATACTTTAATGACTTATATTTGTCATATCTATTTAAAATTATGCCATGTGTCTTATGGAGTAGGCAGAGAGAAATCTTAAAGACGGTTGCAAAGTATCTTACTTAATCCACGTTAACTATTTTTTCATACACATTAGTTTCGGCTACAATTTTTTTCGTTGTTTTTTAATAAATGAAAAATGGATGGTACTCTCGTATAATGAAACTGTATATTCTGGTAGGGTACCAGTGGATGATGATAGGATAACGATGAAGTGAGGCCATTTCGCACATTGTGACAAATTCATCAGTGAGTAAATTTGATTTTGCAAATTATATTATACGTTTCGAAGTCGACGTATTAGAGGACATTACTAGCAATGGTCCTACTAGTAGCTTTGGTGTTCTATCCGAGCACGATTAGTTTAAGTACCCCGGTGCCTACATCCTGTTACTACTACACACTAAATAAAATAACAATAACGATTAGAAATAGATAATTGTTACTTCAAAATTATACGTATTAATACGACAAATCAGATAAGCCACAAACTGCCGATGAAAATATAAAATGATTTTGTTTTGTTGACTACTATTATCTAATTCCGGATAACAGAAATAGATAATAATAAGGTTAGAGAAACATCGATCACTAATCATTACAGAGATAACTGTCTATTATCTTACAATGTAATCTATATTCGTCATTGTAACTAATATTAGTTTGCTGAATAATTGAGTAGCTACTGCGATTTGACAGTTGTTTGCTATAAACTATGTAAAAAGTCGTCTACATGAGTATCTCAGACTTACGTATTACAGCCGACACGCAGCTTGCTATGTAATGTGTTTCGGTTTAAGAGTGATGAATAAGGCAGTGTAACTACAGGATGCCATGCCTCCTACGTTTCAGTCTGCAGAAATGGCAATGCATGCATGGTATCGTCAGATTGTTTGCCATTCCTAATTTAAAAAAACAATCTAAAAAATACAATAAGAATAGGTAATTTTCAAACTTAAGGCAGCGGTACAACAGTTTGTTTTCTGAAGGCAACTAACATAAGCACCGCCGTTATATATTTAAATAAGTACCGATATATTTAAGTCGATCAATGTAATGATAGTATATCTACTTACATTATAAAGCGATACAACGGATTTAGATAAGGGAAAAAAACTCCGGAACAGTTTTGAGAAATTCTTTCACTGTTTGAACAGTCCGTTATTCCAGAGTAATATAGGTTATATGAATATTATAATACTATATACAATAGGTAATTATTGTTTTAGGTTTTCTAATTCTCACTCTAATTCAAACTCTTCTTATTTTCTAAGGACTCACAAATTAATGTTTATATATACAGACAAATTTATTACAATATTTATATATTTTTTAATTTAGAAATAAAGTCAATAATAAATATTTTTGATAAATATTCACATTTGTTGCGCCATTGCTTGTCGACATTTACCCATAAAAATGTTTATTGTTGTGTTTTAAATATTTACATCCTATTGAATTGACGTTCCATTGTTCAGTAGAGGAATTCTCATAAATAATAATGATTCTCTATAATTATAATGACTTATACATATGTATTTAACGTTCACTAATCAATGTTAAAATTTAAGGAAATAATTAGTATATGTGCAAACAATTTGTCACTACTGTATATAATGGTATTGATAACACTTAACAAGAATACTCACACAATATAAAAGTTATAGATAATAAAGATATATAGAAAAGAAGTCACAATATGTTTTATAGCTAATGGAAACAATGTATATATATATATATATATATACATATATATACATATATACTTTATTAAAAAATAAAATGCATTTTTATGACATATTTTATTAACAGTAATAAAGAGACCAATTCTGATAAATTATTTATCACTATTATCTCTGTATGGCTATTGTACCGGATGACTTTTTTGCCGTTCAGAGAAAGGGCATACACACTAGATATAATTGAAGCACTATACATAATTACAATCAATATTACGCGATTACAAATTTGTCTGAATATACAGTAAAAAGATTTTACCTCTACGTTGTGTTATGTACGTATGCAATTTCGTTCTTCCATATAACTGTGGTAATTTTTTATTCAAAAACCATTTATGTATGATGATGTATCTATAATGCAGCTCATTATAGGTACATCATCTTACATAAATGGTATAAATTCACGGTAATTTTAAAAATACCTCCAAAATTGTTACAAGTTGCTAATACCATGCTGGTCGTACTCATAGTTAAGCAACATTTTTTAAAATCCGTATTCATATTTCGCGTCATTTATAAATTATATTACGATTTGTTCCAGCTGTTCAAAACGAAAGAGACCGTATCAATTGCAGAAGGCCGTCATACGAAGAGCCCTCACAAGCCAATGGTCTGTCCGTGGTGTCACTCCTCAACGCTGAGCTTCTAAGCAGAAAAGTTGTCGATGAGGTCAGTACACTTATCTGTTCACTCTCCTGACACCTGAAACATATTTATTTCTTAACTACTTCAAAACTCTTAAACTTCATGAACTTCAGTAGAAATGTCCCAATATAGAATGTATAAAACCTTATTCTTATGGTACGATGCATTAAGCTGTATTTTATTATATCCGTCTTTCATGTCTATCGGGCAATTTTTTAGTTCAAAAAAGGTAACGAAGAACTTAATATTTCATTAAGTACTGCTACTATTACGTAATCGTTTTGATCGGGCGATGAAAACCTGAATACCCAATTTATTTGGGTCAATAATCAATCACTGTATAGGTATAATACGTTATTAGATATTATAAAGTGAAGCGCGTTAATTGGTCGAATTTCGTTGTCGTTGGTAACTACAGTAGATAACGTGTAACGTTAAGATACCCTAAAAATTCTGGGTGTCAACAGAAATCGCCAATAACAATTCACCGTTTTAAATCAACCGATATTTTGTTGGTGATCGAACAGAATTGTATACTTTCATTACCTAAAATATAATATTCAAACGGAAGACGACCATTATTAAAATAAAAATAAAAATATAAATAAACTTTACATTTGGATTAAGCTGACACCTACTGCTTTGCCAAAAAATTTGTAGATTTCATGTGCCATACACAGACATTTTTTTTATTAAAATATAAATAATAATTTCAATCTATTCTGCGCACAGAATAAGAAAATATTTAGTTTAATTTTGTGTATCGTTTTGTATATTGTTCCTCTATCTATTAACTTTCTCACTTCAGTGGACAATAGATTTTCAGAACAATACATTTATTTTATATTCATTATACATTTATATACAGTGTATGCTGAATGGGAGTCACTTTCAGCGTTAACAGAGTAGATTTTAGCTTACTAATTCAATATATTAAAAATATTTATTTTAAAGCAAAAGTAATGCCCAGTAAATGTTTCCTTTAATTCTAAAATGCTTTGTATGTAGAGAACTGACATACTAAACAAATACATGAAAATCACCTTGTATAATATGAGATTGATGACATTTGATCTAAAGAAACATATGATCTAGTTGTTTACAACAGTTTGATAACTTTATGTTAAGATAAAACTGAAACTTTGCTTCAAACTTATTATTTTGACCACTAATAGTACAATAAAAAGTAATCTTTATGTTTGTAGTGTTCAGATGACAACGATTTTATTATCGCCACTGTAGACACAACTCTGTTACAAATGTTATTTGATTGATTTTTAAATGAATTCAGATGTTAATATAACCCTATAATTATGATCCAATAAACGCTAACAGGAGATAGCGTTTCTTTGGGCTGGGATACACTACAGAATATATAAGATTATGTATTATAATATAATCTATGGTATTATAATATAGTCTATGGTCATTATTACATATATTTAACCCAATAATAATGTGTTCTTCAGTTTATTTTTATAGATATACAATACAATTTATAATATTTTCCTTTTAATGGTATTAAAATGCGTTAATAGATTCCTTTAATATATTAATAGATTTTGTATGTTTAGTACTATATACTAGTGCACAAGTTACTTAGTAAATAAAGAACCTATTAAGCTTATGACTCGGTATCCGTGCGTCGCTATATTCTTAATGATATATAATATTCTTATTAACAAACAAAAACCTTATAGACTACTATAAGGTTTTTATTTGTTTACAAATAAAAATAATACAGACAAAATTTTAAGTGAAGCTTACCACAATACAATAGTGAAAGCTGCACCCAAACCGGCTAAGTCATTTCCGTTATATGGCGAACAGTCTAACAAGCGTAGTTTTGAGTTCTATTTGATCAATAGAGTCCCTCCAGTAAAATTTTTTTTTTCTATATATCATCAATCTACGGACTACGATCATTTACATTTTAAATTTTAAATGTTATTTTACAGACGATAAACGTCGGTGAGGCTGAGATCAACAATCGAAAACTGGCGAAGATCAATGACGTGTGCGAGTCTATCAAACAGCAGCTGTTAATTCTTGTTGAATGGGCGAAATACATACCCGCCTTTACAGAGCTCCACTTGGATGATCAGGTCAGTCCGCTACACCTGCACGCTAGTTGGTATTGCCAGATGTTTTATGGCTAAATAATGCCAACATCGCACAATGTTGCCAAAATTCTTAGATTTTACGGCCTCGGTGGTCAAGAGGTTTAGCATGCCGCCATAGTTCCGATGGTAGCGAGTTCGATATCTCGTACGACACGAACATTTCTATTCATGAGAATGATTGTGTTAGTCTGAATGTATATTATGTATGTATTTACAAAAAAAAATGTATTGAAGTAATTCTATCAGTTGTTTACTACATACAGGACAAACGCTATTTAGTTAAGGACTAAGCAATGCTATGTAAATTGTCCTGGGTTATTGTTCTCTTTATCGTTAGTAAATACACAAATGTGCGTCAACTTATACTAAAATGAATATTTTAAACCAATATAAATGTTTTAATTATGTCACTACGAATCATTAGTCAGATTGAAATTTTAAATACTATAATTAAGAGACGTGATAGTTAATAAAAATAACATGTGTTACAAATCATTGTGTAAACATGACTCAAGTGGATAATGTATAGGTACCCAGCCGAGTCATCCGTCTGCTACATTGGCCTATAGGTTAACCTGATAATACGTCTATGTAACAAATAAGGTAACAGGGCTGTATTTAATAAATACAATACTATCTCATTATATTATTACTATTATATACATAATAACTATCTGACCACAAATATACACTATAAAACTAAACTAAAAAATAAGCAATAGAGACAGACTTGAATATGCAAAGAGATGTGAAATTCCCTTATGCGTAAATTACATTCATAATTATATTTTTAACAACCGTTTAAAAATTTATTCCCGCGTAAATTTTATAGAAAAAAATTTGAGTCAAATTTCAGGGTAAAAATCGGCTTTCCAATTTGTGAATCTCATCTGTCTATATATTTTATTTCTGTCGATATCAACGCTTAGAACGCGAAAGACAACTGTGCTAAATTTTGTCCTAAAAATAGGTCGTTGTCAGTTACAATTATTATTGTTAAAAAATATATTTGTAATTGATCTTTGTAAATGAGGATACTTGTATTGATACTGTGTGTAAATTGTCTTAGCCTTTTGATCATGAAAAGCCTTCTTAACATGGGGGAATGTACTCTTTTACATTTTTATTTAACTTTTTTATACGATAATTGCGCGGACGGACACAAGTATAAAATTTCGCGCACTTATTAGTTTATATAGGACAGGAGTGCTTATGCTTATATATATTTTAAATTATGCATAATAAAGGCCATGTACATACACACGCGCATATACTCTTTTGTTTCTTGTTGAAATCTATGGTTATCTATGTTAAGAATAGATTAATATTGTTTATCTTACAAATCATATCTCATACTGAATGTTAAATTAATTGTGATCTAATTTCGACCACTGCGCGTCTACAATTGCATATAATTAAGTCTAATGTATTTTTTTTTAAATTATGATTATGTTACGACATTGTATTTGTTCGCCCATAGGTGGCGCTGCTGCGTGCCCATGCTGGCGAACACCTGCTGCTGGGATGCGCGCGTCGCTCACTGCACATCAAGGATGTACTATTGTTGGGGAACAACTGCATCATCACCAAACACAATATAGGTATGTCTGCTAACTTGCTGCTCCTATCAGGTCTGCTCGAGTGTATCTATGAAGACATGAGAAAATGAGACTATTTTAATACTCCGTTTACAGTATGACCAATTTATCAATTCTGACATTTTTTATACGGATATTTTGAGCAGTTTACGAAACAATTTGTCGAAAACTATCTAGCATAGAAATAAATATTGTCCTGACAATTAAAGAATCGAATAAAGAATTGTCATAGAGTTGCAGCTAATCTGTAGAAATGCGCTTACATTCGGCTATTCATTTTTATTTATATAGATAAATAACATATATAATATAATGACGTCACTTATGTACATTTGTATTTTCATATTTACATTCTGATTACTTTTATCTGCACGCTAATTGGATGCAGATAATTTTATTTCTTTCTTTTTTACTTATAAATGTTTTCATATATATAAACTCATTGTCAAGGAAACAAAGAACACGACTTCAGTATGTAGTGTCGACTTAATATAGACAGTAATTTAATATAAGCTAAGTCTGTATCCCGATAGAATGAAATTATAATTCCAGACCTTTGAAATGAGTGCACCGGTTACCTTATAAATTTAATTACTACGTTACGCCAAAGCATATCTTACAACCACATACTAAATGCATTTACTATGATGATATGATAAGAAAGGGAGTAAATAACGAGATGACTGCGAACAGGGATGAATTTCCATTACGAGAAGAACATATTACGCCGACCCCAAATAAATGGGATAAGGAAGAAGCAGATGATGATGACTAAATACATTTACTATGCCACGTACCATATATATTATATTTCATATATAAGTAATTCTGTTTACTATATAATAAAACAAAGGTCATGTAACATGGCGCTAAACAGTAATCGTATTTATTTCGTCTGCCACATATGTACAGATACTAAATTATTTGTCTATAGATAACAGTCGATCAACAATGACGGAAAAATACGTTTTTTTTTTCATATCTTAGTTAGTAATAACATACCATAAGGCTACTCACACATTATGAGCGCCCGTCGGCCAACTTCCATTTGATTGGCGCATTGGTTGCTACGCCCCGCACTCTTTGTAAATGCACTAAAGGACCATTCACAATTACGTAATACGTTAAGGAGGGGGAAATTGTTGACGAAATGTGACATTGTATGGCAATGGATGAAAATGTGTCACATTTTGAATCCAATTTTATTAATTAATATTATAAACGCGAAAATTAGTGAGTATGGATGGATGTTTGTTACTCTTTCACGCAAAAACTACTGAACGGATTTCGATCAAACTTTACGGTAATGTAGCTTATACATATAGGCTATAAATTTCACGCGGGTGAAGCCGCGGGCACAACTCGTATTATATATGTTTGATTCACAATGTAAAAGAATACAATTTCCTATTCTCCTACTGGTTGACTAGTGTACTACAAAATCTGTGACGTGAGACTAGTTAGGGGGAGTATTACAAATGTGATCAGCTGCAACGACAGGGGGAGATTAAAAAAATCATGAAATTCGTGTGTCGTAATTTATGAATGGGCCCTAATCAAAACGGCAGTCGTCGGCACGTGTCGTCCGACCGATTGTAATAATGTGTGGGCTAACATACGAGTACCCGTAAATGATTACACCGTTACGGAATCACTTTTAATTGCTTTCAGGAAGTCAGTAATAATTGTTTACAATTGTACTCTTTTTGCATACGTTTTGTTGATAACACATTTAATTGGTTACAGACGGTCGTATGGACATCGATATTAGCATGATCGGCGTGCGTGTTATGGACGAGATCGTGAAGCCCCTGCGGGAGATAGACATCGACGACACTGAGTTCGCCTGCCTCAAGGCCATCGTGTTCTTCGATCCCAGTTAGTAATCTAGATCTTCCTTCTTAAGAACTATAGTACTTCCTATACACCAATTAAACTAATAACTCAGACAACCGTCGTAACAAATTTAGAGTTTAACTGACCAATTTGTTTTGTGTGTTTACTTTTTTTCTTTATATTACTGTACCTTGTGTGTGCACTTATATAAAATATTCTGCATTTTACTTTATTTACTCTACATAATTGCTATTTTTGGAACGAATTGTAAAGAGTTTTTCATTTTATTTAATCTATTTCTATCTATATAAAAACAGTAGATATAGATATATCCATCTACTGTTTTTTATTAAATTATGCATTAATTTCTATCAACAGATGCCAAAGGACTGTCACAACCACAAAAGATCAAGCAGCTACGTTACCAAATACAAATCAACTTGGAGGATTACATAAGTGACCGTCAGTACGACGGGCGCGGCCGCTTCGGCGAGCTTCTGCTGTGTCTGCCGCCGCTACAGAGCATCACGTGGCAGATGATCGAGCAGATACAATTCGCCAAGTTGTTCGGAGTCGCACACGTCGACAGTCTACTACAAGAGATGCTGCTCGGTGGTAATAACTTAAAAATTTCCCGCGGTTTCAAAATAGACTGTTTTCAATTCTCAATTCAAATTCAACAACAATTGTCTTTATGTATAACATTGATTCACAATCTTTTTTTTTGTTGCGGCATACTTCGATTTGAATATTTTTCGGCATACAAAGAAAAATTATAATTTAAAGATTATTTGTGTATACAAATAACACAATGCGTAAAATAGTTATTGATAATTGTTAACTTTCAAATATATGTAGCGTACATTTACAAAATTCAGTACTGAGGGTGTAAAGCAAGCTCGTTTGCAAAGTACCCTCTTGTTTGCAACAACAAGTATTTAAATGTTATTTGCATGGCAAATAAGCTGATAACCCACCTGATGGTAAGTGGTAGCCGTTGCCTATATACATGAACAGAACTACGGACGTCACGTCATCAGTAAAAGGCCATCGTAAATGGCTAACTAATGTATGTTGCATTTGGGAAAAATAAACTACGACGCCTTTGTACTCTATATTTTTACTGAGATATTTAATTCAATTTGCATACTTACTGAGAAAAGAATTTATAGTTTCAAATAGAATTTATATGTAAAAGTATTGTATAGTATATATGATATCCGCCATAAAACATAGCATCAAATATAATAAAAAATAATTATTGATGTAAGACATTTTAGTCGCTTACGAACGTTGAAATTTTTTTTTGTATTAAGGTTTGACTATTATAGTCTTCAAACCTTTGAAGTTATGTTTGGCGTCGGTGTAATGTTAATTATATTGTCCATCAGGAGCATCCACAGACGCAAACGCAGAAGAACAGCCCGCAGAAATGGCGGCCGGTGGGTCCCCTATGTCAGCGTCGTCGCCTCCACTAGTACCACAACTGCCGCTTCCGGAGCCCGCCTTCCTTGAGCCCGTACCCTTCAAGCAGGAGCCCAACATGTGAGCCGACTTACCTTGCGAATATAGGGACTAATACATACGCAACCGTATATTATCTAGGAAAATCACTATGAAATTTGGGACCTACTTTTTTTTACTATGAATACCGGGTAGTAGCTTTCTAATGAGATATTTTCCTATTATATTTTATTGAATCTTATCTATTTTATTATTAATAAAGTAGATATGACGGTTGTTAACTAAATTGAAAAATATATTAGCTACATATATATGTAGTTAATATTTATATTACTACTAATGCATGCAATTATTCTTAGTGATCAGACTATGTGTGCCTTAATATTAATCGTGTAATTTAGGCATATTTACAGTTGAAAGACTAGATGTAGTCCAAGCTTATGAAATTATTTATGACTGAAATACGAATGAAATGTAATTGTTTTCTTTAAAATTTAAGTCACTTCCAGAGGTTCCCAAATTGAACATTGTAGTCAATCTTATTTATTGTACTGTATATCTTAATATATTGCCAAATATTTCATTATGTTTATGCAGTATTCTTGTTTGGGTTAACCTTCTGAACTGTTATGAACATTGGCTGCTAACTTTTATTACTGATATTGTTATCATATCGTAGTCATTTTATGCGGATTTTTATAGGTTTCAAATCATTTGTTTTCATTAGGCCGCATTTACATGTGTAGGTTCAAATTACGTAAGCAATAACACTTTCGTAATTAAAATGAAGTATTGTATATTATGCAAACTAAATATGGTAATATACTAACTATTTTATGTTTACATTAGTAAATGTGTACTTCTATGAGTAAAAATTACAGATGTAAAGGTGGCCTTATTATTCATATCTAATAAGGGTAATTAATTATATGACATACTGGTACCCTGTTTGATACACCTATGCGCTTTCAGAGTAAAGACAAATCGGATAATAATGTTCTATACCCACAAAAAATTAGATACCTTCAAATTAGCTATTTTAAATTCATAACGTAAAACTGATTTTCAATCTACATATATAAAATTAAGGTTACTGTGTCTGCTAAACTTACACACATAATAGAATATATTATGTGACTAATATTTCTAAAAGTACCTATCATATAGTTATTCAATTAATTCAATTAACTATAAGTTACATATCTCTCCTTATAAAATCAATGCTAAAAAATACGCAAATTTACGATGTTTAAATCGTGTTTATAATATATATAGATCTGTAAATTTTACGTTGTTAAATGTGGTACAAAAACAACACGAATATTCAACATTTCTCTGCTTATCAAACGGGGTTCAAGTATATGGCACATATATTCATTGCCTTCCATTTCAAACCACTATATAAGGTAACCATAATGCTATAGTCATCTCACGTTATTGTAGATCTCATTATTAGTTAACATTTCGTAGATTCCGTTAACTTGTATATGTAGGTAGTATCTACTGCGATGGTCGAACTAAATAACACTAATATATTCATGTAATGTTACGATAAATTATCGCAGTTATTTTCATTGTTATCATTATAATTATCATACAAAACTATTTAATAATAACTTGTTATACCCTGGCTGAATATTCGCTTTCTTATACTTCCGTATTGTATGCAGGTGACAGTTGATATACTATCAACTTTTACGATAATTAGGTAGTAAAAGTACTATATTTAGAGGAGTCTTGAAGTCAATGTAATAGACATTATTGATATTCACTTGTGTGTATTCAATACAGTCTGATTCAGTTCGAAAATATCATGCGTTCTAGTGTCTATGTGCTATTTAAGTTCACCATGCTAACGTGCGGAGTATAATAAAATTGCATAAAAACAGGCTGTTATTTTTTTACATGTATCCATTTAGTCGTTTTTGGAGACATAACACCAGCATTATTTACTGGGGTAATCTATTATTAATATGGCAATTTGTATAAGTTCTAGAATATTCGGCCAGACGTATAAGATTGGTTCAATATACATAAACAATAGTAACAGTATAATGTATTCGTTTCTGACCAGGAGTCCCGATCCCCCAACAGCAATGAAGAGCGCCGAATTTATGTCGTTATAGTGAAAACAAAGTGACTCAAAACTGTAATACATCGGATTAATCAACTTTGCGTCCAAATATTTAATAGTATTAAAATCATTTTGTAGCAAATACATATCAGACTATAGACTGTTTTTATTCTTCACCAATTAAAAATATATGAACTATATTAACAATTTCGAATACTTAAAGATAATTTGTTCATTGACAAATGACTATGTTGTATGCCATAATTCCTTAGCATTTTTGTACCACATGTAGTACTAGAAAGTAATTCCAAGTCGTTTCTAATTTCAAGTTGAATATGTTTTGTATATTTGTTGTTATGTATAATGAAAAAACTTGTCTTGTATTGTTCACCGTTTTTATAGAGGAACAATGTTTACTGAGGTGCCTATATTGGAAAGATATTTATATATATGTACGTAGGTGTAGGTATAAATTTGCCAATTTTACAGTTATTTATACAATGTTAGAAGTAAGTTTTTTAGGAAACTCTTTTTGTAAGTGCAATGCAATCACTTCCTGTGGCTGTGTAAAAAGGAAATCATGTTTTAGAAAACATATCATTTGCCAACCCAAGAAATGTAATGACTTATTTGTAATAGAGAAACTATTTCTATTGAATATGTAATCATAATGAATATTTTGTTTGTAAATAGATATATACACATAAATTATTTTGTCATTTCTTAAATTGGGTTTAATGGTGGTCTTAGAATTTCGTAGTAGACTAAGTCTCGAAATTTAGTTACCAATAGAAAAACGAATTGCTATCGTTTTGTAAGGTATATTTTTTATTCATACGTTTTCGTATATTCGATATGTAAAATTTTGGGCATTTATCCAAATTCCCGCCTTGCAATAATTTCTATGCGCCACAGACAATCACGTAATTTTTAAAGTGACAATTTAATTTTTTATATTATAAGAATTTATTTACTATCTGTTTATAATTATTGTAACGAAATGCTCAACCTTTACGGCTTGTTTGATGTTATAAATTTACCATTGTCGGTGAAAGTTATTTAAATAGTTGATAAGGATTTGGTATGTCATGGGTTTTGTAAAGTTGCAAGTTTTCATATATTATAGAATAAGTCTTAAATAGGTGCCTTATTTTCCTACATTTGTAGGTTGGGTGTATTGTTGACCTGTACATACTATGTTATGATTTTTAGTAGAATATATTTTAATAAATAATATGTTACACAAGCTGTTTTTTTTTATTTTTAATCGAATTACTGTTAATTGATACTTTGTGTAAGTATTAAAATAATAGATTAAGGAACCTCAAAACTATTATTATATTTTTTTAAAGTTGAACTTCGTTATTTTACTGCATATCATCGAATACACTACTCTCCCCGTACGGCCGCGGTCGACGGTTTCTCTGACACATTCATGTAGCCTTTCTTTCTGTTACCGCGATTCTTGCAACATAGAATTACCACTGAAAGGGCGGATACAGCAGACATTGCAAGAAGTAGTATATATAAGGAAAACATGTGCATATTATTTGTCTTTGTCGGTATAAAAAGTTTTCAAATAATAAAAATTATTCAGTATTCGGGCGTAAGCTTGATTAAGTTTAATGTTTAATAATATTCTGAAAACTTTAATATTTATTCACTCTTCTAAAACTTCACTCAGTTATTCTTCATAGATTATTACAATGTCTAAGTGACGTTATATTTGTTAATGACATTTGTTCATAGATAATATTTATATCAAGAGTAATGTTTTTGTAGTTCGAATAGAAATCATTAATTACATATTGACCTATATCACGCCTTACGACTCATTGTGGCATATTATAATATACAGAGTTACTGGTTAAGTCGACCTATTCTCGTTAAGGGCATATAGTTACATCATTTATGAGACACCCCTATTCTAAATTCTAAAGTTTTCGAAATATTTTAATTTAATTGTTTTTTACAAAAATGTTCCGATTTTCGGCTGTTAGCTTAGACATTTTAAAATGTGTAAATCTTATTATTACTATTATTTTATTTTTACATGTAAAATAAGAAGCTCTATCACCTTAATACCCAATATTATACGTAAAATGAATAAATAAGTCGTAGACGATTAAAACTAAAAAAAAATAATAAAAAAACCGTTTGGGAGGAGTATGATAGAAGATACATTTAGGTGTATATTCCCATGGCAATGTAAAAATAAAAGATTTGTAGTTGATACCATATTGTTTAATAAAATGAAGTACAAAAATGCAATATAACAATGCATCCATTCTACTGAGCATTTTTATATATAAATATACATAACCATACTCTTGGGCCTCTAAAATTTGTTATCACATATTATTGTACCGTCTGTTGCCCTTAAATTTTAGTATAAAATCTAGTAATATTAAAATATTCTAAAACTGTGTACATTTACATTTTAGAATTTCTAATGATATTCTGAAGACCTACTTTTGGATCTCCTATTACGCTGATTTTGATTCATTATATATTTACAGAAGAGAATTTTATTCCTCAACTCCTTTGTAAACAGAGTATCCTAATTATTAGAAAAATAGGATGTAGTTATTTTATTCCCGATTTATTGATACATATAAACTGGTGCGCCCTCATAGAGAAAATTGCACATACTGCGCTATAATTTAGATTGAGCCTCCAAATAAAAATAATATCACAGATAAATAATTACCAACCCAAAGATGGCCTGAGTAATATTACAAAAATATAATTTTATTAGATTTTTATGGCAGAAAACATAATATATATAGATCTTGATGTCTTAAACGCAAGTAATCACGAGATATCCTAGCTAATTATATGAATCCTAAATTAGCTGTCTATTTGGGAAAAGAGAACTTAAAAAAATACAACTTGATGACTCCTTGTCAGTCCCTATTGTATTGCAGTAAATATGTACTTATAACGATATGAAGTCCATATCATTTTACTTAACAGCTATATTTTTTGTTATTGATATATCAGACTATAGTCCTACAAACTAGTCCGTTTTAAATTTCTCTATACTTTTATGTTTTTCTATAAATTATGAAACATTTGTCGGATATTAATAGTCGTATTTAAAACATTCAGTTAAGTAATAAAAATACAAATAATAGTAACAAAAATATGCTGTTATTATTAAAAATAAAAAGAGACATAGCGCCATTACGATACAGTTATCCTACACTTAAGCTATCAGGCCAGGCCTGCATTACAAGGAACAAAATTGTTTTTTATTAAAACGTGATACCAATTATATAGCACTGCGTATTAGATTTATCCATTTAATTTAATGTCCGCGTTTACAGCCCTGCAGGCCCTCTTACTTTAGAACAACAATTTAACTTTAAATTGTAAAATTATTACAGATTCAATTTCGATTCAAGCGGAATTTCGATTCTCAGATAGCGGTTGGCGGCTTTCTTAGTAGTGTTAATCATATCAGGTTATTTTATTGCATTTTTATGAAATTTTAATGGTAAACAAGCTGACGTTCCACCTAATGGTGAGCGATAACCGTCGCCTATATACATGAACAGCACTAGGGATATCGTGAGACACCCATGACACCACTTATGCGTTGCCATCTCAGAGATATAAGGTGTCATGCTCTTTATCTTGTAATTGTATAGCCTAATCGCCCTTACAACGGAAACGCAGCTTATAAAGCAAACTAATTGTCGGCTGAAATAGGCGACACTATACTATACTACCAGTTATACTCATGTAGACATCTTTTTACAGTGCAAAAAGCACTGCTTGACAATAGTATATTACGATATAAGTGCGTTGTGATGGTTATAACACACGAGGCAGAATTTCAACGTAATAGAGCCGAGTGTGTTATCGTTTAAGACATTCGGCTCGTGTACGACTTACGGCGTTCGTAAGACGTTTATCCACACACTTGATTTTAAATAAATTCAACCATAACACCGTGATGCACATTGTACACTTTGCCGTCGTTATACTTCTACAAATCAGTTCGAAATTGATAAAAAAATAGCATTCTTGAAAAAGATCATAATATTTCTCAGCTAGCTCTAGATTTACTCCTGGTGGTGTTAACCCCAACGTAACAGAACTCAGTATCGATCCCGTTTTGCTTCAAATAGTGCA
This sequence comes from Achroia grisella, assembly GCF_030625045.1. Classification (NCBI taxonomy): domain Eukaryota; kingdom Metazoa; phylum Arthropoda; class Insecta; order Lepidoptera; family Pyralidae; genus Achroia; species Achroia grisella. The sequence continues at coordinate 62,570 of NW_026712961.1, forward strand.
TCCATTGTATCTGTTTCATCGATGGCTTGTCCGTATCTGTTTTCACTTCCACAAATTTTATCTGAGATATAAAAAAAACATGACTAATTATTTACAAAACTCAAGAAAATACTATCAAATTATTTTTTAACAACTAATACATTATATGCCTTTTTACAAAATTAAACATGTTCGTCATTTTCAGTTAGAACTAAATGAATTACTAATTTCAATTAGGCTATAATTACTAATTTAAGATAGGCGAAAAATCGCCTAAGGTGAAAGGCATTACGGCAGGTCTATATTGACCACTGGATAGATACAGTCTAAAATAAATGAATAAATTAACACGTAAGCTGGTGAATTACTGTCACCGCGTCTCAATTTGCAAGGCAATATTTATAGTCTATCTCTGATAAAAGTGATTGAAAATCAACATGAAATTATCTTTATTCATGTAGGTCTATTACATACTCTTATATTACATATCTTAGACTAGCCTTATATGGCAAATCTACCATCAGTTCGGAGTGCTTTCGATTAATATTTAGAATTATTATTTTCCCACAAAATTAATCAATAAATTTAGTCAAATTTATTGATAATACGTATGTGGTGGCGTTACACATTAGTTTAGAAAATATCTACGATAATACATAAAAATTTGCCACTCCTACAAGAGGACTATAGTCACCTGGCCAGTGTGCACGTTCCACAAAGTCAGATCGGGGAAGCCGGCGCTGCAGTATCGGTATTGTGTTGAGAGGCGACTGCAGAGCGCCACCACGCCGGCCGGCCTCAGCGCGCACGCAGCGGCCACGCACGCTTCACGCTCCGCGCCCGTCAAACAAACGCCGGACATTTCACCTGAATATACATATTGTTTTAATCATGAAGGGCACGTGGTCTTGCCCTATACCTTGTCACACCCGATATATAAAGCTACATTATTCCTTATTAATATTAAATAGATACTAATATTATAGTGAGAGAAAATTTTGTTACGATGAAGCAGAATCCGAAACTACTGCATTGATTTGAGAAATTTTATAACTGCTTGAAAGTACATTATTGCATTGCGCATATGCTATGAATTCAAATAATTATGAGAAACCAGAAGACACATTAGTTTGTTATAAAGGTGATTCAATTCTATTGCATTTATGTGACTGTCATGTAGTATATTCTCCAATGATGCACCAACTTCTACAATTCTTTTGCAACCAGTATTACTACGGTATCAATGCCATTTTGAAGTTATTGTATTGTACTTTTAATTAAATATTTTTAGTTATTTAAACGTGTTTAATAAGTATTTCTACTTAAATACATTTTTTTATACTTTCATAATATGCACTTCACTTGTTTAGTACTAACTACAGGTTAACTGTGTACCGAACTAAGTTAAGACTTGTAAATTGTTTTGTGTTGTTATTATCTTCCTCTTCCTCTTCTTCGGCTCTCCTAATTTTGCGGCGCGAGGACAATCTGTCCCGGGTTGTCGGGTCGGGCAATTTTTCCGCAGCGATAAGCTTACTCATGCTGGGCCACCATGTAGCTGGTGGACGTCCTCTAACTCTTTCATGTTATTATTACAGTTATATATTATAATAAACTTACCCTCTGGCCTGCTGTCCCAATTTCGATTCATAATACCCAGCATATCTTCAGTAGTGCCCTTCTTGATCATCGCCAATCTTTCATCAATCATAGTCTTTCTATTTATGTAGAAACTTTCACAGAACATATCCAATGGGTACATTTGAAAACGACTAAGAAATATGCCCACAACACCTCGCGGCTTCGTGTATATGATATCCCAAAAAAGCAGGAAGAAAATGGAGACGGCAAATTGACCTTCCCAATGTCTACCTGTTATACAACGAAGCAGTGAATTATAAAAATATAAAAAAAGAAGGTTATAAATTAAAAAGGTATGATTAATGCCATCTAGTTTGTACCAAAGTTACTATTACATATTTTAACATTAAAAATGTAGTTATTGTGAGTAATTGCCATATTAATAGTTACATATGATGATATTTAACCATTCTGCTCTATTGTCAATTGTTTCCGCAATTTACGAGAAATGCCTTTTTTATTTTTTTTAAGAAGAATTGTTCTTATATATTTATTACATTGTGCAAAATAATAATAATAATATCTTATATATTAAATTCTCGTGTCACAGTTTTCGTTCTCCTACTCCTCCGAAACGGCTTGACCGATTCTCATGAAATTTTGTGAGCGTATTGAGTAGGTCTGAGAATAGGCCAACATCTATTTTCATCTCCTAATTTTTTATTTTTTATTTTAAGCCAAATAAACGTTTGCCGGGACAGCTAGTATACATATATATGTATGTTAATTCAAATCTGTAAGGTGTAATTTCTATTACTTTACCGTGTGTAAATTGTCCACTATTTACGTAATGCCATACACAATAATCCTCCGCGTCTTGCACCACTATCTCACCACCCGAGCGAGTCTGGAACTGTAACTTGCCGCGTTGTTGTACACGTCTGAAAATATACTACATGGGGGGGGGGGGGGGGGGGGGGGGTGTTAGTAATGTAGACTGATATAATACCACGCCAGAAATAGATCATTCTTAGATATAAGGAGTTCATAGATAGATCACCTCTGGAGGAATGGAATTGTTAGTAATGTGAATTAATGAACCCATTGTTACCAATTTACCATGTCAGGTTGATATCCACGCGGTTCGCCCTAGAAACCATCGTGATACATTCCTTGTGAATTTGTCTTGATGGGCTAACTGGCCTGACCTCAAGTTTATCTTATCATCTTCCACTGGTGCCCCGCAAGCATAAACCGTTAGCGCAGGAGGGGGCACAATTCTATAATTATCCATTAAAAAGAATATTGGTAAGGAGAGAGGATAGCTAGTATTGACTCCATTGCTGTGGCTCCATCACTGAAAATGTATCCTAATTGGTCGACTACGACGCAGGAAAGAGGTAATCGTGGTCAATATCATATCATTAATTCGCCACGTAGTTCTACGTAGTCAGGTCAACACCTGACTTCATTCTCAATCTATCATCCTTCACTGGTGCTCCACCAGCATATACTGACAACGTAGCTGGTTTTTTTATCTGGTGTTAGAAATGGTAATTACATCAATTCTCGCCGCAGGTTACTGGTATTTAAAAATTAAATATAGAAGAAACATATCTACTACAGAATACTCACTGACATGACTCACTGTCAGGGATCATCCATAGATTACGTCACACAAACATTATTTTTATTCGCCCTGTGGCGGAGCACAGCCGGCCAGTTTTTAATACTTACAATTTCTTATTTTACTACTACAGTGGAATTTTGCGTCACAAAATAGAATCAAGTATGAGAGAGGTTCTACATTTCATGAATATTTCATACGACGTTTATGGCTTCACCAACCAATTGATATACAATGAGCCCCTCGACTCACTCACTCACACTAATACTTACTCCATTGGTTGTTTGTATATATGATTAGCGGGTAACTTATTCTCTAATATAGTTTCTTTATCGGCATATAATAATAGCTCAGTCTTTAAATGCTGGCTCGCCTGATTAGCTAGTTTGCGAGCTCGCGGCCGTAAACTGTCCTTGGCGTCTTCAGGAAGATGCGAATTAAAACCATGGATTAAAACTTCTGCTGCCTGAAAATAACAAGAAATATTTAAAACTAACGTACTACTCGGTTTCGCACGGGGGTCAATTATTAAATATAACTTTTAAAATATAATTCACTGACAATGTAGTTTGAAACAAAATCCACTGAGTATTTTTTATAGTATGATATTTATATTTAGGATAAATTTTAACATTTTTTATATTTTTATTACAGAGAAAATTTCTGAATCTTACTAGTTTAAACGTAAGGAATGTTAAAATATATACAAATTCTCTCTTTTACCTTTAAAAATATACCTATTTTTAAAGGTAAAAGAGCGATTTTGTTGGTGTTAAGTTAAATAAATGAAGATTTAATATGAAATACATAAAAAAGTTACAATGAAATAAGCTTTGTTTATAAGCTGTGCTTCCACAAGTTTTGTTGGAAGACTCGTCGGCGAAGGTCCTTGTGGTTGAGAATTGGTGTGGCATATGCGAAGTAGGTCATTTATATAATAATTATTCATTATCAATGTAATTCAATCTATTATATACAAATAATGTAAACAAACCTCGTCAGTTCGTCCTAAATAATGCAGTATTAAAGCCTTCTCTGAGTACCATTCTGCTTTTTTGTGTTGTCTAAAAGCAATCTGCTCTATAAGTAAATCGAGAATTTCTACAGCGAGCTCATAGTACTCTTGTGATTTGTATTTCTTCAACTCTTGTATGCCAGCATCTAAGATTTTTACATATATATTACAGGGGGTGAAGCGACGCAACCATATTGGCAATGATTTGTAGCTGCAAGAGAGATACATAATATAAGAAATACAGTGTAGGCCTTTTTAATTTTTTTAAATAAAAAGTATCAAGTTTTAATGGCATATAAATTAATAACGCTATTAAAAATAGGAGTTGGTGGTTGAAGGGCGAAAATAAGGTTGTATGTCATTTTTAATGCCACATTATAAAAAATATATAGTCCAAAATATAAATGTTAGGGGTGGACAACCCTATCACTTAGTAGTATGAAAAATAGATAGTAGCCGATTCTCTAACTTACTGAATTTGCAAATAAAATTTCATAAAAATCGGTCAAGCCATTTCAAAGGAGTATGTAACTAACATTGTGAAACAAGAACTTTATATGTAAGATGCTGTAACTTGTACTTACTGTAAAACCTCTTCGTCAGAAAAAGATTTGTACATGCTGTATACTTTGGTAACAACGACGGTTTTTTCTTGACAATCTGTTTTCTCTAAGAAATCTTCATATATATAATGAGCAACCATGTAGCTGAAAACAGTATTATATTCTATACTAATATTATAAAGCTGAAGAATTTGTTTGTTTGTTTGATAGTTTAGTTGTATTGCTAACCTCAGGAACCACTGGTTCGAATTGAAAAAATATATTGTGTTAGATAGTCCATTTGTCGAGGAACCAATAGAAGCGAAGCATCAGTAAAAAAATGTTGCATAAACGGCGAAAATTATTGATATTCGCGCAACGACAGCTTTAAGCTTTCTTTGCGTGCGCTGCGCGAACGAAGTCGCGGGCACAGTTAGTGCAACGCAAACGCAAATAGTAAACAGTTAAATTTCTGAATGTGATTAAATTGTAATTAAATGCAATTAATAATAAATTAAACCCATTCACCAAAGTTAATTCATTTGATTTTATTCTTCTGACTTTGATAATGTGTGGTATAAGGCGAATAATAAAATGATTGTTCTGAATCCATAGTAATATTACTAATGCCTAAGGTTTGTGTGTATGTCTGTTTGTTTGCCCACTTATTCATGTCACTAAATGGATCTTCATTAAATTTTATGTAAAGATAGAGTGTATCATAGATTGTATATGCTATCACTTATCTTTTAAGGCGTTTGACGTTGACGGATTGACAGCCTCGGTGGTCTAGCAGTTTAGCACACCGCCTTACTTTCGATGGTCGCAGTTTCTATTCCTCGCACGGTACAAAACGGTTTTGTATTCATGAGTATGACTGTTTGTATCAGTCTGGTTGTTTTCTATGTGCTTTATGTATGTATTTACAAAAAAGATATATCTAAGTATTTATAACAGTTGTCTAGTACCCATAAAACAAGCTTTGCTAACTTGGGACTAGACGGCGTTGTGTGAATTGTCCTAAGGTATTATAGGTTATATATTATCTCAAAATATATACATAAATAGTTACCTGTCAAATTGTTCTCTATTCTCAAAAACAACACTAGCATCATCCAATGACATATCAGCATCCACTGGATATGTCTCCCTTTTTATTTTCTCGTTTACATGTAACAGTTCTAATTTCTTGTCTCTTATATGAGTGTAATCCATACCTAAGTACATAAGAACATACAATCTGTAGAATGTGCTCCGAGTTAATTCTGATAGCTTATAACAAGGTCCTGCTTTTTCACTCATCCTGAAAAATACATATTATTATACTATTAATATTGTCCACATTTAGACTTATCATTAATCAGATAGTAATTATCATATTTATGTTCAGTGTGTCATGTATGTTTATATTGCAAAAAAATATTGTTTGTCTATATGAATGGAATAATCACCAAAAGTAGATTGTTAACAACATTTTAGCAGTAGACTAGTATTGAATAAAACATAAAAAAATCTGCTATAACTATATCAGTGTTTTGTTATTTTCTTTCAAATGAGAAAAATAGTTGATGAAATAGAGACAACTCAGTTCAACAGTTGAAACTAAAAAAATGTTATAAGAAGTTTGTTCTTATTAATATATGAAGATATCTTATATTTGATGCTAATTTGAATACATTAATATAAAAATTACAACAGATACATACATTTTAATAACTCTCCTGTAGTTTGTGTCTGAATTGCCTGTAAAGTAGTTACTGATAGATTTTGATCGACAGAAATTCCTGAGTGCATCAACAGCAGCCTGTTTTGATTGTATTTTTAATTTCAGCTCTTTACATATATGTTTCAGATCATCAGCTTTCAGTATAGATGTAAAATCATCAAAATCAAGGCCATCTTCTGTAATAAAAAACAACTAGAAAATAGTAACAATAAAAAAATTATAAAATTTATTATATCATTAGTTTTTTCTAATATAAACTATGAGGAAATTTAACAATGGCGGTTTTCTATTATGGAACTGAAATTTCGAATTATAGAATTCCAAATTTAAATGTTATAAAAGTTTATAACACTCACTCTAATGGTGTTACTGCAAATACCTATTTTCAATTAACCAAGAATTCTGGTATTATTAATTATTTCTTAGAATGTTATTATTACAATAGTATTGAAAACTAGACAAATGCCACATAAAGACAGTGTGTGTTCATATTGTATTTGAGAATAAAATATATTTTTGCTAATATATCTGCCATCATAGTATTATAGCCAATAATAATTATTAATTTTTTTTAATGTACACATCATATGATTAGGATATTTACCCTGACAATATTATGCATGAGGTTTCAATATTTTGGTGTTGTTAAAACTGTCTTGATTGTGGGTTGACTGATAAATATGACTGACTGATGTAAACAAAGTTTAAAGCAATGTTATTTCAGTATCTTGACTACTAGACTAGTGTACATGGACACATGATTATATAATATTGAAAACAATATTATTTTACATACCACTAGGTATATTTTGGACAAGGAGACCACTTGTCACAAGTGAATTGATCATCCCGTGAAAACTGATATCATCCAAAACCCTAACTTTTGCAGCCAAATCTTTTAGTTTATTACTCCTGTACCAGCCATCCTTTCTCCAATACAGCCGACATATTATCATCATTCCAGGCTTTATTATGTCCATGCATTGTTCAAGAAGTAGCTGGCTTTCCTCCGACAGCAATCTTTTCAAACATTTGTTGCTAAGATATCTATGGATAATATCGAGAAGAAATACAGCTGAAAGATATTAAAATTAAACATCATTTTTAAAACTCACCTTGCGAATTTGACTTATAAATCAGTAATAAACAATAATAAAATATTTACTGTATTTCTAATGTAATTTGACAGTTTAAGCTTATATATTTGACATTACTCATAATAAAGGGAAAGTTAGGTCTTTTTTTTATTAAAAAGAAACACTAGATTACCAAACTTGTGGGTGAAATAAATTATAGGTAAAAATATTGAAACTTACTTTTGTCATCCATACCCTTACATGCTTCAATATAAACATCATCATCAGTAACTTGAGCAAAATCTTTATCTAGCCTTCTTTTGATTGGACTTCTTTTAAAAAGTGCCCTCTTTTTTGTAGGGGAATAATACTTATTATTAAAACCTGGACTAGAACAATTAGCAGATGTAGGAGAGAACCGAACGTTAGATGTTGTCGGGGTTTTTTTAGGGGTAATTGGGATTTTACTAGGCGATATAAAAGATGATGAATGATCATATATTACAGTTTTTTGTGAGGAACCAGAAGTGCCGCTTTCACCTCCGCTCGAAAGCTGAGACGAGTTATGCATAGATTCAACTAAATCGACTGCATTCATGAGCTCAGCGTCTTCATCGTCACTATACAAATTTACAACTTCTTCATTTTCGGTTGAAACCTGTTTACACATAGTTGCAGTGGTGTTCGATAATTTTAAAGGAGTTTTTGGCCTTTTTAAACTCAAGCGATTTTTCTTCATTTTATTCACATTATTTTTTCCACTCTCACTGATAATATTTGAATTCGTTTGTTTTTTAGAACTTTTAAAGAACTTATCTATTGATAATTGTTGACTCATAATTATCTTTAATTAATTTATAAACAGAATAAGAGTACTACTTTCATAATTTACGTCTTTTGAAATTTCTACTTGTAGTTAATGGTATTGTTTTGTTTATTTTAGTAATCACATGTTATTGTTATATAGATTATCTTATCTGTGTTGTTAGTAATAGAAATGTGATTAGTTTTGGTTACCATACCATAAGTCTATCAGTCTCTTTACATAACATAGTACCACACTCACACCGACTGACTTCCTGACTGAGCAAATAATCACTTCACCTAGGTTACTTTCATTGTTCTTCTTTTTACATATTATAAAATTGAAAAATCCTGTAAAAATTGTAAAATTGTAAAATCCAGAATACTTTTTAGGTGTAAAAATAAATTTTGAAAACAGGATGAGAAAATAGAATATATCGTTCCATGTGAATGTCATATACTTAGGATATCTTTATCTTTAGAAAATTTACCTTGAGGGTAGGTAGGTTTCTATATTATTTATAACCTCTCCGTTGGAGGAAAATGGCTGTCACTGGTATTCATGACTAATAAAAAATACCGCGATAAATTTCTGTGAATTGACCTGACTTCATTCTCAGCCTATCATCCTCCATACCAGTGTAGGAACACTGGTGACTCACCAGCGTATACCGTTAGCGCAGGCCGTTCCATAATTCCATTATCATCCATTAAAGACACCTCCCCTTTATCTATTCCTCATTTCTGTTTTCTTGTCTTTTATCCAATAATCACTCACATTCTTTGTAACTGGACTAATTTTGTATTGTCTGAAATATTATGCCTAAGATCAAAATGCGTCGGATCTAGATGGCTTTTATTATGACAGAATATCGAATTTCGTAATTATAGTAAATTATATTTCGTTAGTTGTACCTACTATTATCTCATATGTCTAAAGAGTATAGGAGGTCCTCAACCAGAAGCAATGAGCTGGCGAGACCTATAAGTAACAAACAAACACTGGTATGATTTTTTAAAGAGCTTCAGCCAAGTAAATATATTTTTTTAAAGGTTTCACTGAAAATTATATCCGGAACCCTGTACAGGTATGTATGTTTACAGATATGTATTATAAATTCAAGATATACAGATACAATGGGTTCGGAATATAATCTTCAGTTAGACAGGTACACATGCATCAGCCACCTTTTAAAGCTTCACCTTTAGCTTTTTGTTATTCCACGGTTATAACATGAGCAGTATGCCATTTTATGGAGTAGGTACTTAGTTTTGTAGGAATACACACAAAAGCACGATTTAGAAACGGAAATATCTTTATTTAATTACATTTAATGTAGACTCAATTCTGAAAGTTGTTTGATAATACATAGCTAATGATTTTACATGTATGAATTCTCTTAGAAATCTGTAACATACCTACTAGGAACTAAAATCAGTACCTATTGATCAAACAAGGTTCGCAGCTTGACAACTGTGTTGTTTTAATGGAGAAAGCAATATTTTTAACATCAAGAGATAAAATATCGCGCATATAAATCTGTCTATATACTTAGTAGTTCATTACTAAGATGTCTGAAAACAAACCACCTGCTCCACCGAAACAAGTAGTCTAAGTATTATAGATATATTTGTACATATTTGTTGATTTAAACTAAGGGAGCTGATCACTTCACGCTACGATAATAATTATTGTGACTTTTTAATAAGTGGTATGGTACAGCCTCCTGCGTTATCGGTATACGGAGGTAAGACCAATGGAGTGTGATAGGATGAGTATGAAGTAAAATTATTGTGTGAGTTGTTTGTGATTTGTATCGTGACGTATTCATTGGTCACACATTCATTTACGATGGTTTCCAGATGTGACTTCGTGGCGATCCACCTGAGATGATACATTCCTAGTAAGGGAGTGAATATGGTTCCTAACAATTCATATACTGATAACAATAAAAACCAGTAATTCCACCTTAGAACTATCCCCACAAATTTTCTTTAATTACTGTTTTTAATTTTCTTTAGGTCAGAACTTACCAGCCTACGTACCAACTCAACCCAAAAAAGCGTTTCGACGCGGATCAAGTGCAGAAGATACTGCAACGCGTGGTTACCTATGAACTGGACGAGGTTGAATATAGCGAGAAACAAGTACCCGAACTTTGCCTCAGTTTGGCTGAATCCGTACGTAATGCTGTCAAAGAAGAAAACTATAACAGGTAAAATGTCAACGCCTCCCTTATACCGCTACCGTATAAATAAACATCCTTCTAAAATATATAACAAAATTCATGATTTCGAGATAATGTTGCAACTTCTGTAAATAGTATTATGTATATTCTACCTTTCATAGCCGCAGTATCGGCTTTATCGGCTTTTTACTGCTGTTGTCGTAGAAAAAAGTGCTGACACTACAGATCAGAAGAAAACGTTGAAATGAGTCTGGTATTTACTTTATTTTTCGTAGCTATACACCTATTGATTTCGTTCTGTTGTATTGTAATGATTATGATAACTTGATATAGATACTATCGGAAGATATACCTAATACAATTTATAACGGAAGAAGAAACCGATTATTTTTCTATGCTATCAACTTCCAAGAAGAGGAAATTTTGACAGCCATTACGTTTTTTGTATAGGTTACGAAGGTATTCTACTCGCGTAACTGTCTGTCTTTAAAATTGAATTTTGATGATTTCTTTGTCTCTGTATAAATATGTTTTCTTTTGTCATGACTGAGAGTAGTTTTTTATGTAGTCGAAGGTAGATATATCGTAAGAGATAACCACTATAGATCTGTAGCAAAGTAGCGTCAACGACCAAGAGAAACATTATAGATACAGTCTGCTTCCCGTAATATTGTCTGCTTTTTTAAGATAAAAAGATTGATTGTATCGCAAGGAGAGTGTGATACATATCAAATTTCGTTACATCGGTTCAGCCATTTAGTTATTGAAAGGTCCGGAAAAGGAGTAACAGACACACTTTCGCATTTATCTGATATGTATTTCATGAAATGACCAAATGCAAAATACTCAGGTACAGACTAATAGTGACGGTGACCATCGGCCAACGACGGCAGCAGAGCGTACATATATTCCACTCGTTCCTGTGGGACCACGAGCGCGATTCTTTCGCCGCGTTCAACTATGAGAATTGCCATTTATTCGCAAACATCGCCGTCTACGGCGTCTATTTAGATTAAATGTGATTAAATAAATTTTCGATTTTAATATTATATTGTTTTCTTTTGCATTTGAATAATTTTAAGCAAACGTACAGCGTAACTGTGTAATCGTATTCAAAATAGTGAATTATGTATATTACAGGGTTTCTTTGATAGGGTTTAGATCTATAATTATTTGCAAAATACGTATTTACTAATTTCATTTTCTAGTACTTTCTGTGCATGTAAATTTAAAATACAGAAAGCGAATCAGTTTGTTCTTGGCACTTAGTTCAGAGAATTAAGACAAAGTAGTTGAAATAGGGTTGAATTATCATTTATGATGGAAGGCAATGAAATAAAACACGTCGATAAGCATTTTTACAGATCATACATATTTATTTATCCATTTCATAGTATAGATATCACACTGGCCCGCCCTTATAAAAATAAATGTGTAGTACAATAACGACCCAGAATATATAGGGTACGCTGGCGTGACGGCGCTTTCTCAAAACCGCTTCGAAGTCTTCACGAAGATTATAAATATTGGCATCAATTTCATAGACACTAAACCTACAACAATTTGGACACAATCACAATGGCGCCGTCACACCGGCGGCCTCCGAATCACTATTGAATACCATCATTAAATTCTTATAGGTAGAAGAAAATTCAGTTATAATTCTAAACCATTATACAGGTCGATATACACGAGTTTATATATGTTTTACATTACAAGAAATTCGCACATATTTGACACACAAAGCGAAAGAGATTACCGATAAGAAGAGTAAAGTAGCTTTAAGATATTGGTCCGAGACACTGAAGCGAGTTGTATCCGCGTACAATACAATCTAGCACCAAGCCACTGTACGATAAACAAAGCAGCGCCTTACGTAGTATCCTGCCTGCATCTGCCACTCGTGTTATAAATTTAATATACAAAAGCTACCTCAGTCGGGCCATCCCGCGGGGGACGCAGTCTGATCTTGTGGTGCTTACCTTACATTACGTACCTCACAACCTTTGGCAGACGGTACCTAATACTTATACACTGGGACACGATGACCTGTGAAATGTTGGTCGGACGACGCACACTGTGCTCACGCAAAATGTACTCCATCAAAAATGTTCCAAAAGGTAAAAAGTTTATAAAAATCCTAAGAATGAAACGGGTTAAGTATGTTTGGAGCACACGTTGCGTTCTCACACTGTGTAGTTACTATATTTGAGCAGTGTTTAGGAAGTTATATATCTTTTAGATTCCGGCGGCTCCGGACTACTTTCAGCCTCTCAGGAATACATTTTACATCCGCATGATATGTGTAATATAGATAAAACATTTAAATAGTACTGCGTACATACATATACCTATAACCATACTGTACATTATGGCGGTAAACATTACTTACAACCTTAAGAAAAATAAATGTAGACAAATATATGCTAGGTAGATAATAAAGAAATGCAGTGAATATTGGTATCAAAATATTATTTCTAATGCTTCACATCGTGTGAAAATGTATGTTGGATTAGATATGTGATATTTGTGTCTATATAGATGACAAGAAGCGTTATTTATTATACGAGTAAACGTTACATTCGTTTGGTATATAAAAATATGACTTATTATATCGTGGTTCTCATCGACTAATATATTGAATATGAATGATCTTATAGATAGCCACAAAAATAGTTCACAATTTGGACACAATAAGCTCGTCCAGTTCAGGCCCAGATTCCAGTCAGACGACGCGTTTTATGCCCATACCGTACCACACAATGACTGGTGCCTTCAAATCAATTCCGTGAACTGACATCCTAACTAGAAAATAATGTACAAAAGTTCTAAGTATAAAAATATAAAATAATTGTATATGTAAGCTCAAATTAAAAATAATATGTCATGTATAGGCAGCATAAAAATAGCTACTGCAAAATATCTAGCATACCTACTACAAAATATCACACGTAAGGTTATCGTTCGTTTGTTTATAGGTTAGTTTGTTTGGAGAAGAATCGCGACGATGCGTGACGTGAGCGAACGCTCGACCCGGGGGCGGGTGTGGTTCTCATGGGGTCCAATTATAAACATTTACTAATAAAATATTAAAGCTTAACATACATAAAGATTAAGCATCTCTGCACCTTAGATATATAATAGCCATACAAAATAACTGCAAGATTAAAATATCTCATCTTAAAAATAAAGTCTTAAACATTAAACTATAATAAAAGACTCGAAAGTTTAGAAACAATTACTAACTTAGGCCAAATTAATGTTTATAAAAAAATATTAAAATATAAATTCATTGTAATTTTCGCTGTCGTATATCGAAAAATTTTCAACTAAAAATTTGTAATTAAATAAATTTGTGATGATCGTCAGACAATAATTAAAAATATTTAAATACGATATGGTTCGATCCGTAATAAGATAATACAATAGTTATATATAAAACATTAATAATATTGAATGTAAGCATATGAGATCGAACGACATCGTGTTCAGACTTAAACGAAACATAATAAAAACATGGGGCAACATAGTACAATTAGCGAGCGGCGCGGACGCCGGCGTGGTACGAGGCGCGCGCGCGTGCGCACTCACGACGGTCAAACGAGCAGCTTCAACTCTAAAATAATCAATTGGCGGTGGTTTATCTGGTTCAGTTCGCATGGGAAACAATTCAGCTGGATTCCTTCTCCTTGTCCTTAGACTCTGGAAAACGAAAGAAGACATACATAAAATCTAATATCATGTAGTAACAGTATATAAAAAATAACACTACATATTTTTTGTTAACTAATAATGCAAAAATGCACGCGCATGTCAGCGATAAGCTCGTGCGATTATGACGATTTACTCAAACCTTTACCTATTTCAACCGCTCATCACCTTAGTTTGTGAGTTGTGATTGCGAGAGGTAGTTTTTAGTTTAAATATTATAAAGGGTTGAGTAAACTATTTTAACTATATTCATTTTAATAACTTTAAATATGACAAAATGTTGTGGCAACTAATATGCATATTATATAGTTATATAATTTATTTTAATTGGATTACATTCATACTAAAATTACATAAAATAAAAAAATAAACATATCGTTACGTGCTTTTTACATTTATCAATGGTAATATAGAAAAGTTGCAGTCGTTACTATTGGTGCGTTTATATAATTATAGTTGTAATGTAATTCCTCCGACTGCATTAATACCTTTCTGTATATCTAGAGCATATATATAAATAAAAATTTATATATAAGTAATATTATATTTAAATCATATTCCTTAGGTAAATACGACTCACTAATGACATCACTAATGGTTATGTTTCAAACCCGATATTTTATGACCAAGCTTATTAAACAGATGTACATAGATACATTATGATGCAACCTCTAGACTTGAACTATATTTTGACTGTTACGTGCAAAATTAATTAAATTATGTTTTAAAAGATACGCGCACCCCTATTTTAAACAAGAGGTAGAAAAAACGTTCACACAAATATTCTATCAGTGGTATTATGTGAGGTATGAATATAAATTACGAATCCAAATTTAAAATTTAAATCCTTGTAAGAAGTCTATATGTAGACTATATTATATCTATATTAATCGTTACACAAAAAAAAACTATTAACAATAGTAATAATATTGATGTGGGCCATATACATACGGAAGTACCTATAGATAATAGAAAGAGTCATCAAAATTAGATCAACAATATATCTGATCCATTTGTATTTCCACAACAAAAATACCGTCGGTAAATCTCTTCCTTTTACGAGGCGTTTAGAATATTGAATATACATGTACATGAAAACTTTTAAATATACATATAAGGGTTTTCACATAGAAATAAATTTAATTTCATACATAGGTAAGCTACGATATAAATATGTCTAAAAAGCTTTAGGCTTATAAAATAAAACTGATATAAACCTGCAGGCACGTTAGCAGGTAGCAATAAAGTATCAAGCAATAAGTCTAAAGGCTGCATTAAAATATGTAAAAATTTGATGATGTAAATTGCAAACCATTCATTTACAAAACCAAAACTATTTAAAACCTAGCGTTTAGCCTTTACGCGTGCGTAGTTACTTCGAAAATGAAACACAAGCAAAAAAGGAATATTCATACCTTTACGGCGCGTACAATGTAGGGTTAATATAAAAATCCGACATGCTTGATAACCTTTCTATTAAACATTAATGTCATTTTTATGTAATCTTGTAATATAAACCTATGTAGAACCGTACAACCGAGGGATGAGGGAGTTCTACAGAGATACATGCATCGTGCCCCGTTCACATCCCAAGCTCATACAATGAAAATTATTTAAGGCCTGTATATGGCTGTGGCTTAATTTTTTTTTCTAAATAGGCAGGTATTAACTACTTTTGCGACATTGTTCAGTACTCTACATGTCCATGACTAAGTATACGATCTTTTGTACCTATATTTATAATACTGTAATTGTTTGTAGGATTTGTGACAAACAAACAATTCCTTTCCATTGTCCCGTATCGTTTCCTGTTTATTAGGTGCATAATAGTCATAAAAGGTTAATGACCATAAAGATTAAAAAACGGTTTATATATAGATCAAATATATTTTTTTTTTATATCAAAATTCAAAAAACATCAAATAACTTTTGATGTAATTAAAAAAATTCTTTTAGAGTTCTTTTTAAATTCATATATTGTTTTAATTTAAATGTCTTCACGCTTAGGTGATAACAACTTAAAACTAAAAGCATGCGGACTTTTATCAATGACCCTATCAGTTGTATTGTAAGCACCTACGCAACTACGCATGCCTGGTCACAAAACTTCGAGACTGACCTTCATCGCTGTTACCATTAGTGAGTGGTTCTTCACCGTTCTTCTCACCATTTTCCTCAGGCTTCTTCTCCTCTTCCTTGGTTTCCTTGTCCTTTTTCTCCTCTGAGCTCTCTTTGGCTGGTTTCTTCTCCTTACCGGACTTGCCTTTAGCAGGCGTGGCTGGCTTCGGTTTAGGCTCTAGTGATGGATCTAAGACGAGCTTCCCAATGTTCTTGCGGTCATGCATCTTCTGCATCGCCTCCACAACCTTAACGAGAAAACAAAGGTAAGTAAATAAAATACATATGTTATCTAATCTATCTAATGATGACATTGCAGATAAATATATAACAATAATGGAACGGTTAGAAATATAGTGCCATATTCCAACTCAAAAGACCTCTACATGCTGAGACTTCTACTAAGTGATAGTAGATCGTAATCAATCTATATTTTTAATTAACATTCTATTATATTCTATTATACATGTAATAGTATATACCAGTAGCAAACAGCGAGATCAAGGCATCACTTTTAATAATCTAAAATCTAATCAAATCTTTCGTTCATGACAACGGTAAGTTTAATAATTACATAATGCATAATAATATAGAAGAGAGGAAACGGGTGAATACATAGTCAGTAATGGGAAATAGTGACCCCATTGCCAAATTGAAATCTTAGCAAATTTCTCCTTGAAAATCGTGGTAATATTAACCATAACTCCTAATTAATTTGCCACTAAGAATTAGTAAGCTCAACTTTATCATCATCACTCATTATAATAGTATGGAATAGTATTATAATAATATATAGTAATATAATCCACAAAAACAAATACAATGAAAAAAATACCAGATACTATTAAAAAAGAAAATCATAATCTATAATTCATTTCGTAACATAGATAAGGCTGCGAAATTAGTAGAAATTATTAGTATAATAAAATAATCTTGTTATTGGTACGATTGTTTGATTAATTGGGTTTCCTTCCGTTATTTCGCAACATAGTCTTATTTTTGTGTTTAATTAACACAATGAATGAAGTTATTAAAACATAACGGTGATAATAAACATCATTACAATGAATTTATTTCTTCCTGTGGCTCGTATCACTGACCATTTAACAGCGATAACGATTGTAAACATATCTTTCATAAACTTCACTTATAAAAATGTTGCTATTTATAATAAAAATTAAATATTACAAAGTAACAATGTCACTTTGGTCTGATATTAAATAAAAATTATCAAAATCTATACTTAGGTCATAATATGAATATGGCTATAAAAATATAGCTAATGAATTACTGCAACTACGTAGTTTTATGTATTTTGCGGTAACATCCGAGTAATACTTGCAATGTGGTACAATGTGTGTTGTGTATAATAACCCATTTGTGGTTCCACTGATAGGACTTATAAAAGAGGCTCAAACTATTATTACCACCCAAGCGGTTTGGTATCAGTTTTTTTTTCCTTTCTATTCGCCTTATTGGAGCATACACATATTTATTTATCAAAAAGTTGTGACATATGGTAACAGTACTACCTATTTTTTAAAGTATAATTACAACAATATATACTAATGTTATAAATGGAGAGAACGGAATTTGGTATAAGATTAGTAAATTTTGGAAGCCATATATGTATAATAATATACCTGGGCAATTTACACAACGTCCTCTAGTCCCAAATTAAGCAGAGTTCGTCTGATGGTAACTGGTATAAATACTTGGATGTTTTTCTAAATATATACAGACATGAATAGAATACATCCGACCGATACAAACAATCAAACTCATGAATACAAATATCTGTACCGTGCGAGGAATCGATCCTGCGACCATCGGAGGTAAAAGCGATATTGATTTGATATTCATTCACCGAATTGAAGAAACACTATTCCAAAGTTTCTATAATACATAGTCAATATATAGGTAAAACACTTCTTCGTTTCCATTCATAATTTTGGTAGCTCACTTAATCCTGGTATAAGAAGTTAATTGAGGTAATATTATTGATATTATACGTACATCTTCCAAAGCCCATGTAGAATCAATCAGGGGTTTGACTTTCCCCTCGCTCCACAGAGTAAAGACGCGGTCGACGGCACGGCGCACGTAGTCAGCGCGTCCATGGAAAAGCAAGTGTCGCAGATTCAATCCCGCTAAGCTCTTATTCTCCACGAACAGCTTAACTGGAGATACCTTGTCCACTTGCCACCACTGCGAATAAAAAATATGTAATCAGTTATTTCTTTTCTTATACCGGGTTATTAAGTACCTAAATAATAATTTAATTCTCTGTTTTTCAAAATAGAGAATTAGAATTAAATCATACAAAATTAATAACATATTCATAATTAATACAAAACCGAAAATTGATATAAAATAAAAGAATCGTATCTTGGTCCGAGTGATAACACAGTGCTTTAAATACCACCAATGACAACAATGCTTACATTTCAACAATTATATTCGAACAGTATTATGTATATATTTAGTTTACACTAAGTTTTGAAAAAAACTTATGCATACGTTTTAAAATGTTTTATGGAAAATTAGGTAATTTTTAAAAAGCTGTGGCATTCAGCATGTTTAGACAGTCTACAATATTATAAGATGGGTCTATAAATTAAATGTTCTATTAAATTACCTCAAATATTTTTTTTACCACAACGGTTTTATGCGTAGGAATAAAGATAATATTTTAAGAAAGATGTTACATATAAATGTATTATAGATGGTTCTAAGGGCAATGGAAGGCCAAAAAAGAGATGAATGGACTGTGTGAAAGATGATATGGATGTATAAGAATGAATTGAAGAGAAAAACATATTACGCCGACCCCAAATAAATGGAATAGGGAAGAAGCAGTTGATTATTTTTTTTACCACAAGTTACTTACAGATCGAACGGCACTGAAGAAGCTCCGAGTATCGCCGGTCACGATGTTAGACGAACCTGCGATAAAACATAATTGTTTTACAAACGTGTGAACACGACGCACAATATATCAAAAGAATGGTACACATTCCTCACTGAATCAAGATTAAATTATATAGGCATATTACCTATGTTAAGATACGTTGCAGTTATTAAGAAAATATAAAGAGAGTTTTGAAACAAATAATTCATTCTTATATTTATAAATACTTCATTCGTATTTGTAACGTGTTTATTTTCTAGTTTTACTAGAAAATAAACACGTTACAAATACGTCACACACTAAAGTAAACATTTAGTAGTATACGTTAGAAACACAGATAAGTATACAGTATACATTACATAGTTAGAAGTACGAGACTTACCATAAAGGACGTATCGGCCCATGGGCTTCAGGAGCGAGTATCCACGGTTGCACTCCTCACCGCAGAGGCAGTCCAGCACGATATCCACGCCGTCAGGAGACACTCTGATAAACACACCAATCGTAAACGTGTAAAGGCTACGATTACAACTGCATCATCATCCAACATTTTGACTGAGGCAAATTTATAATAATAATCATCTAAGAAAATTCACACAGCGCCTTCTAGAGTCAACATAGCAGATAATCGGCATTACTTAACTTCCGATGGTCGCGGGTACGATCCCTCGCACGGTACGAACAAACATTTGTAGACACGTGATTTTACAAACATTGGTACAAACATGTGTATTAGTGTTTGTGTCGGTCTGAGTGTTTTCTATGTATATTATGTGTGTGTACCCATAACACTAGCGTTGATTAGCTTGGGATTATGTGGCGCCGTGTGAATTGTCCTGAGTTATTATTATTATTATGTATGTGTTTACAAAAACTAATATTTACATATTTATATTACTTGTCTAATACATAACACACGCTCTGCTTAGTTTGGGACTAGATAGCGCTATGTGAATTGTCCTGTGACATTATTATTATATAGGCAACGGTTACCATTTAACATCTGGTGGGCCGTCAGCTTATTTGCCATATGAAATTTTTATGTGGTCTGGCCACATAAAAACTTTCAAAAGATATCTTGTACGGACTCTAGTGGCGAACTATTATTATATTTGATATCATAATCGTAAAGATTGGCTATTCATATATTTATTTGCGTCTGTTTGAATGAACGGATATCATTCAAGTTATTTATGGACAGAGTCCATTGTGTTTTTGTGCACTTAATTTAACTACTATATATGTATATAGATCTGCAATACTATATACTATTAATGTGAATTTTCTAAAATTAAGCATTAAACTATTAACACATGTCAAAATAATAACATAATTTCAAAACATTCAAATTAAAAACGTTTTTAATAGTGTTTGTAAAGGTACCTACCGTGCTAATTTGTAAAACATTCCTACATACGAGTGATAAAATGTATATGATATATATTATTATAGTTATACATTCCTTAATTTTTTTTTATAGTTCTACATATTTCTTATATTTTGGATTCCGAAGAGTACATATCCGCCTACGTTTATTTACATTGAACTTGTGTGGTACCACTGTTTACGCGGCCAAGAACTCACCAGATATAAAAATATCTTTGTCTATTTACGAGAATTAAACGCCGCCGCTGGTACGAACCAGCTGCCCTAAGGAGCGGGTTATAAACCGAACAATTAACGCGCGACGCGACCAACTCTACCAGACCATACTCCAATACTCGCTCGCCCTTCAAATACTAGCGAGGAGAGAGTTGAGGAGGATCAATTGATATTGGGGGTATTTGTATCACACGAGTCAAGCTTGCACTGAAATATGTAACTCTAATAACCAGCAATTAACAAAGCTCGGGATCGAGAACAATTTGGTTTATTCACTGAGAAACTGGAGTAAGGCTTCGGGGATCAAGAGTCGAGATATTGTCAAATATAAATTATAGCGGTCTTTATTTTTAGACAGCATAGTCATCCGAATTATTATTTTCTTACTGGGTACGGGTAATGACTTAATTAAATAATAAGTTTTCCGTTTGTATTGTTATCGTCTATTTATAGGTTTTTATATAGAGGTCAGACTATTATTGTTTTATTTTCTTAGATCATTGGATGAGGCACAATACATGTAGAATGTGATGGCATACACGAATATATTTTATGTTTTTTTAGAGGTTAAGATGTGCAGGTTGATGGGCGTATCATCCTCGCTATTTGATACGGGTGACGTTACGCCTGAACTACTGGGAGAGTATTTCGTGGTTAGAAGATAAATGTACGTTTGGAAGCACGTGTATTTTTTTAGTTATATGTTAAACTAAACAACCGTATCTTATACTCTTTTTTATAAAATCAATTTTGACTGTTTGTTTGTTCATTACATACAAAACTTAAAATTAGTAATACAACAAAGACGCGCGTCAAAAAAAACACTTGCTCAAAAAATACACTCCAAGAAAACCATGGTCGAGCGTTTTTATACTTCAATATTCTGACAACAAATTAAATATAAATAGCTTTAGTAACCAAAATGAAAATAAAATTTGTAGTTTTAATTATATGCCAATGACTTATTTCAGAAAAACCATGACAAGATTAAATTACTGTCTGTATATAGATTGTACGAAATATAAAGGACCTCGAAATCGTTTACAAAGTATTTTGTTTATTTAAAATCTCGTCACGTATTTCAAAGCATATTATGCGCTGTTAATAATTTATTCCGTGTACAATATTCTAAAAATAAAGTTTTATAAGAATTTCGAAAAATATAAATATTGGGTTCATAAATAAAAAAAGTTAAATTGGTATTTCTAATAAAACTCGTACGAAGTCGCAGAATTAACTAGTTTTAAAAGATAGCTAATGCTACTAAAACTACTAATATGTTAAAAGTACTAGCTTCAGTTATCCGACAGTTTTAAGACTTATTAATTTAGATTACTTTTAACTATGATTTTGATCTACAACATACGTTTTGTTTTTTTTTAATACCTGCAATTACCTACACTTTTTTATAACTTGACCAATGAAAAATATCCATAACATGAACGAACGAACGAACGAAATAATAGAATTGCGCCGGTTAAATATAATAATACATGTTAACACAAACACATAAATGTTGGATTGTACTACAATCAATTATGCTAAAAATAACATGGTCTTAATATAATTCAAATATGCGAACGATTTAAAAATTTCAAATGGTTCCGTAATGCGTGTGAAACATAAACAAAGGCACCTATTAACAAGACGAAGGGCCGCTGAGTAAATGTATTTTTAGCGTTTCTAATACTATGATTTCATCCCTGCATTTATAGAACTCTAAACTCGACCGTTACTGTGCACCATTAAAAGAATTATCTTTTATTTATTCTGTCTATATAGTAAAACATATTGAGCAATATAATTTGAGTAGATAATTAAACATATTTGAAGAAGTGAAGGATGATAACAAAACCTACCGAATTCTTACAGAATTAAACTTTAATTATTTGTCCCTTGAGGCAATAAATGGGAGCTTCGTGATCCGCTCAATACATTTATAAACATAATCACTAAACTAGACTAAATTATTATTTAAACAGATTGTATTGAATTTTGGGGCATTTTCTTTACAGCTTATATTCAGATGAAAATAATTATTTTACCAAGCATCATATCCCATCATAGTCCCTAAGCAGAGCTTGTACATTTGGATATACCAAAGCATATTGTTACAGTACAGTTTCGGTAAATTTAACTGAGCTTCGAACGTTGAACGAAATTTTAACAAGTTTGCGAGGAAACTAACCGAAAAAAGTTCGTTCTGTGTCCACATATAAAAAAGTCAAATGCCTAATAGGACATTTCAATACTAATACTATCAGTACATACAATTGTGGCTGTAATTGGCACAGTAAATAATTACTTACTTTCTAACTTCGCTGGAGTAGTCGGTGCCCCGTTCGAGCAGATGATCAATGTTGTTGTTGTTGGCCTTGAGAGCCTCATGTTTGCTCTTAGAACAGACACCAAACACCGTCACGTTGTCCACGGTCTTCGCCAACTGCGCTACAGCTTGGCCCTGTGCGTGATTGTAATCGTAATTAATTTTGTGACACGCATTTGTAATATTGATCCTCTTAATTAATTTAAAACCGGTAATGAGTAAATCAAATTTAGGGTTTTTTCCGCAGAAATACCGAATCCGATCGAAATTTGTTTGTAAGCAAACGTCGATTGAACAGCCTTTGATTAAAAAATTGATTATCGAAATAGGTTCAGAATATAAGTCAATATATAAGTTCAACTAAGAATAATTTAAGTAAATCAAGACGTAACTGTATAACCCGTGTTGGTTATAAGATAAGATATATACATAAGATGGAAGTAAATCCATTCGCTTGCAAAATGACTATCTATTTACGTGATGCTATATATATGCATTCATTAAATAACTTTTTAGTGCTAAACAAGGATCAATAGTTTATTTTTTAATTTCTTCCCTCGATGAATACCTAATGTAGTGTACCCAATGCTCTTATGCTATATGATATAATATTGTGGGGCGTATCGACCTACTTTTTTATTTTTTTACTAAGTGGTATTGTCCCTAGAATACAGACTGCTATGCCTAACCATAGAACTAATTAATTGGCTAAAGAATGTTCTAGTTCTTGGGTCACCGAATGACTCAACCAAGTAATTAGACATTTTTTTTACAAAAACTGTACACTAATTATGCTAATTTAAATAAATTCCTGTGTAGATAAATGAAAAAAATTCAAAACGGTTTGACCTGTGCATTCTAGACTGCGCCGGGGCAAGGTCAGGCCGACTATTTATATGTATTATAATAACCGCACCTAACCTATAATTTAGTACTACAGTTCATTGACCAGGGCGAGGACATATGACGTCAGTATAGGAAACTGACTAGATTCCACAATATACAAGTATTTCTCACCCAATCGAAATGACAATTAGTAGCCTCGTTACATAGCTAATTACCACTCTCATTATGAACTCTATGTTGCATACGTTAAGTACATAATCACACAGAAACATATAGGCAGACAGTTCTTAGAAGCTTTTAGATGTGGATACTTAACAGTGCTTTGTAGGGTCAATGCTACTCTGCAAGTATTTTTAGAGTCGTGTTACACATTGCCCTGTTCATACATTTCATCTAATGCAAAGATGAGTTTCAATAAGATTGTCACGGATTCAGTTTATGCTAGCTATCTTTTTAAGTTTTTTTCCCCTTTCTAGATTTGGTAAATTTAAAAATTCAAGTCCATTATAAAGGTACCACTGTGTCACCTATTTCAGCCGCCAAGCAGATTATTTCGTAAGTTGTGTTTCGGTGGAACAATGAAATAAGGCCATGGAGTCACGACGCCTTAGTGCTTTGCAATAGCAATGGTCATCACATACGATGCCGTGCCGTGCCGTAGCCGTGGCACTGTTCATAGACGACGTTTACCACTTTCCATCAGATGCGCCTTCAAACTGTTTGCCATTCCAGTCACAAAAAAGAATGAGCACTTACCACACCGCCACCAGCAGAGTGCACCAGAAGGCTCTTGCCAGGTGTCAAATTGGCTATTTCGAAGAGAAGCAGGTAAGCTACCACGTAGTTCATAGTGATGGCAGCAGCATCCGAAACGGTCATTCCGGGAGGTAGAGCATATACATACTGCGCCGGTACGGAGATCAGCTCAGCCCATCCCTTGTATTCGGGTAGGGCCACAACCTGATCGCCAACCTAAGAACGAATTTAAATTTATAGCAGTATAAACATTACTACCATTTTAACATTTCTATTCTCTACAGAACGGCTAGACTGCCGTTCAGTGGAGAATAGAAATGAGACACTGAACGAAAAATTGTGAAATTGTATAGAATCTATCTTCACGTCTAATTTAATTCAGATCTACAGGCTATTTTACAATTAAACAGTTCCGCATATTAACTAATTTACATATGGAGGAAAGAAAATAATGTACTCTAAGCGTAATGTCATATTAAGTCGAGATAATGTATAAACCTGGTAGATGGCGTTATAAACGAGATAGGATCTATCTAACACTTTGTAAAAGTATCTTAAAGTATTAAATACAGTTTACGACAGTGAAGCATAGCTGCTTGCATCAATCCAGTATAAGTACAAACTACTAGATGTATTCGTCTCTTCTGAGGAGAGATCTGAGAATCAATAATGCTATCAGCGATTTATGAAACCAAATATATTTTCTAATAAATAGGTATATCGCCATTATGTTCCTTGACGATAGTGCAGTTTCATCATTACTAAGTGTGGCTGGATTCCGGATCGTTATTTATATTACATCTGCATCCTGTAGTACTCACAATTTCACGGATTTTTATAATTAGTAAAAAACAACATGTACCTACTAAATTACTTCACATCCTGCATTCACAACTCTACGGATTTACAGAATTGGCAACAAAAAATATTTTTATACCACCATCAAAACCTGCATGCCTTAAAAAATACACAAATTTAATTACTTCATATATCATATAAGCCAGTAGAATGTAGAGTTTTCTATATGAGAAATAGATATCCTTTACCTTGAAATTGGTAACACCCTCGCCAACTTGCTCGACCTCGCCAGCGCATTCGAATCCAAGAATGAACGGTGCCTTGGGAAGCGAGTCAATGGTTACTTGACGCACAATCAAGTCTTGGAAGCTCAGCCCACTGTAACAAACAACGGAAATCCAATTTTAAACAAAGATTATAAAAATGTAACAAGTAGTGATTTCTCCACTATCCAATTGTACCCATGAGCATAATAAGACTGAGTGAAGGAAACTACCAGAAATCATGTAATTTGACAACATAATTTAAGCAACTTTTGCATGTGTAATATAGACCATAGACCATATTAACCCTTAGATAACTGAATTCCCCTATCTTATTTTATTGACATGATTCAAAATAATCACGGTTTTTTTATTTATTCAACCAGAAAATCACACAAAATAATGAAGCAGTTAAGCAGCATATAATAAATGATTCATGGTCGAAGTATGAAAATAACTAATATAATATAAAATCATGACTAAATTATATCTATTGTCATTTTATTTATATATATATAATAATTAATCGCTTACAATACTATAAGTTGTACTTATCAACCTACTTTATCGAACTGGAATAATTAATGTGGTGGGGCACGGAATGCGGTAGTCATTTGTTATGAAGCTATGAACGAACGCATGCACAGCATAAAGAATCTCATATTTAAATATTTAAACATGGTGATGTACCAATCAACAGCAATACGTATTTTATGTTTGAATTGTGCTCCATGACGCTGACAAACGTCTCCCCATTGTTATGTACTTAGGGACGTATAAAGGAATGATTCGATAATGTGGGTTGGATAATTTAAAACATTTGTCATGCCCGCGGCCAGATTTGTTTCGGATTCGACATTTATTTCAATGAAAAGGTCGATTTTACGCTACAGCTAAACATCTGGACTTGTAAGATTACTTATTCAATGGAATGAGCTCTAATAAAGATATCAAGACATACGAAGATCAAAAACAGATACTGTAACGTCATAGGCGTTTTATCTACGTTTATTGAAAATACATTAACTTAACTTACCCACTTATATAAATAAAACTCTTATTTACAACTATTGTTTCATGTACATTGCTGTTGTTTATTAAAACTACTAAAAGCCTAATACTAGGTAAGTCTTATTATTAAAAGACAAAAACCACAAGCAGAATATGCACTGCTCAGCAGAAACGTAGTTTGATATTCATGCATATTGTTCGCAGGAAAACTGGATGTATTAAATATACGTATATCTATGTATTATATAATTAATTGTATATAATATAAATATAATAGAATAGATGCGATAATAAAATTCATATAGTCCTCCAAACCTTTCAATTCAATCCTAGTAAAAATAGTTAACTAAAATTGCTTTTGATTTCCGAGTACATACTTTTTACAACATGAAAGAATTAGTTTCTTGATAATTCATTCATAACTTATAACTTTTTTACTACTTCAAATAATAATTATGCATAATATTTGATCTCTTTTAACCGACCTCAAAAATGTATGAGATTTCGATTCGATTGGGGCTTTGGATTATAAAATAATAGCAATTTGCGTCATGAAATCGAAGTTGAATTGAATGTAAGCGCGAATACAATATAATTAGGCAGGTATGTAAATCAGTAGGTACGTGCTCGAGTTACAAAATGGCGCGGTCTTTCGCGGGTGTCGTACACTGTGGTCGTCCAGCCTGTATAATCGATATTTTGCGATCATTCCTCGATGGACACTATACGCGCACATACAATAGGCAGCTGCTGCTGATAGAATAATTGTATGCAGATTCGATAGCTTTGTTTTTGTGTTTGTGTGTATGTATGTAATGTTTTAACCTATGTAGACTTGTAAAAGTAGCCTCAGCCTATTTCACTCGCCAAACAACTTCTTTTATATGTAAGATGTGTTTCGGTTGAATGAAACACAGATTTGTGTTTCAGTAAAAGGATTATAGGCATAATAGCTTAAAGAATGGCAAACCGTGAGTGGTATCACAGGTGTCAAATGATAACATATTGTCTTGTTCATTTATATAGGCAACGGTTTCCACTTATGATCAGGTGGGCCGTCAACTTCCCATTCCCATTACATAAAAAAAATATGCTGTGTAATCTGGATTACATCACATACTTGGTTTATATTAAACACCTCACAAAATCCTATATAAAACTGATATGGCATTGTAAATTCGGCACTTCTAAATTTTGTAAGTAGCTTCCAAGAAAAGATATAATTAGTGTATAAATACTTATAAAGCAGATAACTGTCAAGTGAGAGTCATTCAATAGATTAAATTCCGAGTATAAAGTAACATATTCCGAGGCTATTGTAGTTCTAAACAAGGAAATGCCATTGAGTTAAGGTAAAACAACGCCGAAAATACCCGTGCTTTAATGCAACAAGCGAAATAAACGTAAACGCGCGCATTAAAACTGCACGGCAACATTATAATGCTACACCATTAAGAGTCCTTACTCATATATGATACTAACCATTACCTGCAACTTTGTCTGCTTTTTAGAGAATATATATATATATATATATATAAAAATAAAAGATCTATGTATCTATCTATCTTTATCCTCGTGATACAACCTATCTATTAAATTACATAAAGATCCATTCAACTGTTTAGCTGTAAAAAGATAACTAATAGACAGACAGACATGCTATCGCATTTATAACATTAGTATGGATGCAACGTAATAACCACTATTGCGATGTAGTACTATTAGATTCCCTTCTAAGCAGTTTCATTCAATCACTAGTCTAGACTATATATGGCTATGATAGACACCTACCTACTACCAGACGTGTTATAATTATACAACGCAAAACTATATAAACTTATCTAATGTACAATATAGTTTCTGTAATTAGCGCCCACAAAAGTACAGTAAAAAATGCTAACAATCATTGTTTTGGGTTCTATTACGTTGATAAGAGTAATAACAGTTATATTCGTATAACTTCCATGTATAAAAAACATTCAGTTTCATTTTTATTACATGTAATAGATTGGATTACTAAGGTAGTAAGATCTCTTGTAAAGACAAGAATATTTATGTACATTGGATGTGTATAGGAAATCTTTTATATATATACAATATGCAATAAATGCGATGCATATAAAATTGTATCAAATGAAACCTTATGACATTCAAATACCTGAGCAATGTTTAGTTGATCAAGTATCATATAAATCATAATCATTGCACGTACATAAGTAGGTAATTTGTAACTACGTGCAACGATTTGTACGTAATATTCAAGCAATGGGCAGAAATTGGTCAAGTGAAGCTTTAAAATTATAGGATATATTCGAACTAAAATATAAGAATTTATAGAAAACCTTGTTGATGTTAAAATCTACACAATGTTATCCAATATATTTCTAAACTGGATGTTTACGTACTATCAAATCACGGTTCTGTACTAATGGAGAATTTTGGGGTTAATTCACAATAAACAATAGCTGCACTTGCGTATTTATAAGTGCCGGAATTAATCATATTCCTCTTAAAACCAATTCTAAATATACTTTAGGACGACCTAGTTTATTCCATAATCATAAAACCCATAACATATTTTAATAATTTGAATACAAAATAGCATTTTATAACTAATAAAACAGCTATTAAGGACCTTCTCATAAATACATTGTTGATTCAGATTACTAAAACCGGTTCTTTAGTTTAGAATAAATGTGATTATAAAATTGGACCACGAGACACGAAACTGGAGGAAGAACAAAAAGGAAAAAAAGGTAATGTACTAAAGCTTGTACGATCAAAATGTGAAACTACTCTAAATTATGTAGAAGAATACTGTAAGTATACTCTTTACTGTATGTTGCAAATAAAGTATATTCTATCTATCTATCTAAGTAACTATAGCGCTGTGACAGATATCCAGACGGACGAAGTTGTATCATATAGGATCTATTTCACCATTTGTTTTGGAACCCTAGCATTGAATTTACATACTCATGTAGCAAAAACTTAACATATTGCGATGCGTGAATCAGATTGATCGCTCTGCGTATTTGTCTACTAATTTATTCATACGCTCTAATTTCCTGTACATTATGCACATACCTCAGAATGAATGAATCATAGCCACATAGTTTAGCATGTTTTAAATTGTTTACGTATTTGTAAATTGGTAAACTATAGATGGGCTTGTTAGGTAACAGGGATGAAATTAATGTACACAGTAGGTACGCTTCCACGCCGGGTGAACCATCCGACACACAATATTAATACATTTAAGCGTTATACTGAATAATAATTACAACAGCATGGGAATGGGAGTGGAATGAGTCTCCAGTCGCCACGATGTCGCCCGACACCCGCATACGTTTTATTGGATAAATTGGGCGCGGGCGCTATCGTTTTATTACGAAAAAAGCTTTGTCCTACATTACCAAGGACCAAGGAGCGCTCCTGGAACCCATATCGATGGAAAGGAATGTTAATCCGGGATAATCTGTACCCAACAGAGATCTTGTAACGAATTTTACGCACGCTACCTGACCGCTTATTCAAGAAACTTAAATGGTTTCCATTAACAATGGATCGTTACGTGTACTCGGTGCAGGTAGGTACAAAATATACTATGAAATAAATATGACTATTTTAGATTAAAAAAATATATAAATTTAGAAGTGGATCAAATTACTAAGTCCTTCCTGCTCATTTTGCACCTGTATCTACTATTTACATTTTTGTCTTGTGTCAGTTAACAGACACAGTCAACAACAAGACCGGTTTCAGAAAGGTAACGAAATAAAAATATGCAAATTATCAACCCTGTCCTCCTTCGGTTATCTTTACCTTGGCTTCCTCACATTGTCTGCACGTGTGTACCTATTTGTATTGTATGCATGAGGGTGCCCAGTGAATTTTATGTTCTCAAAAGGACACGAATTAAAATCACGTTCGCCGCGGATTTAGAGTGCCCTTTTCACGTGGTAGGTCGACAAGGGTCGTAACACGAACAGCGGCACCCCCACCGAAGCGTTAATGCGATTAATGCATTAGTACAGTTTCCATTCACGCAATTCAAATAACTTTTCGGTTTAGTGAACAGCAGCCGAATGATATGTTAGGAATAAATTTTAATAAATTATTCTCAGTATTAAGATTGCCCCTTTACGTGTCTAACTGCCATTTAGTATTGGACACGTTGAAATGGACGATTGATTGAACTGTGAACACCCTCAGTTCGGGGTAATTTTAAATTGCATCGGGGTTGGAAATGGCGCGACCTGGCGGCGCGGCGTCGCGACGCCGGCGGTGACGCGGTGTCGTGTAGCTCTATAATATGGTGTAGCCACAGAATACTTAATATTACTCGGTGGTAGTATAGTATAGATAGATAGATATAGTTGATAGACTAATGACCAAGAGTTCAACTACCTTGCGATACCTAACCACTTAGCAACAGAGGGGATATCAATGAAACAATATTGCAGGCCTAATAACCCTTAGCTTTCATAAGTAGGTCGTAGGTTTTCCCTTCTAAGTGATATATAATCAATACGGTGACGTAGGTACTTTCTATCCGTAACTTCCAGCAGTTTTATTTAGTTCAAATGTACTGCGGCTATTTCTGACTAGCAACTTGGTCATGACAAGACAGTAGGTAGCCGATATGTTTCACTGATTTTATGAGAAGTGCTTCCACGCATGTATATCAGATTCTTACAAAATAAACTATTAGAATTTTTGTTTTCATTCATTTTGTAGGAAGACATCAAAGTGAAGCGAATAATCAATTGCTTAGATTACTGACGAGTGAGGCTTACAATGTACTCGTATCTAGAAATAACAAATACAATAATTGTAGGATCCGTATATTATGTCGTGTTTTTATGGGAATTTCAGGAGATACTTTATTAACGGAATTCTTTATCTTCGGTGGAACCCATATTCCAAATTTCTATGTTCTAACCAGCCATATAAGCGTACGCGATAATAGATCAACTCTAGGATTACTGTTTTCAGATCTAATGAGAATAGATACATGTAAGTGATGTGTTTCGAAAGATATAAGTTAACACTCCGTTCACGTGTGCTCATATTTCATATTCCGAGACAACCTCATACTGTATTAACGACTCGAAAAATGCTTTTTCTGACATAAATCCTGACTATGGCATCGCATATTCCAGTGAATTCACGTACTACGTTTTGTTCTCACTTTTAATTGCGATCACGTCTTAACAAAGAACGACGTAGGTGTTCATCTTATTTATATGTATAGCTGTTACTACTGTACTATTCAGTGACTTAAAGAGGATTCAGACTAAAGGAGTAGAAGAAGGCATGAATGGCAATGATGACAACATAGAAAAAGTCACACGAGCTTGTGTTATAAATTCGAATTTAAAATGTATGGAATATCCAGATGTGTCAAAACAAAAAAAAATTTCTGACGACTTAGTCATATCGCTAAAGAATTGATCAAGCACTACTGTACTATGTACAGAAGTAGTATGAAAGCACAAAATTGTTCCGGAAAGCAGTTGAACGCCTAACGAACGCTCGATCTCATTAACGAGTTCACACTAAATAAAAAT
The DNA here is from genome assembly GCF_030625045.1 of Achroia grisella. Taxonomy (NCBI): domain Eukaryota; kingdom Metazoa; phylum Arthropoda; class Insecta; order Lepidoptera; family Pyralidae; genus Achroia; species Achroia grisella. The sequence goes on from NW_026712961.1 coordinate 95,024, forward strand.
GGAAGTATTAGCTACGGGAAGAATGAACATTTGCATCTCATGCTAGGTATAAATTCACGTCTATTACGAATTTTACCATCTTTTTTACATTCTTTAGTATTTCTATTACATTCGCGAACAATTTCTTGCATTTTCTCAACTGAATTCGTTTCTATTCTATGTTCTCGCTATTTTTGACTTCAGTTTATCTTTATAAAATAATTTTCAACATTTATGAAGTTATTACTCCAATAAAATGTACAATATGTTTAATAAACATAAGTTTTAAATAATTAAAGCAGCAAGAAAGATTATTATAAAATAAAGTAGTATTATTCACAGATCGTAAAAAATTGTCACAATAAGTACTAATTAAACATTAAATATGATGAATTGGCGTTGGATTTAATCCAAACGCAATTTGTTCTTTCATTGTTGTGTTAATTCTATTCTATTCTATTCTATTCTAATGCCGTTAATAAGTTGTGCATGATTATTTAAGTCACAGTTATATTCATATCCTTCCTCAAAAAGCAATTCAAGTCGTTTAGCATTAGCATGAACGACACATAACAATTGTATTATAAGTTCAAAGCAAACTTATTCAATGTAAACAATCGTAATCGTAAATTGTGAAGATACATGTATAAATAAACAATTCTTTAGATACTTATGATTGATATATCTGTGTTATTTTATGACTAAAGTTGTAATTTAGTGGCTATGAAAGTGAAATCTTGTGAAAGAGTAGAATAAAATCTGTGCAATTTCAACGAAATTGATCACATTATAATTTGATAACTTTTTGGCCCTTTGATTTTATATCGTATGTTTCATTTTAATAGTATTTTTTAAATTACGTATAAATAATATCAAACTAAAGTTAATTTAATATAAATTAATCTATTTGGGCATGGCACTAGCGGTCCATAATTTTAAGAGACTACAGAGTTTCTGCAATATTTTTTGGTTTGAAACTATACATTTTGGGTTAATACTATTTTTAGACACAATCAGGGACCTACCTGATTGTGTCTAAAAATAGTATTAGTCTATTAATTCTTTTTTAAAATACATTAAACTTTTATCTTCAAACGTCACACCACAACCCACTTAAATTTTTATGTATAGATAACAAAATATGCTCGTTAGGCAAAACGAATATCTCAATTTCGTAGAGTCAGGTAGTTAGTTCCATTAAATCTATTAATCATTTCGTAAATTAGACTAAAGGTCAAATTTGATACAAAGTTTATTAGTATTTCTATTGCTACTAGATACAATATAGAACTTAGCTGTTTAACCAAGCGGCAATTTTAATAGTTCTGTCTAATTGTATGTAGAACTTTTTCAGTATTTAGTGCTGCTTAGCGTGTCTAAAGCGATTAATTGTTAACCTATTAGTTAAATATACCTACTTTAAAGTACCTATACTTTTTTGTTCAATGGATGACAATAAAAGATGACGATTCTTGATAAGCTACCGAGGGAGGTTATGATGAGCATGAAGTCAGGTCAGTTAGCTCCAATCTGATGAATTCACCACGATTTAACCACAATGGTGACTAGTGGAGGACTGAACCAGACATGGTAATTGTTAGAAATAAGTCAGCTCCCCGAAATTCTAGATACAGAAGTCATGGTACTAACGAACTTTTGCCGATACTCATTGTAATTTTATTTCATACACATATTTTAGTACAGTTGTACTGAGTGGAATTTTCTCAGTCACGTAACGTGTATTATGAATCATTTGTATTCACTGCTACCATTTATTGAGTGACTAAATACTTAAACACTACGACGATTAATGTAGATCACTGTCCACGCAGGATACAGGAAGCTTGGGACATAACCGATTAATAAATTATAAATACTATTTATAAGGATGCATTCTCAAGTGGTTTAGGTATTATATTAAATATGATTCATTTGACATGTTTACTAGCTACGTCAAAGCGAACCGCATAAAACGTTTATCGCGTAGTACTCGAGGAATGTATACCCAAATAGGTATGTTGCATGAATAAAGAAATGTGTTAGCATGCTGAACAAGTTAGTGGCGTGACAGTAAAAGGAGCTAGTATTTACTAAGCCAATGTAATGAAGCTAGAGGCTATTAAAAATAGAATTAGTAACCTAAATTAATATTGCTAGAAAAAAGATCCTACTTCCTGTAATTATATGACATAGGGAATATATTGGATCAATAGATTACAATAAATTAATAAGTTTTATGCAATATATTTGATAATGTAATATCCCCTCTACCCTTCTCTAAGTGACTTATTTCAATATGTGTTATTCTGATGTATAAACTATAATATATTACTGTAAAGTTTCAAAATCCGTTTATAAGATACGAATTTTTCCGTGAAAGAGTAACATCCATCCATCCATCTATATATATGGATGTGTAGATGGATAAATGTTTGTTATGTTATAAACGCAATAGTTTGTGAGTATGGACTCACAAAATTTCGTAATATTAATAAGCTTGATAACTTAAATGTCTAACTAGTAATTAACTGTTTTGAACTAGTAATTTCTGTGTTTGAAAAGTAAATTAATTCAGAGTTACATGGGCTCATAGCCCATGTAACTCTGAATTAATGATAATATGTATAATATGATAATACTCACAACGTTATGAGAACGAGTGCAAAGCCGGCTCGGGGCACCAGTTAATGTAAGTGGCATGGTGTAATTGCTTCCCAAAACAAACTCCAGAAGAAAATGGTAAGAGATATTTACACGATTAAACTAAATATTTATTATCCTATCATAATTTAGGCACTAGGGTTCATAACGAATTAGTCAGTTAACTCGACAAGAGACTATTCTTTTTTTTTTGGTGTTACAAATAATCGTGATTTTATATTACCACTAAAAACAATGACCACGACAAGAAGGTTCTTTAAATTTAATTTATATACTTATTCCTTTCGTAAACACAGAAGATTAGATTAGAAGGATTTGGTGTCACACAGAAAGTACTAAGTAAATTAGAAAATAATCTCATGAATACGATACATCACCAGTGACTCCAGGTTTACGAGCGAGACAAACAAGGTACTCTTTCGGGTGCAACAATGTATTGCTTTATAAAATGCCCGACAATATCCGGCTAGCGGTCCGCAGTACCGGCTAATGTTAATAGTAATACAATGACACGCACGTATCGGCTTCCGATCTGTCTACCGTGATCAGCTATAACGGCTATGAACCATATAGGTATGGCCGAGAATGACGGCGCCGTTATTAAATATCCTTAGCTTAGTACTAATGTTAATTATCATTAATAGGTTACTATTCGTATTGTTTATTCTACTTTCGTTCATTTTACGACAAATTGTGATGAATTATAAAATAACATAACAATATTCATACTTATAGTTATTTCTTCAACATTCCAATTTATTTCTAACTTTATACCAACACTGTTTTATCCTGTTTCTGCATAACTATGAATCAGATCGGGATAATAGGCATCTAGCATAAATTCCTTTATATTACAGTGGTCAGATCACTTATTAGAACATCTGGCATCATTATTAGTAGGTATACGACTTAAAGCTAACTTTGAATCACGCTGTTGTAACTAATGTACACGGGTTTGACCTGCACGCGTCGCGAAGTCATCCTCTGTAATTGTCCACTCAGGAAGTGAACTTGCATTCCACAAATAACCGTAGACATGTTTAGTTTGGGGTGCCTGAATAGATTAATGAAACCATTCACCACGAGTCATTCCCTTGCACACGAGTACTACTGAACAATGAACACACACATGATCACACTTTACAACGTACGAGTAATATAAAACAGACAAGTATTCGATTGATAACCAAGTAATTAACGCATACGGAGGCCGGAGGCACGATCTTCAATAATAGGCCATAACTGATACAAATAACTACTCATTCGTATCTACATAGAAGCTTGCGTAAGCTTCTATTGCTTTTGGTCTAGTAGGTATTAATTAGCACGGAATATATAATACTACTGTATTGATATTTACTATTCCTATGTGTATTATACAAGAGTGTTAAGTATTATTAAAAAATTAGCCATTATGTCGCAAGTCCGTTTTCCATTATTATGTACAAGTTTGATACCAAATCCAAAAAATAAAATTTACCAAAGATAATTTTTTTAATTTAAATTTTAGAAGATAATAGATTTGCATAGGTACAAATACTCATGCCTCACTTTGGACCATAAAGAAAGTGAATTGTGAAATACGGTTATCGTAAAATGTAAAAACCATCTTTTTTATTATTTGGGAAGTTTGCCTAAAAACTTAGGTCTGTGTTTCGAAAAACCCATCGTTTGTGTTATCAAAGTGAGATAAAGGAATATGGGATGTCATTGTCCAAACAGTCGCTGGAAATAAAAAAGTTATCTTCTTATCAAAGACCGAGTTTTTGGTCATGCTTCAGATTATTTGTATAATAGAATTCCGTCTTCGACAAGTTTGTTATCGATATATCTATAACAAAGTATTGTAATAATAGATTCTAGAAAATTATGGACCAACATAATTGAAATACTATTCAAATTGTTGAAGAATATTCAAGTTTTTAAACTGTATTTACGTCAATTTTATCAAGTTTACAGTAGGTAATAGTAGTGACATGCATTACTAGAGTAGTACAAGATACACATAAGTAATAAGATCTGGTAAAGGCATCGGACTTACAATTGTCGAAAATTTATTCCCAAAACAAACCAAATATATAGAATATTGAGACTTAACAAGTACCTTATAATTTGTGACTTTATAAGGGCACCTAAGAGAAAAAAATATACAGGCATATTATTTTCATGTGAGTCGCCAACGGGATAACTGTAGATACAGTTGTATTATACAATGCTTTCATATTAAAAATTCAATAAAACTGAACCACACCCAAAAAGTGGGCCACAGATTCAAGGATACAAGTAACAGTAGTCGAGCCCTCATATATTAACACATGCGGGCGGCAAAAAATTGTAAAAAAAAATATCCGGTGCCGCGCACTCGGTCATAAACAGAACATCATTAATGAAGTGCGGTACGATAGGTATACTAACAATGTATCGATAAGCACTAAACATAAAATGACTACATAAATTGAAATCTAGGTTTAAGTTATGGTTTTAAGTACACATGTTAATGGATGAATATACTAACACAAATGGACTTGCAGTTATTGATCTTCACTCTACTGCAAATATAACCTACAGGTAAATGAAGACAAAACAAACTTACAACAAATACGCATTAAAGTAGGTGCATGTTCTTCAACTACAAAGACTAACTATCGGTACGAGAGAAAACTCTATCAACTACAATAAAAAGAACAATCCGAAATTTGATGGTTACTCGACTATCCGCACGTAACTTGTGCTAGAATATAACTTAACGGAATTATTAAAAGATCATTCAAGATATCATTACAATTTACTAACATTAAATCCGGTAAATCTTTCAATAATATTATTGAAAAGAATGCCCGATTTAAATAAAGACGGCGGAACACCTATTATTGTCTTTCCAAGGCGCTAAGTTGTCTATTCGATACGCGGCGTAGGTACGAGTACGTACTAAACTTCTAGAAACTTCTAGAAAAGTTTTTATATATTATTATAGCGACTCCTGCAACCCAAACAGATGTTTTCAAAAAAGAACTTATCCATTCATAAATTAGCAGCCGTCGCAATATTAAGAAACAGAAACTATACTTACTTACATACATACTATGGTATATTGAATGAAAACTTAGAATGTTAGCGCATGTTCTCTAAAATATACATATTTTGTCGTACCTTTATCACGCTTGTTTTCTTTTATTTATTATGGAACTAAGTTATAAATAAAAAATTGATTGAATTTGCAATGTGGCAATGTGGCATGTAAGGTTTAAATATTTCAAGAGCAAGTAATATATGTTACTTACACAGGTGTTCAGTATTGTCTATTTTTAAGTAACAAGTATAAGATACAGAATATCGACAATGAAAATTTAATGACGCATCCCTAAATGCCGTATTTGGTACGCCAAATGTTGCTATGAGCAAAAAGACAAATAAATACTGGGGTGAAGGTGACAGGGCTGGAGGGAAAGTTAAGCTGTGCGAATTAATGATATGATTTTAATTATTAAATATACATACTATTATTTGATTGTATTTCTGTTTTACCAATAAAAGTCTACAAAACCGACTTCAAGGGCAAAACATATTGTATAATTCTTATTATATTACGATACATATATTTCTGTTACTAATATAAGAAATATCCTTTTATGCCTTTCTGGGATAGAGAAGAACATAGTATTTACTTACATTACGATCACATGGAGAATTCAGGCAGAGAATTATAATAACTCTTTTGGAATAATAGTACTCAACTATACGGTAATCAAATTTAAGCATACATCTATAATTTTATAAATTTTATTACATTCCAGACGAGAAATCAATTACGAAATGCAATAACTGTAATGGCTACAAAATTTCACAGAAATTCCTCAAGTAATGTTAAGTACACACCAACTAAGAAAGGGTTACGAGCGAGCAAAGCAGCGTAGTTTCCTTCTATTTGTTGATGAAAATAACTGAAGATATCAACGTTTATGATTTTCAAGTATTGCAATGGCAATAAAAAGCCTTTGGTCAGTAATAACGTCACTTGCTTTTAGTAATAATAAAATAAATTTGAAACGTCTTAATTTCAGTTACGATTTCGGACTATTTACGAAACTTTAAATTAGACTTTGTGTCGAGACTGTCCTTAACTATAGAAAAAAAATACATTAGAAATACGGATGTAAATATGTTTGTTTTAAATACTCGTTAATCAACGACTGGATAATATTTTTATATAATCTTATATTTAATGGCCAAAAGCTTAGTAATTACGAAGGATTTACTTTTGGAACTACGCAACGGAACGCGTAAAGGATTTTATTTTAATTTAAATGCAAAATAGGACCTCAACGCATTTGAAATTCACGAGAAAAACACTCCCGATTACTAGAGCATGACAGAAAGAAAGTCTTTTTACAAATTTAGATTTTATACTACTTGTTTACTCTTTGCTTACACGTGTACAATTGTGTATACATTAAAAAAATAATGAGTTTCATTATAATATTTATATCATTCAATTCAAAATTTATTCCGGATGAGCTATTTATATAGGGGTTAACTCATTATTTTTTTAATTAAAGATCTTAAATAATAGTTACTTTATATTTTTAAAAACTCGACTAACGCTTAAGGTTGCATATACCAATATACTTTTCTTACTAGATAAGCTGACACCCACCCTGTTGAAAAATTGCAACTGTCACCTATATAGAGGCAGGTAATATGAATAGACCAACAATCGACTAAAGTATTTTGTAAACTGATAATACTATATTCTGATAGCAAAAAAAGAGTACAACGCTGGTATTTATTTACTCTTTGTCCCAACCGCAAATATCAAAAACATCGTAATCGTTACATTCCGATACGACACGACGTTAAGTATCTGTCTACGGCTTCCTTCCACATTATTACTACAATACATTTTTGTATATTATCAAACATTCCACCCTCGACAACACTTCCACGCAGCCAAATTATCTGTCGTAAACCAACGATGCTAGTCAACTCGAGTCGTAGAATCGAATATTAAATATAATTCAGATAAAAATATTCTAAGATTTCTTTTGGAGCAACGTCGAAAACATGCTTTTATTCATTTATCGAAGAGCATGTTTAATGGGTGCTATAAAAAAAACAAGCATTGGCGTCGAAAGACGTAGGGCCTGCGGAGATTGGACAGGCGGCGGCGGCGGCGGAGGTGGCGGCGGAGCGCGGGTCGGAGACACGCCGTATTGATCTGACACGTACCCCTCCCCGCACCACCCCGCACTCACGCCAACGCGCCAGACATTACAGGAGCACTCGCAACCCTCACCCCCGACCAGACGCACACACCTACCCGACACCCGGCAGTAACGCAACCACACCCCTTTTTCATATGAGGATCGAGTCATGGGATTTTCCAATTCAATTTAACCAGCAATCGAGATAGTAAGCAAATGGCTTATTAGAAATGATAATAAGTAGTTCATAGGAATTGCAGTAATTTAGCACAGGCACCTAAATGCTTTCTAAAGTCATTTTCGTCTCCTTACAGTATTATGAGATACAGAAATAAAATAAAGTTGTTGTCAATTGTTATAAAAATAAATGCGTACGATGGACAGTATAGGGTTGTAGGCTTGTTTTAAGAAATGGGAGCTGAATATTCAGGGAAATTGTGACTTGTCATGCATGTTTCATTTGCTAAAAAAGCTATAAGAGCGCAACATGTTTACTGCCATATAGAGTAGCGACTTGATTCGATTATGGGCACAATAAGCGAAGGAACATTTTTCGTAAGTTCATTGACTCTGCGAACAATGTGCCCGGCGGCAGGCAGTCGGGCCGGGCGCCAGCCGGGACCCCGCCTGCCGCATCTGCTGTCTGATGAAGGATTTTATAGACTGAACCGCGGCATCTCTCCCACCACTTCCTACTTACAAATATTCCCACTAGCCTTTCCCACTGTGTGAACATTAAAAATCGATAGATATTTAAGCGTATTTCCTTGTAAAGTTCTAAAAAATCTTGTTTTTATGAGTAGTTGTTGAAAGTGCATTTGAGGAATTTATTAACAATGGAAATATTTTATCGTCTCACTGATAAGTCATTAATTGTGATCACGCGGCGTGACTATCAATGTATATTGTGCTTATGACAATATTAATGGTTTTTGCAGTGAAATATTTACTATGTTATCGCTATCAACGTTATATAAATAAATTAATGAAAAAATTGTAATAAAATAAACAAAGAAATTTAATCGGTAACTACTTTAATACGATACCAAAAATTTTAAGCATAAAATTAAACTTATAACAACGAAATCAAATAGACAATATAAAGACAATAGGTAAGCATTTGTACAATAAAACAATATTGCATAGTTTTGAAATATTATGCATTTACATACGCATATACGTATAAGAAATGTTATTATTAGTTTCTGCCACTGTACTATGAGTCATTACCGATAGCCATTTGGGTTACTCATCAAAGCTGACTGCAGAAATTCTATAGAAATAAGGCCATGACGCACCGTTCATAGTCGTATTAGTTGTACGACAACAACATCAAACCATAATCTAACAAACGTAAAGATATAGACATATGGACATAAGACGAGCAAAGGACACTAGGACACTACCCACTAGTTTCTTACAGTGATATATCAAGACGATTCTAACCCAAGTCCAAATACACATTAGCTGCCAGCGTGATTGATTGATGGATGGACACACACGAAATACAAGACCGTTTTTGAAGATCATGCTAACGATAACATGTTATTATAAAAATATTATAACCGGCATTGTTATTATATAATATAGCATCTTCGAAATAAACAGTTTAAAACAAATAACAGTACATTATATGAATAAGTAAAGTCCATATGTTACTGTATTCATAGATTCATAATAATACTAATACGATATGCCATACGGTGTTCGCAAACATTTTGAAATTACTTCGTACCTCAGATAAATCAAATTATAGACTAAGAGGAGTTAATTTTATTTAATAGAGGTATATTTATATTGAATAACGACTACATTGAACTATGAATGCCATAATTGACATTCCGAAGCCCTCTGTATGCCACAACGCAGTAGCGGAATGAATATAAATTACTTGATGCAACATTTATATTTTTTCTGCTATATTAAATATCTAACAACGAGCTTATGTCTTTTTATTTTCCGCCATAAATATACCCTGTGTTATCAAAAGTAAATAATAGACCTTATTTAATGGGCAAATGAAATATAATAGACTGTACTCATAACCATGATAACAGTTTTCCCTTACATCCTTTCTAAGAACATTCTTTTCAATGTATTCAATTCAGACTCAACAAATCACTCGGGCGTGAAGCTATTTCAACAAATAAACAACATTTTCTTTAATACGGTAAATAAAATTGACAATTCACTTAAAACCGTGTTGTACAGTTATTTTTATACAGCGTTCAAGTATTTATTATGAGCGATATTTTTACTGAGCATCTGGACTTCTCTGATTTGTTCCCATTTTATAAAAATGCATCATACACGGCTGTACCCGAATAAGAGAAGAACAGACTAAACAATTTATTAAATCAAAATATACCAGACCAACACACCTTTTTTATTGGTTGCATACTACGCAACGAATTAAACAATATTAATTTAATTAACAATCTACATATCCTTTGGAATATGTGTAATATGTGAAGTGGATCAGTACGCATAATATTACAAGCCAATCCACCCACTCGATTGTTGCACTGAGGTTTATCAACCAAGTGAGCTATTCAAATCGAGTTAGCTTAAGGACATGACTTTCTAGTGACTCATAGGAAGAGACCTATCTCGCGCAGACGCTCTCAATAAGGAAGAGGGTAATAAACAAATTCATCTCTCCCATCTTATGTGGCTTTGGAGCCCATTAAAATGCACAATACTGCACTTTATACCATGAGCTTGAGCTCTGAGCTCGAGGGCGCGCTATTTTTAGGTTTTAAATTGATACATCGACAAAGGAAAGGATGTAAGTAATTAACACACCCTTTCAACACAAAAATTAGCTGCGATTATATCACAAACATATTTAGTGTACAATTGTTGATAGACAATGAGGCGAAAGTTAATAGAGATACTGAGATACTAATCAGAAAGTATATACTAGTGCCGTACTGTCCCATCAAAAAACTTAAAGTTTACTGTGAGAAACCAAACAACGAACATCTGTGGCCACACCCATAATACATGAACCAATTAAAAAAATTACACAAATTGCACCAATAATACTTGAAACATTCACGTCATTTACACGACGCATAACGTTTATCGCCACATAAACCATAAAGCTTCACCATTGAGCTTATCAATGTATAATAACGAAATTAACAGCAAATTAAAAATTCAGTTATATTCTTAATTTAAAATTTTAATATTTCGGACAGTTACGATCCACAGAATAACATAAACGATATTTTTTATCAGAGCGATTGACCAGAAATATTGAATAATTAGGTAAAACCATATTAATAACCAAAAATAATTTAGCTAATTGGTTAGGTATGTTTAATCTATACATAGTATTATTATGATGGGTAATGGAAATAAACTATAAACTACCTATCTACTATTTAACCAAATTAACTTTGATATTTATGATACTGTTAATAACTATCCACAAATATGAATATCTTGGATAACACTCAAAATATTGTTGTGTGTTACGAGAAGGCTCTACAACAAAAAATAGGCCGTCCATTTCATTTCTCATCCTCCGCTCATCTTTACATATAATTAAGTACTCTTTGTAGAAAAAAGAAAGCCACTTATAAGAGGCGTGAGTACTTCGATTGTTCTCGGAAGATGTCTGTTGCCGACACTGACTTTGACCTAATTGATAATAATGGTGTCTTATACATTGATTCAATCCCTGGTGAAGACTTACAGGAACATTAACCATAGCACTATTAAACAGAAGATGAATGGCTTCATTTATTCAAGCTATTAAGCTATTCTTAAAAGTTTGTATGTAACCAATGAATTAATATTGTTATCACAGATAAGACAATAGTATCCGATATTATGTAATATAAGAGGCATAAGATGCCATCTTGGTCCAGTAATCTTTATATTCGTATTGTTCACAAATGATTTCATGTATAAAACTGGTTTTACTTGCAGACTAGCGTCTGACTCCGTCGAGATAAAAAATATACAAAGTATATGAGCTACATCTGTCTGGAATAATGTACGATTATACATATTTTTACAAATAAGTCGTGTATTACCTTAGTTACGTAGAAAATCATACTCATATATTTAGTTAGTATATAGTTAGTAGTATATACTTTAGTTTTTACATAATTTGTAAAACAATGGAGCTATATTTTGTTAAGATCAGTTAATCGTACATGGTAACTAAAGTTTGAAGTTATCAATAGTCATACTGTGATAAAGACAGCGAAACGTCTGTTCATAAAATTTTGCACCGCAATTATGTACTAATGCAAGAGCTAGGAAAAGATTGGCCGCCCAACAAGAATATGAATACTAATTGATACTGTACCGGCAATAAATCGAGAAAGGCGTATGTTTCTTATTACTTTTCAAGTTATTTACTCCCCGTACTTGAAAGAAGTTGATTTTCAAATATAATTCTATTTAGAAATCAAGTTCGTTCTAAGACGTGGTGACTGTGCAGCAGGCATCGCGTGGCGTGACTGCCACACCGCTCTAGATAGACAGGTAAGTGCCTACGAGTATTATTTCAAACATTCGGCGGCCTTACATAATGACCATTTAATTGTAGGTCAACACACTCTCGAGATATCATGTCTATTAAGTTCAAGTTTGAATAGTGCGTGATGAACATAATGTAAGTATTATTATATATCTGTAACATAAGAACTATTATTCGGAAAATTACCTATTTTTATTTATTTAAATACGCTTAGATGAGCAAGTGATTTAGATAAATAAAGTTCCAGGTTCAAATACTGATTAAACAAATTTAAAAGCAATATGTTCTGAAGGCAAAGATAAAATTTTAAGTAAAAAAAACAGTACTAATTAAACCAGATGTGAGCATCAACATTCCCTTTTACAGTTAAAAACTGGATATTTATAATATTTTCTACTAAAATAACATGCAAGCGATTCTCGTTTAAATCTTTTACTACAAACATTAATAAAATTTTGCTATAGGACTGTAAAATAATCCTAATTTTATCGCATAATAACTAGTAGTGACTAGGGACATAAATATTAGATGCCATTACGAGATTAAACACGGCCAATTAAAAAGAATCATGTTGATTCAAAATTGCCAAATGTATGAGACATACATATATAACTTCACAGACATTAAATACCATGCATAACATATACACTTCTCCATTTTGAAATCGGTTAAAAGTATAAATGCAGTATTCTAATTGAAGCCATCTTAACTCCCGTGCTAGTTTGCAAAATATTCTTATCAAATACAATACACACGAGAGACGGGATCAATGTACGACGTACAAAAATGTGTAACACTATTATACTCGAGATCTCTTGAAAGTCAATAACAGATGTTATTCATATACTCTGTCTGCGAGGGAATTATCTACAGCGATTGTAGAGTCAATTCGATCGGAGCTAGAGCGGGTGTGGGCGGAACTCACACGTTTTTGCAGTGCGAAACTAGCAGAGGGAACTTGTATGTTGTACCGGTCGAGACGCAACCAGTCAGTTTATATTCCGCGGCAGCTGGCGTCGAGTATGTCGCGGTCATTTACATAGTAAGTCGAAGATAAGCACACTATATTTAGCACAGCTGGAGATGCGCTCTACACACCTCTTGGTGCACCTATATACATGTCACATGTACCCAGGTTGCTTATTATTAATGTTTTGAGTCTTACTGATATCCAACTAAATATATAAATATTACAGTTCGTTTGTTGCTTCTTGACCCTGTGGACCGATCCCTCATAAGATGTACCCTCATGATGGTAACGACCTCAAAAGTCTTGTAGGTATTTATGACTACTGACAGCTTTAATGATTTTTGACATTGATTAATTTAACTAATGCTGGTGATTCAAAGTCATACTTTGTGGCGAGATCTATCTACAACAGAGGGGGATAGATAGGCAGTACCTAATCATAGTATTTTTGAAATAAGTATTATGTAAATTGGTATCATTCTATAGTAGTAGACTAGCGACTATATTTTGAACTCGGTATTTATAAACTCAACCTCTAAGAAATAGAGAGTGAAACTTTGTATGGAAAACCGCATTGTCCGTATGGCGAAACCACATTGAATTGCTAGTTCATTACGAAGAGAAAATTATTTAATATTGCAGGTAATTGACAATACATCAACTTACCGACTCGTTTACGTAGAGCTGAACCGAATTTAGAATTTGGATATCAAATGTGTTTTACATTTATGTCCCGAAATTTAGAAAATTCTATAGGCCATTGAGGATAAAAAAACATTTGAAATTTCTATTATTATGGGAATTACGATATATAGGACCGATAAGTTTGTATAAAAAATCAAAGAGTACAACCCCGAAATGTAGAAATTATTATACAAAGACTCCATAAAAGAAGCAATTGTTGAAAGTGATTATATAAACCATTCATATAGATAAAATACGATAATCACGGTATTTTTTAAACATGAAATTAATATTTACTCAACTATCGCCACACTACCATCATTGAAATTTAAGATATACCTTTTTAACGCTGTCTAAAAAAGTTTGATTTTTTTTTAAACTGCTAAGTTACCTTACGTTAACCAAACAAAAACGCGTAAAAGATTATCTAACAACGTTTGCAGTAAGGCTAGTAAATGATAACATACTAACAATTAGTAATATATAAAATACTCATACTGACATCATCAAGTTAATCAAAGTAAATACTTTCCAAAGGTATTTGGAAAGTAAATACATTGGAGTTGGTGTTTATCCGTTAGAATACTTATAAAAGTAAAGGAAACAACGTCAGTAATGAAGTAGCTAACGGTGGCGATTTGTAACACTAATTTATTTAAAGCCATAATAAAGCAAAGAAACAAATATTTCACAGTTAAGTGGCAGCTTTGTTATGCCTGCAACAGAGAGCAGTTAACTTTAACGAGAAAAGTGGCAGATAACTCATGTGTCGCAGCAAGTAGCGTGTTGATGCGACTCGTCCGCTCGTCTGTATTATCTGAAGCACTGGAGCGATAAAAACGAACAAAGAACAATGTCAGTCGGCGCTTAACTCCCTTTCGCACGAACCGAGCTCACCCGGTTTCATATGACAAAATAACATCAATTTGTTATAGTCGTCCATGCAGCGGCCGCGCAACTCCGCGCTTCGATGATCGCATGCATGCGTGAACGCAACTTTATCGAAAACAATATTCCATATTCTAATGAATAAGTAATGATCTGGCGAAATCGAATGATTCAACACGACAACGTATAAATATTAGCAGAGTTTTAAAACGCCAAGTAGCCACAGCATTAGTGGGTGGCTACGGTGGTAATTGCTGGAGTGTAAATCCGCTACAGGGCGTGTCGCACGACCGGCAATGGAAGTGAGTGTGCGTGCAGAATTTTTAACCGGGCCGGACTTCGCGCACATCAGCCGTATCTTAGTGAAAGATAAAATTCACCAATTTTGTATAATCTCGTCCGATTCTATTTTAAGTGGGTAGGTAGGTGAGGTACTTTTTACATCTGACTATGTAATGACCATTTCATACACTTAATGACCGTTACTTATTTTAACAAAATTGGTCGACATCGTATAAGTATTGAAGTTATTCTCAACTCCAATTTCACTAATGGGAATGCTATATATTCATGTAAAAAATACAGAGACTATATATAGACAGACAAAATATAGAGAGACTAATGGAAAAAAATATTCGTTAAAATAAATTATCTAACGTAACTTTATATAAATATGTAAACTACTGAAACAACTTTATAATTGAACACATCAGTTTCGATATAAAAAAAAATAATTTCTCTAAAAGCGTATTTGCAGACTTGAGAGAATTGCAGTTCCTAAAAATAATAAAAATGCGGGTAGTGTAGAGAAAATCGAAAAGGACTTACCAGGCTTTGACTCGGATGAGGACCTCGCCTTCTCCAACGGTGGGCACGGGTTTCTTTTGTATTTTGACAGTTTTCAACCCGACATAGCCGGTGAGGACGACCGCGCGCATTTCCTTAGGTGGTGTAGCCTCCTTTTCCTTTTCTTCGGTTACCTTTTCTGGAGTTTCTTCTGGGGGTGTTTCAGTAGAGCCATTCTCAGTGGGAGTCTTTTCAGGCGCGGCGGCCACAGGGGTGTCCGTGCTTTCCGTCATATTTAGTTCGGCTAAAGTGTAATCGGAGCGGTGCGGCCAACGGACACGGTCAGAACGAGCTCGGGTAAAATAATGGGAGCCAACCGGCTAGACGACGCGTCGCGGAACGAATGAGTGGAGGGAAGGGAGAAGCGCGCGCAGCGAGCCGACAAGGGTGCCGGGCGCGAGGCGCGCGGGCGACACGACCACCGAGGGGGTGATGCAGCAGCGGCGGGGGGCGGGGGGCACACGCGCGCCACCGCGCGGCGAACAGGTGGCCATCGCGCCGGCCGGTTTCCTTCCCTCACGCCGCTCACCCCGCCCAATATTACACTATATCACATCACATACGAAGCGACTACACAGGACCTGGATTAAGTTTATTACTCAGATGCCGATATAAACAGCAATACATATATGAGTATAAAACAAACTATAGCTCGCACGTACTGTACACACAACCTATATGTACTTAGTTCCCAATTTTCTCCAAACGTGACTTGGCAACGGGATCGATATGCATTGACTGAAACTTATATTACATATTATATATGAATGTTAATAATATATTTATATATAGATACACGTACTTAAAAAAAAAACTGTGTCCATATGCTTCTACCATAAACATAATTTTGATAATTCATAAAACTACGCACGTTCCAAATCTCAGTTGTTAAAGGACCATCAGAAGGGGAAACCAAAGTTAAATTTTAGAACATTTTGCTCGACAAAGTAGTCCTAACAAAATTAGTAAAGTACCAACAAGAGCGTAATAAAACATAGATTCTAAAAAGACATTTATCTTGTTAAAAAAAATTTAGATGAATTAATAACCTGCTTCTTCTCGCTAAAATATATTTCAGAATTTAAGAAGAGGCATATGACACATGTTCGATGTCATTAAAAAAATCATTTCCTGTTACCATTAACGACTTTTTGTTGGGGATGGGGATTTGATGGCAATATATATTTAAATATTCTAATATAAATTATAACGTTAATATAAAATTTATATTAATCTACGGTAAAAATAAGAATGTTAAAACAATATGAAAATAAATAAAAGTATAAACAATCATTTAATTTAAATCAAACTTTATACACAGAGTGAGATAAATTTCATGAAAATTAGTTAAGTCTTGATATCTATTAGTTAACTGTTTACCAATCTTATTCCGAAACAAAGTGTTTGCAATATTTCAATATACGAGTAGATATATATATATATATATATATATATATATATATATATATATATATATATATATATATATATATATATATATATATATGTGTGTAAGGCTGGTACGCACAAACCAGAAACCCAAATATAACGGCAGATAAGAATCATTAAAAGAAGAAAAATTACACAGACATCCAATAATGAGACAAGAGCAAGGATTTCAGTTGCGATTGAGTTTTACCAGTATTGAACCAAATTTTATTTTTATTCGACATATCAGTGTGCATTGGTGTATGCTTTTAGTTTACAGATAACATTGTTGATATAATGTAAATGACGTTATTAACAATCAATATGACCTTCAATTTTAAAATAAACGCCACGCTTCATAATTGAAATTTTCTAACAAGAACATTCCAGAAAATTCCAACCACATAAACGTTTTTGATTAAATAAGTATATTCTCAATAATATTCTGTGCCCATATGAAAGTAGAATACACACTAAGATTTTAATTCGTTGTGAGCTTAGACAGAATTATCTAAGTTGTATGATAAAGTGTTTCAAATACTTGAAAGAGTCAATGACTGACAATAAGTGATAAAGTGTAGTAGTAGTATCTAATATTGAGTGCTTATTAAAACCTAATTTAATTAAGTACATAGTTTTTATTAATTAATATGGCATTGCGAAACGCTGGCTGGGTACCAGCGGCGGATAACAGTATTAAGACAGATTAGTTAGATTAGAAAAGAATTCATCAAGAATTAACCACTATGGTTTTTTTATGGATGAGAATGCAATGGTGGGTGCACCATTGCATTAACTGCGATAACGGCTTACGCGGGCGGGGCACCAGTGGAGGATGATAAGATGAACATAAGGTCAGGTCAGTTAACGCATCGTGACAAATTCACTAGGAATTTATCACGATGGTTTCCGGGGGGAACCACGTGGAGGTCAACATTTACATTGCTAGTAAACACATGTCATTAGAAATCAGTCTTAAAGCGACTTCAAAAAGAAGATAATAAATTCGACATTATGTTATAAACGAAACTTCGATAGGGTATATCTTTCAACTATTAAAGATCGAACTACTATTTAACAACTGATACCACTGGGGCAGATTGGGACAAGGGGCACATTGATACACATGTATTATTTCGTAAACGATTAAATGTATTCGAGTAGTGACAACTCTGAAACACGACTTCTAAACGCGACCGTTGTGATTACGCTAACAGCCAGTCAACCGGTGGCTTTTAGCAGGAGAGAAAATGTTTCGAGCGCGGGTAACTAAAAAAAATGTGAGATTTAAAAGTGTTTTTACGATCTGCTGAGCCATCTTGTGATGATCAATGTATCCCAAAGGTAAGTTAGGGCATCAAATATTAAGGACTTTGCACGTGTTTTACAATAATTAACTTAGTATCTTTAGTGAAACCTGCTTTTTATAAAAATTATTTTTGGGGAAGTTTGATACAGGAAAGTACGGGGCACAATGATACGTATCAATGTTCCCCATGACTTCAATAAAGTGTTAATTTTGTAAAAAAATTGTATTGTATTTTCAGAAAATGGTGCGAACATATAAACCAAATACTGAAAGATGTTACAGGTGAAGACTCAATCAAGTGGGCCGTATCTAAAGTTATTTCAACGAGATTATCCATACGGAAAGCAGATGACAAATATCTAACTGGAACTCTACAAAATCGTGTTGAAAAGTTTAGTTTTAGAATTTATGTTAACCTATTAGATTATTATATTTATTTTTTAATAAACGAGTCAAGTATAATTTGTTTTTTGTTTAGCGATCCTGTTTTGAATAATGGTGATATTCTGAAGTATTAGTTTTGTTAAGAAACAAGTGTTTTTTTTTGTTAAAATGTATATAACTGATTGTAAATTAATTATTTCACAATAAATGTATTATTTTACATGAAAGTGTTATTATTTAAAACAGATTCATACAATTTCCACTCTGTATCAAAGTGCCTCAATGCGTGTATCAAAGTGCCCCGTAGGTGGGGCAGAATGATGCAAAACTGTTTTTTTACTGAAATCAATATATCGTTATATCTAATATAATTAAGCGGGTATTTCGGACCAAAACATAAACCTGAATTGTTGACCAATGCACACGACAAAAAAAAAGTTGAAATGTGATGTTTTTAGTATATTAAAAAAGGCTTTGAATTTTTGTGCATCAATCTGCCCCACTTCCCCCTACTATCTAACTAATTCGACTATTAAGATTACAAAAGTGACGGAACGCAGTAGTAAACTTTTTCAAAATTCGAAAATCAACGAAGTAACTTACAAACATTAGTTCGTTGATTTTCCAAATTTACAGATACTCGTACCTATCGTAAATTGCAGGACAAGATATTTACTTTTTAAATAATTCTTAGCTTAGAAATCCTTTTAATAAAGAAGTGCTTCTATTATAAGTATCAAATACAAGTGCTTACTCACATGCTTGACTTGTCATTGTAGCATTTCTACTAACTTTTATCACTTTATTTGACTGAATTCTTCGATCTTTATTCATGTCGATGAGCCATGAAGTAAAAGTACCTAAAATTATGTAAGCTGTATACGAGTCTGGATAACCACATAATTACAATTGGAATAGTATGTACGAAGAATAACTATAAAACTTACATATTTAGAAGCTATAATTGTAAATCTAATTAATTAAACACGATATAATACTATGTGTAATAAATTAGTACAGGCATTTAAGTATGAACAAATATTGTAATATGTTTACAAACCTTTTATTTACATTAGTACCTAAGTACTAATGTAAATAAAAGGTTTGTACCGGGCACTTGCTATATTTTTAATCTGTACCTAAATACAGATTAAAAATATAGCAAGTGCCCGGGTTTTTATTCAATTGTTATATCCACTCGTTTTCCTTGTAACTGAAATGATCCTGTGACAAGACGTTGGGTAAATGGGAACGACCCGGCCTTCAATTGTTGTGATTGGTCTGACACATCTCTTACATTATTATTATTATCACAATTTGTTTACTCTTGTCCTTCTCATACAATGATGCGTCATTTTATTATACTACTGTTACCATAAATAGTATAGGTACATATATAATAATATTATTTTTCTGATTAATTAGGACTAGTGACTCCATTGCTAGCAATTTATCACGTGGTCCGCCCTAGAAATCCTAGAGAGCTCATGGTGAGCTAACTAACCTGACCTCGTCTCATCTTATCATCCTCCACTGGTGTTGCGCCAGCGATACTATTGGCGCTGGTGGGTAAAGCATTTTCATTATCAACCGTAAAAATATTCTTCTTTAGAAAGGATTTAGTTTTTTGTACGCTAGTTATGGATGAACGGTAGAGATAGTGATAAAACATGTTGACGTCCATTAGGGCAGAAGATGGCCTAAATGAATAAATGATTATGACATAGATTTTGATATTAATTTTTTAATTTTTATTCTATACATTTTTCATTATTTATTTATGCGACGTCAGATATTATTTTTCTGCTTCCATAACTGTTTCCACAGCTTTTTCCATAATTCCGCAGTCTGTATTCTCGAAAATCTTCAGTTCAGTCAGTTCTGAAAGTAGTTAAACTAACTGACAAGAAAGTCTGCCGTCACCCTTATTAAATGTTACTGTACATTATTTAGACATTAAAACTTAGGTTCAGAAAGAATACATTAACCATAAGCATATTATAATAATAATTTTTTTTGAGTTAATGAGACAGTAATAATTTGATAGAAGTTAGGTCACTCGGTCAATAATAGCAATCCTTACTTTTTACTAATATTATAACAGTGAAAATTTCCGAGTGTGGATGGATATTTGTTACTCTTTCACGCCAAAACAACTGATTGGATTTTAATTAAACTTTACAATAAATAGCTTTCGCACCAAAACAACATAGGCTATAAATTTAACGCGGGTGTAACCGCGAGTACAGCTACTGTGTGATAAATTAACAACAATGGTTTCAACGGAATATCGGTACAAAGTAAGGGTAGATTATTAGTAATAGATCAATAGTGCATCCATTATTAATTAAAAATGATTACCCCCAATCTTTACTACCTACGTAAGTAGCTCTCCAGTGCTATTTTACGCTTCTTGTTGTAGCACCAACCTTAGCGGTAATACAGTAATCGACGTTAAAACGGTATTTCAGGACGAAGTTTATATCGGTAATACGTCATTAAATGCTGAGACATTTATTCGGGATTCCCCACACTCTGACAATGTGGTCATCTTAATAGCTCTTTTACGTTCTTTCTGACTTTTCAACCGACCCCGGCCGAGATGCCTCTTGATATTATTTATATCGAGATCGAAGACCAAACGGTATCGCGGTCTTCGGCATCTGACGAATATTCTATGGTATCTTGTGGTAGAATCAAAGAAATGACTATTCAAAGTGCTTATATTTTATTTAAATAAACACTAACTACGACCTGCATATATTTTGGTAAAAAGTACCCCGTACTGATATGATATGATTTACCAAGGTACAATTACACAAGTCGTCCACGTGGGTACAACGTCTTTTCGTACCTCACCACGAAGCAGCTTGCTTTGTAATTTTTCGATTGAAGGGTAGGATATGGCGTCTTCACTTCTTCACTCTTCTAATAACGTGAGGACCACGTGCTGTTTATGTATATAGGCGACGGATACCATTTACCATCAGGTGAGTCACCTTGCTTGAAATTGTTCAATAGCTTGGCTATGATAAACATCATCATTGATATCATAGAACGCGTATGATGTTAATTGATGTCATTTCTGTGTAGATGTTATATCTTCAAATTCAGTGATTTCACTGCGATTTATAATAATAATATAAGTTAAGCAGAACTTGTATTATGGTAACTAGACAACTGATATAAATATACCTATATACATTTTTTAATACATACATAATACAAATAGAAAACAACCAGACCGATACAAACAATCATACTCATGAATACACATGTTTATACCGTGCGAGGAATAGAGCCCTGTTACGGTTCGACCGACGACAATCGACCATTAGATATATGGCGGTGGTGTGCTAAACCAAGATCACCAAGGCTGTATTTAATTTTTCAACTAGGAATACAAGTATGCAACTACTAGACAGTAGAAACAAAACTGAGATAACTCTGAAATAAAATTCCTTTTAAACAACAATATATTGTAGGTACTTGTGTTGTAGGTTTATTTCGAATTTTAACACCACGGCTTACGGACTTTATTTACGAATTTAATAGGTACCTAATGAACAAATAAATGTCTATACGCTAGTGTGAGTCTTTTTCTCTGCCGTAATTGTGCTGTCGTAAATGTCCTCGCTCTCATCGTAATAGTCGTCTTCGTCCTCGTCTTCAAACTCTTCGTATGCGTTCTCATCATCATCATCGTCTTGATCATCTGCTAATCGCCACTCATCATTCGGTTTGCGCAACTGTTTATGCAATTTGTTCTGAAGAATCTACAAATAAATACAATAAAACCAAGTCACTTTCGCGTATGTTTCATTCCCTTACTTAATGCTGTAGGTATATAACTAGCGGAGCCGCAAACGTTGTTTTCCCATATAAATTAAAATCGCTATTAAAAAATAAGGGTTGATGGTAGAAGGTGAAAATTTAGGGGTGTATGTATTTTAAAATGCCACATTATATAGAAATAAAATTTTGACCAAAAAATTAATGTTAGGGGTGGACAACCCTTATCACTTGGGGGGAAGGGGATTGTTAGTAATGTGGACTGATGATCTCATTGCTAGCAATGTACCATATCAGATCGACCTCCACGCGGTTCCCCCTGGAAACCATCGTGATACATTCCCGGTGAATTTGTCACGTTGGGCTAACTGATCTGACTTCATGCTCATCTTATCATCCTCCACTGGTGCCCCGCCAGCGTAAACCGTTAGCGCAGGCGAGTGCACCATTCCATTATCATCCTTTAAAAAAAAAAACCCCTTATCACTTAGGAAAAATAGATAGTAGCTGATTCTCAGACCTACTGAATATGTATATAAAATTTCATAAAAAATCGGTCAAGCCGTTTTGTAGGAGTATGGTAACTAGAGTTCCTTCCCGGGAATTCTCGGGAAATCGTTGGGTTTTGTTCCCGGGAAATCAAGCTCGAGAAAAGTCGAGAACTCGAGAAATCAAGTAACTATATAGAAATTAAATTGCCGTTTGTTGTATTGCGTGGCGGCGCAATAATACAAGATATTAAGGTTTTCTTTGATGTATTTTTTTTTGTTTTACAGAAACTATTTTTGTTTACAAGTTTAAGGTAGATTTTTTCTAAATAACCAGCCAAAAATGGTGCTGTCATTATAAATATAAGTGTGAATAATATTAGGTCCTAATATATGAAAGTGGTGTTTTGTAAGGGAGTAACCTGAAGTATTTTTTTTTCAAAATATAACATGTTTATTTAATCAAACTATGTACCATTGCTATTTATGCACTTTTGCCATCTCATAGGTACTTCATTGATCCCTTTACTGAAAAAAAAACATTTGAATGGGAGCATTTGGACATATCAATAAAATCTTTGGACTTTGGACTGCCCCATCGGATTTGAATTTTTTCCCAATCAGTTATCCAAATTTCGAAAAAAATGGTTATTTGTTGGAGCAAGATCCGGGGAGCAATTGTAAAGTCTTAGACATTACAATTGAATCTCTCCTAATTTGGTAAATGTTAGTTGTGCAGTATGTGGTCTAGCGTTGTCCTAAAGCAGCAGTAGCCTACGGCGATTGACCAGCCTCGGTTGTTTAGCAGCTAGCTTTTCCATTATAGTTTCTCAATTGTTGACAACACACATCTGGCGTAATCATCTGACCAGATTTAAGAAAGCTGAAGTGAACAACACCGGAACTAATCCACTAAACGCTCGCAAGTAACTTTTTTTGGGTCAATTTTCGCTTGGGGCAGGATTTGGTTGGTTTGCCAGGGTTCAGCCATTACGATGAGCGTTTCCAATTATGATACAAGATCCACATCATCACAGGTAATGATTCGATTTAAAATCCCTTTATTATTATGCCGGTTGACTATTGTAACGCAGCAGTCTACGCGCGTTTGTCGATCGAAACGCGAATTGTCTACTCAATTCATGAGAGACCTACCTTTTAAGCTTTTTCACCCTCCCAATTTGCTACAAGTGGATTAATACAGTTTTGTCACTAACACCGCAACCTGCAACTAACTCGGACGTGGTTTGCGATGGATCTGCTATCATAATAGCCTTCAATTCTTTATTACCAACATTAGACTCCAGCCGCCCACGAGGATTGTTTTGCAGGTCGAAATTTCCAGAACGAAAAGGTTGCAACCAAAAATGTATTGTGTTTTCTTTTACGACACCACCACCATACACATCATTAATCCTTCGAGCCGTTTCTGCAGCACTAGTGCCATGGCGGAACTCGTACTTGTACTTGTAAATGACGCGATATTTTAGGTTTTCCATTTTGTAAGCAGAAAACCCAAAGAAAAAACCAAGCATATGTATTACGGTTTTCGAAAAACAAATGCATGAGTGAATAGCTGTATAAATTTGACATTGAAATTTCTAACCAAAGAGGAGATATTTAAAATCAAAGTGGCCAGTACGACAAAACGCTAATTTCATTTGTAAGAACCTAATATATTTCAGTATTTAAAAAAAAAATGGCTTATTCATAATATGTATAATGTTTTTAAATATACCTACTCAATAAAAGTTTTATACCTAATTAAAAATTTTATATTTAATATTTAACAAAAAATGCAGTGGTTTTCGTCTCAAATGGAACCACTGAGTTTTTTGACGTTATTGGAACCAAATAATATGAGAAAACGTACGTAAATGTAAATTTCTCGACAACCCGAGAAGCCCGAGAAATTAACCTCGAGAATTCTCGAGACCCGAGAAATTGAAAAGCTCGAGAAATCATGAACCCTAATGGTAACTAACATTGTGACAGGAGAATTTTATATTATATTATATATATATAAGAAGACGATAACGATTACTACAGAAAGAGTTTGTATTACATACAAAATGCTATCTTAGATTACGGCAAATTACTTGAAAACTATTTATATGTGGTGACCACGTGACATTAATAAAAACGCTTACTGCGCAGCATCATTGTCTCTGTTTTTGTTAATTTTTTTGTTGTATCTGTATCTAAAAAAGCCGGGTATTCCAAATATGTTTTCAACAAAGGGTTGACTATAAAGATTTAGTGTTTTTGTTTAAATTAATACCTAGCTTGAAATAGACATAAGGATTTAAGTACCATCCCATTTTATGAAAATTAAGTATGTCACTTAGTGGTGACTTCAATCTTTACCACTATTACCACAATATGATTACAGCTACATTTTTCTATACAAATATATTTTTTTCCACATCTCCTTATAATCAAAATTGTTCTGACAGGCTTAGTGGTAAAAAATATCATACTGAGCCGAAATCCAGTAGTATTCATGAAATCAATATTCTAAGTATATAGTCTAAAATATACATACACTCAACTAATAACTAACATGTACGTGATGGATGCGTATAGTTACGATGCTGTAAATATGATATTAATTAAAACCATGAAAATGCTTCATACCTGTCTTTTCTGTAAGAAATCAGCCAACTGCTGTTTCTGTTGGTCTGTATCCAGCTCGGATGCTTCATAATCTGATGTTCTATACGTTATAATTGCTTTATTTGAGTCTAAATTGTTCCAAGCATCTTTGCTTCTCTTCCGCGTAGCCAATAACCTACTCATAATCTTTGCATGGTCTAATCCATAAACATTGTGAGTCATTTCCGGTATAGGCTCCTGAGTTAATGGCGTTTCGTCTTCTAATTGTTTTATCTTAGCCTTAAAAGATACATAGATTAAATAGTTATATCATTAAAAATATGGAGTATTCTTTAAAACTACCTATGGTATGTTATTTCGTATCTATATGTAATACAAATAGAGCTGATCTTGTTACGTGGAATGAAAACTTCGAAACCACTAATGATTTTGGAAACGTATAGGTACATTCAAATAATATCTACATATGAAAGGAGACAAATATTATTTTTAAAGTCGGTTAACAATATCATAAATTTATGAAAACAACATTTATGTACGACTAAAGGAATAGTTTCAGTTTCTAATCGGTAGTGTGTATAGGTAAAAATGTGACGATACCGTTATCTTTACAGTAACAATATCAGGTATAAACTTTACACCCTAATGGTCCAAATTTGTCATAAGTATACAAATATTATTCTCTTTAAAAAAAGTACGAACTACATCAAATTCTTTTATTCTACGGGTCAGTTTTTATTCTCGTCAATTAATATATCTTAGACAATAACGTAAATGAATTCGCGAAAATAAATCCATACTGATCCATATTGATTCAAATGCGAAAGTTCGTTTGCCTGTTTGTTGTTATTCTATTCAATATATTTTAATGAAATTTGATGTAAAGATAGGTACGAAGATAGACATTAACTATCTGGAAAAAGTCAGACAATATCAGATAGTAGTGAATAAATAAATTCATATAATATTAGCCAAAGAGTGGAAACATCTGCTTTATCTGTTAAATGTAAAAATAACAATTTTAAATTTGATTAAGAAAACATCAATAGCAGGAGCTGCGCATATCTATAAGTAACAATTTTTCAACAAAAACACGGTCGCATTATCTGTGTACTTACATTCTTTGCAATTAGTTACCCCTACTATTTCAATATCAACATGCTTAGCATACCTCTTCATTGCGTGTGTCTAGATAACGACGTCAACAATATTTTTCTTTTCTTATTTATCTTTAAAATCCAAAAATTCAATCCATAAGGATCCTTTTCGATTATTTATTTACTTTATTTAAGCAAATTTCATAGATTTATACATATTTTTATGGTACAAGTCAATGGCAGCAGAGGCTACGAGCATCGCGAAGCCTACCGGTTAACACCAATCGCAGTCGTCTAGTACTAC
Organism: Achroia grisella; assembly: GCF_030625045.1. Lineage (NCBI taxonomy): Eukaryota > Metazoa > Arthropoda > Insecta > Lepidoptera > Pyralidae > Achroia > Achroia grisella. The sequence continues at coordinate 122,169 of NW_026712961.1, forward strand.
CGCCTTCGCTCGAACTGATTTATCATTAATTTTCTATTTATCATTCATTACTTAAATGTTTAATTTTTATTATAGATATTACATTACGTTGAATTACCCTGTATAACGTATAATATGCCTACCTTCATTTCAGGTGATAATTTTGTATCAAGTGTAAACTCAGTTTTTAGTAAATGCCCGAGTTGCGTAGTTTGGTAGTCCTCGCCGTAATCAGCTATTGATAAACGACGGTCCAAATCTGTGATCAACGCTTCATGTTTATCTGTTGTACAAAAAAGACCAATTATAGTTGTAGGAGGTGATTCCTATTACATACTGGCCCTACTACTAGTACTGTTCCATATCAATATGTCATTCGCCCTGGAAAATCCTGGAGAATCCTAACTGAATCATGATGGGTTAACAAGGATGGTAGGAGGAGTATGAAGTCAGGTCAGACTTCATACTCCTCCTACCATCCTCGACTGATTCCCGATTCTGATCTCCTCTATAATAAATTAAGAATATACTATAGGAATGTTTTATATTTATTAAAATACTTAAAAAATACTTTACAAGGGAAAATCGTTTTCCACACCAATTTTTTTTTTCCACCACATAAAAACCACTAACAATCGTGATATTTTTTAATGGAAATAAAACGGAAAATAAACTCCTATACATTCTTATTGACTCTTTGTACACAGAGGGTTACAATACAACACTTGTAATGTCGGAAAGTCGGAACAGGCGGCTAATGTATTAAGATATTAGGACTAGACTTTGCAAGTCAGCATGAATCCTGTACTTTTACTCCCTTCAGTATTCATAAAATGCCATGTTTCAAACCAATTTCAGCTTAGGTGCTCACATTTTCTTTGTGCCATTTTTCTAATGAGAATAGTAACATGATACTTTAGCTATGATGGTATGGTTTGTAAGTTTCAATTTCAATTATTATGAGACATCACTCACTAAAAAAGTTTGTTTTTATTTTTTTTAATACATTTTTTTGTGGTATTTTGCACACCTGATAAAACAGTTTATGCTGCCAGGGTACTATTGGAGGATGCTAGGATTAGAATGAAAACAGGCTAGTAACTTTATTATAACAAATTCAACAGGAATTAATCACAATGTTTTCCAGGAAGAGCCATGTGGAGGTAGAACTAAAATAGTACATTGTAAGTAATGGGGCTATTAAACTCTTGTCCCCCTGATAGACATAAGTATTAAGACCATATCTTACCTTTAACAAAGACTATATATGGAACTTCTCCCATTACTCTAAGAGTGGAAAGCTCATGTCGTAATGCGCCTGCAGTGCTTTTTAGTACTGATTCTGTTTCATCATCTGAGGCATCACCTTTGCAAACCCAAAAAACATTTACAGTTTGCAAATCGGGAGTAACTTGCACCTAAAACATTTCCTTTTAAGGCTATTGTATGAATAACTTTTTAATTTTTATATTCATTACGTGGCTGCCTCTGTGGTCTAGAGGTTTTACACACCACCTTACTTCTGATGGCCGCAGGTTCAATATACTGTATGATTGTTTGTATCGGTCTGGGTGTTTCTATGTATAATATGTATGTATTTATGAATAAAAACTATATCTATGTATTTGAATCAGTTCTCTAGTATCCATAACACAAGATTTAATTAGCTTAATTTGAATCTAGATGGAGCTGTGTGAATTGTCCTAAGATTATTATTATTGCATTGATTATTTTCATGTCAATGTATTAAATATCTTATTTGGATGGTATTTAAAAGTTATTTCATCTGGTTATTAGACACAACTAGAAGTTAGTAACAATTATTTTTAGCTTTTTTTAGAGACAATAGTTAATTAGTTAGAACTTAAATGTTTTTATTTAAACTTTATACTATTTATGTATTATTCAAATACAGATGATTCCATAAATTGATTAGCGAGTTCAGAAGGCGTTTCTTATTACAAAAAGTACTTCATTCTATTGTTTATATACCTACTTTAGATATTTCAATGCCACGGCCAACAATATCCATTGAAACAGTGCCCGTAGACATAATGTCAGTAATTTGTTTCATGAATAATTTGTTCAACATTGCCACTCTGCGGACTCCTTGCTTACCAGGTTCTCTCTGTATTTTTGTTAAGCTTTTCACGCTTGGCATAAAACTATTCTCCATTGTATATGGTAGATAATAATGCCTAGAAAATAAACAAATAGGTCGTTCTTTAGCGCCTTTATTTAACCTATAAATAATTAAAATTTTGTAACGCTAAGAACATAAGACTTACTTCTTATTTTTCGGATTAATCATTTTACACAATTTATTTCCTAGTTTTTTAACAGAATAATATGTAACTGAAACATGATACAATCGGCGAAATATCATTTTGGTTGTTGAAACTTGTCAAGTGGATAAAACTTTTAGTCAGGTCAATCCAATATTCAGACTCAACTCTTCTTTCTGGAAGCAGTTTATTTCCTTTATTGACTAAAAGACATTACTGATATAATGTCCAAATAAAAATTAAATAACAAAAACAACAAATTTTAAAAAATTCGTAATAATGTTGTCAACGTTACTTTGCCATAGTTGGCAACATTAAAATTTCTTCTTCTACAACATGTATAAAATAAATATACCTATATACCAACGGGTTTTCTGTAACCCGTTTGTATATATATTTAATTTATTTTACTTTAAAAAAATATAAATATAACATTAATACAGTTATTATTTGAATTACAAATTAGTACTCAAGATTTAGTCTACTATTAAAATAATGCTAACACTAACATAAGAATAAAATTCTTATACTTATGCATTGAAATGATATCATTTAACGAGGTGTAATTTCCTATCACTATTAATAAATAGCTTTATTAAAAGACGATAGCATCAATTTTATTTTTATTTAAAGTTAGTTATTAGTTTTTCATTTTTAGTGCAGTTTGTAATAAATATATAATAACTAGAATAGTTTAAAAACTCACTTTTCCTGAAAAATACCAAAAATCTTACGATTTTTAGTAGATAGAAACACTGATTGCATTAATGTCATTTTGTGGTACTGGTTCCCGCCAACAAGTTGTCAAATTTGTCAAAAATCCCTGCAACTTTCTTTTTACAGAAATTTGTTTTGTTTGTGTAATTAAATTATAATAATTCATCAATACATCTAATCCTCAAAATGTCTAGATCAGAAGACAACGAAGAAAATATTGTGACAAAAATAGATAACCTATGTACAAATTTAAACATAGATCCTGTCTTTGCAAAAAATTTCAAGAATACATTTTTAGAAACCAATCGTCAATACACGCTGGAAGTGAGTAAATACAAGTAAATTATAAAGAGTATAAATTCTGAATAAACCTAGCTTCATAGAATCAATAACAATCAATATCTGTATTTATTATAAGAACGTTTTGTCTAGTGGCACAAACAAATTTTGGAGACCCTTGCAATTCCCATATTTATAATAACAATCTTGCTAAGCATTAATTATTACAATACTTTCACAGCAGATGCAAGTGGAATTTATTCATGGTGACTTTCAATTTCAGGGTGATATAGTGCATTGGATAGGGTGTGCACTATATGCAACTTGTCAGATGACTACTAATTCCAGTGCACAATCAGATACTGACTCTGAGGATTATGCTATCAATATAAGCCTTACAGAACTTCTTAGGCTTTGTAACCTAAAGTATGTATAGACACATGTTTATGATTTTTTACCCATAATGTTTCCTTCTTGATTATTGCCTATTTTGATAAGAGGAATTGCCTATTTTCTCGTTCTGGTACAATTTGATGGGTTTCAATATCCATAATCGTTTATATTTTATTATAATATTTTGTTGATTTTTGAAGTAATGTTTCTTCTAAATCCAATCTTAATACTGGTTTCTATCTAATTAGTTTTGTAACATGCCCTTGTAACATTCTAGAGAAATGTGTAAACTAATTACAATGATTAGTATATATTTATAAATGATGTAACATTATTCAGTAATTTTACACATAAGATCCCTATGATAAGATTTTCTATTTATTCTTAAGTTTATTTTAAATAACTTAAGAATAAATAGAAAAGTGCATATTAAATGATAAGGTAACTAATTTTTACTTTTATTACTTTTTATGTGTTCATAGTTACAAAAATGAAATTTTACAGGCTTATTCAGTTCTTCAATAAAATAAAATTATGGTCTGATGTTGCATCAATGTCAGAGGATTTTAAAAAGAAAATGAATGATCTGGAGGTCAAGTTTGTGGTGTCTGCAATGCTGTCTAAAAAATTTAGATCCATTTTTCAAGAAATATTTACAGGGTTAGTTTATATTGAATAAGTTATTTATAATTACTCTTTTTTTTTCTTTTTGTCATTTCTGATTAAAAAATTCTGCATATTTTTATTTCATACAAAGAATAAATACAAAAGAACAATTCAGCACAAACAACATTTTATTTTTATAATTGCAAACAACCTAGTGGACCACCTGATGATTAGTGGTTAACCATCATCTATATGAATGAACCATAGAAATCACATCAGTGTGTAACGCCTCATCCTATGACATTCCGGAATATTTATATGTCATACCTCCATGTCCTCCATTTTATTATGTTATCTCACCCGCCAACTGAAATCATTTTTACAATACAAGCTATTTTTCTGTGAAAACATACATCTACACAATATTGTAATAAGTGTTCAGTAAACACTAGAAATAATGTATTAAATGTAATAAATCAGTGTTTTATATATCCTATTGTGTTGCAGGGCCACTAATACAAGTAATTCATTGTTTACATTCACATGGTATCTGTATATATGTGTTAAAGGGGAGTTTCCCAACTCTGATGACTTAGTTGACATGTACCACTTGTTGTTGTCTAGTCTTGACTATGTTTATGCCAATGCCTTTATGACCAGACGTACAGATCTCATCAATCCTAATTTTAAAGGTTTGTATTGTGTGAATCTAATAATCTATAATTCTTTACTTAGTACTTACTACATTTTTTTAGTACTGTATAAGATTATTCTTATTTACTATCCTGTCTTTAAAAGAGGACAGTAAAAACTATTTTAATTTCATGATTTAATATAAAAGCAAAATTTCTGAATTTATTGTCATTCAAGATTCATACAGAATTAGCAAGAAAGATAAAAAGAACTTGAAGAATGTACACACAAAAGTTACAATAAATTTAAAAGTACACTCTGAAGTAGGTTGTATTTTTTTGTTTTAAAGGTCTACCCAATAATTGGCAAAGTGATGATTTTGAGTTACCAGCCAATCCGCCATCTCTTATATCGATCCTTCAAGAAATCATGGATGACCCTACTATGAAATTAGCTGTTGAAGCACTAATCATGCGAGAGTACAGTTGGACACCAGTAATAAAATCCTTCTTTGATAGGAAGGTAAGATCTCATTTATAAATATTAATGATTGAATTAAATATATTTAGGAATATTAAAATAATTAAGCCTAAACATATCATAATGTTATTTTAAACAAGTAATCATCGTGGGCTGCTAGCTTCAATTTGGGTAAAAAGTAATTTTGCATGATATAATAGTAATCCAGATATCCTCAGAAGATTTCCTGTTGTATTTAATAGAAAGTTTCTTGATCGATAATAGTACAAATAAATCAGCAGACGTGTAAATTATACCACTCTTCCACGGTCACCCATCACTGTTGGAAACCATTGTCTATTATATATATATATAGTTAGAATTCATAATAATGCTCTAACTATCCTAAATTCATACTCATACCTTTGTGGCCCTCTTGTGATTCGCCATGGTACACTAAGACCCCGCTTAACGCTGTTTCGATTTAGCGCTCCTTTATTTCAACCTGGGAATTCGTAATTGGGGGCATTATCAAATCATTCACACGTAGTTGGTTGGAACTATACTATTTTAGGGTGATAGAAAGATGTCGAGGTAATAGTTCAAGAAACATCAGCTAGCCTTTCTAATAAGCAGGTCAATGAATTAACTGAGCAAGAAGAAAACAAATATATTGATAGTAGTGATTCCAAAGAAAAGAAAGAAAAGCCCTTGGTTAACGCTGTTTCGTTTAGCGCAGGAACTTATTGGAACGTATCCCCCGTGTTAAGCTGGGTCTTACTGTATACCTTTAGCAAAAATCCATACCACTACCATAAAATAACATTTTGGCAACGACAATGTCGGATATGTTTTAACATATCCGACATTGTCGTTACCAAAAAGTTATGATATACTGTTATTTCACTTCATTATTACAGATTTTAAAAGGGCACAAGGAGCAACTAATGGGTGTATTAAATGTGGCTAGCTTTGAAACAAACATAAGTGCTTTGAAAAATCACTATGAAAACCATGTTTTCAGTGCTATGGAATTTGATGAACGAATTTTTTTGAGTGAGTAATAATAGGCTATATACATATAACAATGGGTGTATAACATTGCCTTCTACTACTTACAGCAATATTTTGTTCTAAAACACAGAATTAGAGAATATTAATCACTAATTAGTAAAACAAAAACAATATACATGACAAAATAAATTACTAATTACATTAAATACTATTCCTGTAAAGAGAAACTACATTTATTTTATTTATTTAACTGGAGTGGCAAGACACAATACCATCTGTTTGAAAGTGGTAACCATTGCCTATATAGATTACATAATGATCACATCCGTTGGATTTACATATATATTACTTATATTTATAATAAAAAAAAGAAAACACCCTAATACTAAAAGAACTTATCCATGCTTACTCATGAATAAATGTAACAACAATAATATTAAAAAGATTCTATATTTTACAGGTGATGATGCAAAAGAACAGTTTGGAATCATGAATAGAGATGAAACTGCAACGCCTGAAGTGAATTCAACATTTGAGTCCGTGAGTTCTTTAGTAGTATGTTTTACAGTATTAGGTGTCCACATAAGATTTTATATTTGTGAGACACTCAACAGTGTAACGAGAGGATTCTCTACTGCAGAGCAGAGCAAGAAAAATAGGTTAGGTTCCAGGTTGTAAGAAATTGCTTTGAGCGATAAAGCCGCCTTTTGTTAACATATTAAGTTATTTTTTTGGAAATATTTTTTCTGTGCACTATAATAAGAGTTATATTATTATTATTATTAGCTCCCACTCTAAATAAGTCTGAGAGACCGTGACCATAGCAAAATACATTTTTTTTATAATTAATTAAAAATATACTAATATATAAGTACTTATTAATTTAATGAAGAAAGTGCAATGTCACTTTATGTTAGATAAAGTGAAGACCACATCTGATGAATTTACGGGGTGCAGATGTAATATTTACGGAACTACACAGAAGTACTCTTACCTTTCTATTCACAGCATATAAGTAAAATAAATTCATTTGAGGCATCGCTTCCACAATGCTGTATTATATAAATACTTAAATTTAGTCTGTTTTGAATTTTGTTTACTTTGTCTATGCACAGAATGGGCGAGTTTGTCCAGACACGCCTTTGTCGGGCCAACGCTACCTACCGCAGCAGGAACTTTTCCTGTCACCCGTCTCCGAAGCCGCCAACAGCTGTGCCCACCTCACCTCATACTTACAAGCATCAAAGCCACAACCCTCCACCAATCTGTTGAGGCTCTTCTCGTAAGTTATGAGAAACTAGCTGACCCGCACAACTTCGTCTTAACATAATTGACATTTAATTCACCTATTTTAAATAAAAAAATTAAATGATATATTACTGTAGGTATAGTTTCATAATTATTTGCACATTTTGACCCACTTAACACTTCCTATGCCACGCTGTATTGTGTTGACTGGAAGAAATCACTTTTAGAGATAAGTTCTCCTTTGTTATAAGTATGTATTTCTAATTAACATGCCTGAATAATATATTTAAGTACAAAGAATGTATAATACCCTTTGGATAGCTTTTAAATAAGCAGAGAAATAAATTAATACAGTGACTTCATAATACCTATATTTTTCATTTCAGGGAGTGTGGAGTGAGTGAGGAATCAATCATTACGAACTTAATACAGCCGTGCAATGCGTGGATAGCGCAATTTTCCAACCGACTCAGGGAGTTAGAGTGCAGTAATGAAATTATTGTATACAGATGCAATAGGATCACATGCTTATACTTCAAAATTCTTGAACATATTATTACAGAAGAACACAAAAAGAAACCTCAAGTTTCGTTACAAGTAAGTTTTCTTATATTCTTAGAGGTAAATACAGTTCAGAATTATAAAAATGTAATGTCTGTTATAAAAAAATGTGGCATCAATCCAGAACATTTTTTTTTAATATATGTTGCATGACGCGATTATAATTATACAATATTACACTATCATTTTGCAGATGCTGCTAAGTCAAGACACTTATCAGCTCGCTCTATATGCTTGTTGCACGGAAGTTATACTCCATGTGTATGGAGTTCATTCACTCCGGTTTCCTGAAGTTCTCAACATCTACAATCTCAGTGCCTTCCACTTTTACAAGATCATTGAATTGGTGGTGCAAGCTATATCTGATAAACTCAGTAGAGATACTATAAAACATCTAAATACGGTAAATAGTATACACTTTCCCCAATTAAATACAAATACACAAATTTCCCCAAAATTTTTTACTGTAATCAAGAATTGAGTACCGACTGTGGTAGTGAAATTGCCGATAATATTACGATATCACACAATTGAACAAATATTATGTGCAGAATCTTATAGCAAAACAGAAATACTAATTATGGTATAATAATGGTAAATATAGTGGTATTTTTACAGGTGCCGTAAAGACGGTTTATAAATACTTTTAATTGAAATAAATTTATGTCATAATTTCATCTCAGTATGACAAGAAAATACCAACAAAATATTTAAAAATTCGCTTAACAATTAAATCTTGTTTTCATGAAGGTTGAAGAACTGGTACTAGAGTCTAAGGTGTGGAAATCTGATAGTCCTCTGTGGGAGCAACTACAGCGTGCGTCTGTGCCGTCTTCTGCAGAGGTTTCCTTGTCGGAGTCACCAAACCGCCGCAATAGTTAGTATTAGTAAAAGTGTACCCACATTGAGATTAAAGAAAGTTAATAGAGAAACAAACTAATTACTTTATTTATAGGTGTGCCTACACTTGTAATATGTCTGTCAACACTTGGCACCTTTCCATTAGCTACACTTATAATATGTCTGTCCAGAACAAGTAAACAATGGAGTATTCCGCCTAAGATTATAAGTATAGATGCAATGATGGTAGGGCGCGACAAAGCGGAACCCGTAGACAGGGAGGCCTGTGGGATTGCATCGGAATGCCATGAACTGGTTCTACTTACGTACGTAATACATACGTAACTGATCAGACATAAAGCCTTCACTCAGATTGCTCTCCCCCCTTGTCGGAGTTATGCAGTATAATTGGTTTAAATATTTATGAACTCAAATACTGTTCAATTTTCGATTTGGTTTTGTATTCAATATATTTTGTTTATTGATAGTTTTTGGATCGGATTCTAATTGTAATTTATAATATATAATGTAATTTCTAATTGTTATATATATACATATCTATATATAAATATATAGGCCGGTAAACCATAAAACGTTAATAAATGAAAATTGTAATTAATTTTAATGGAGATAGATAAAATCAACAAAGGCACGGACCGCTGTCTGTGGAAATAAAAAAAAAATATGTCTGTCAACACTTGACACCTTTCCATTAGTTTACAATTCAATATATCTTCAATTTAAGTTCAGTATAAAGCCAGTTTACAGTATAAACAGTTTAGTTCCGAATCCGCGTTACTAATATGCAAATTTAAAATAAATAGCACAATCATTTTAGCTGTATACTCTCTACTTAGTTACTACAATAAACAAATATATTATGTAGCGACACCTCGCCGCATCATACATAAGGCTACATTGGTGAGGTGATGGCAATCACCAATGTAGTGCCATGTGTAATCTAATGTACCCCGCAACACCAGCAATAGTATTTCCGATACGATATTGAAACCATTAAGAAAAGAGCTTATTCCTTCTTAAACGGCCGGCATCGTACTTGCAATTCCCTTGATGATGCAGGTGCTCATGGGCTCAAATTCACACCATCAGGTGAGTCGCAAGCTCGTTTGTCTGTGCTATTATAAAAATATAATATATCTATTTTTAGATTTACTTCAGTCGCCTGCGTCTAATGTCATGGAGCGTTTTCTTGTGCCTTCGGCGGAGCATGCCAAGAAACAATTGTTCACAGATAACATCAAGCCCGGCCAGTCCTTACTAGGTAATGATAATATTATTACTTGTAGTTAACTCTTAAATTCTACCAACGTGTTGTGAACTTCAACACAAATTTTTGTTCGTCCTATTTAAAATTATTTTCTTTATGTTAGTTAGTCTTTAAGGTATGAATAGTATGGACATGTAATTAATGTTAATAGTTGATATAAAATTAATATAAAATTCATTTCCCTAAAAAAAAACCTTTTTTTGGTATAGAATCATACAGTAAGTGCCTTAAAATTAGTGCATTTACAAAAACGTATATTTTTAAATGTGGGTATAAATAAAGCTTTTGTCATATCTGTTTGTAGTATGTGAGTTTCATAATCTAATAGTTTATAACGATATTAAAATTGCATGATTTATTTATATACCTGTATTATATATCATTATATGTTTTTATAGTTTCAACAAATAACATAACTGTTAAAGAAGAACCAAGCACATCGCAAGCGGGACAGAGTTCAAGTAACGGTGAAACATCTCTTGCTCCAAATACGCCTAAAAAACCTAATAACTCTTTAATACTCTTCTTTAGAAAGGTATGATGTACTTCATAATATTTATTTCATAATTTTCATATTATTTGGTGACCGAGTCAGTTTGAAGGAAAGTGTTAGTGGAAAAATGGGAAAAAGCATACCGTATTGGTTTTGGCAAACAGATATCCATGTCTGTTAGACTAATTATAGATGTACAAAATAATATAGACGTATGGAAAGCATTATAATAATATTCATATATTTATTCTGACTATGTACATGTGGCTTAAACCTCCTAAATAGCCTAACTGATTATATTGAATTATTTTATGTGTGTTAAGTGGATCACTTGATTTAGATTCGCAATTGAACCCGATATAGCTTGTAGGTCTATGATAAAGAGATTCCTTGAATATTTTTTTTATCTCATCCAAACGAAAGCCTCGGGTCGGCAAATATATAATACTAGAAACCGTGGTGGATGGCTTCGCACGGCTGTACATACATTATACATATAAACCTTCCCTTTGAATCATACTATCTATAGCTAAAAACTGCATTAAAACCCGTTGCGTAGTTTAAAAGATAGAAGAGAACAGACAACGGAAGCAACTTCATTTTATGCAATACTAGCTACTCGGCCCGACTTCGCCCGAGTGTACATGTATTATACATTCTTCCAACCTTCCTCCTGAATCACTTTATCTATTAAAAAAACGCTTCAAAATCCGTTGTGTAGTTTTAAAGATTTAATCATACATAGGGACGGACAGACAGCGACAGCGACTTTGTTTTGTACTATGTAGTAATAAAGATGTACATACAGAAATTTGAGAATAGGTTTTTTTTGTAACAGTTCTACAGTTTGGCGGTGTTGCGTATAAATGATTTATGTAAACGACTGGAGTTAACCGACGAAGAACTCAAACGTAAAATATGGACGTGCCTTGAGTACTCTATCATGCACCAAACTCAAGTGTTGAAGGACAGGCATCTTGATCAACTTCTTTTATGCGCTGTCTATGTCATCTGTAAGGTGAGTGTCAAGACGACATGCTAAGATGTATATGCTCTTCACACAAGATAACTATGTAGTTATCTTGCGTGAAGAGCATATTCATCTATCCATTTGTCTAGAACTTAACTATAAACGAAAGTTTATATTTAACGGAAAGTTTATATTTGTAGATATATGGTTTTTTCTTTCTCGCAATTCTTTTTTACGCACGCAGATTCTCTTTTACGCAAAAACCACTGAATGTCAAAAAACGCTTTTTTGCAAACATTGGAAATAAGACTAGAAACAAATATCCATTGGATATTAATGGCCAAATCTAACCTTATAAATAAAACATACTTTTTAGGTAATATTTGTCTGTTCATTAGCTCACCAGAATAGCTAATTTTAAAGATAATTCATAAATTGAACCCAGCAACTTGAGCCATTTCATCCCAAACTAAGCAGAGTTGTGTGTTATATTCGACTTATAGATTGATTTATTGTTTTAGGTATCTAACACTCAAAGTAATAGGGTAGAAAGAACTTTTGCAGACATCATGCGGTTATATCGCCAGAGACCATTAGCAAATAATCATGTATATAGATATGTGTTGATCAGAAGAGCTACAGAAACTGGTAAATATTACTTCTATTATTCATTAGATTAAATTATCTTAATATTTAAAACAGTTTCAAACATATTAAACTGTATTTGAATCATTTTTAAAATAACTTTTATTTTATTTTACCTCTTGAAACAGACTAGAAGTGTATCAGAGATCCCAGTTTTTAGAAAAACACCTTTATTTCATTGTTAAGAACCATTTTGTTTTATTTGCAGAACCAGAGAAAAGAGCCGATTTAATTACGTTCTATAATGCCGTGTACGTGCCATGTATGCAAAACTTTGTTCTGAGATTTGCTGACGGGAGATTAAGAAATGTAAGTTTAGTTTATTGTAAAACTAATCTTTAAAAATAGAAAATAAATATATAATTTATTTTCAAATAATCTTATTAAGCACTTTACAATAGTCATATATTTTTTTTAATCTACTGCTCATTCGAAAGTAATAAGGAGCAAGAAATTAGCATATTGCACTGTTAAATAAAGGTTGTCACAATTCACATTTTTAAGATTTTATGTGAATACAAACTGCCCAATAGCAAGAAAGGTTGACAAAAGTAAATGAATGCAAAAGTTTCTTTACTTAAGTAGTGGTACTGTACCATGGAAAATAAATATGTAAGAATACTAATTTGTTTTCCATGGTACAATGGGCTCTAACAACAATGCATGTTTAGTTTTTGTTTCGAATATATGAGTATATTCGAAAAAAATACTCAACTGTTCTGGATGATGAAATACCTACTGGCCACCCACTTACTACACACCCAAAGAGAATGTCTCTGCGTTTTATACTAGTAGTAGTACTAGTGCTTTTTATACATATCCATTAAAATAATATTACAGATAGATCAAATTTTTGTTTTAATTATGAGTGAGAATAATCATTGTTATTGATTGCGATATGGTGTTACAGGAGGCGGGCATGCTGTCCCCGCTGCCGGCGACGCGCGGGGACGCGGCCAGCTCCCCGCTGGGGCTGCGCGTGTCGGAGAGACACCAGCTCTACGTGCGGCCGCTCACCGCCGCGCACCTGCCCACCTGCCAGCTCACCTACCGCTTCAGCCGCAGCCCCGCCAAGGTACAACCACTTTACTTGTAGTGTGACGCAAACTAGGTGTGGATATGTACATAAGTACACAGTGTAAATAATGGAGCTGGCTTAAAAAAAGATATTCAGTTGAGTTTCTTGACAGTTCTACTCAAACTGTAACTGCATACACAAACTAAGTGTTGCTTTCAGGATGCCCCGGTCTCCTTCCAGCCGACGTACAGCCTTAGTCGAGCCCTGTTAGTCGTTACTCAACTACTCTTACTCTTCATTATAAATTATATTGATACATTTTTGTAAAGTTTTACAATGTATATACTATTGTTGTAGCATATCTTTTTCGTATGCCATACCCTGCACGGGGAAGTTTTTGATACAATACAATAACATTTATTAATTATTCCACAGGACCTGCACGCAATAAACACCATGGTGTCAAGCGAGGTGGTCGGCATTAAGCGCGCCAGTGACGCAATCGGTGGTGAAATACTCAAGCGCGCGCGATACTCCAACCCGAGTATGACACGCAAACTGCAAGGACTTGTGAGCGATCGACAGGCTGTTTAATGGTAATTCTCTTGCCTTTTTTCATACCACATCACTCTTGAAGACTAAACTAAGTCTTTTCTTTTTAATATTTCAATAGCCTTGGAAAATCTAACCATTTGTTGGCTGTAAATCAAACTTTTGATTTTTGCTTACTACAAATTACATTTCTACCACGATACCAGCGGAAGACCTTTTATTAGCTAACTTCGAATTTAGAACGTCCTCTTTTTTAAGTTTTTTTTTTATTACAATTAAACAGTAATTTATATTAAATCAGATGAGATACTTCTACTATATAGAAAGACAAAAAAAGAAAATAAGGCCACAAAAGAAAATACTTTCTTCGAATTACAAAAATTGTAACCAAATTAATTTGTATTTATAAACGGATTGTGTTCAATCTAGATGACTATAAACATAGACTTATACATCATTACTATTGAAATGTACGTAACTATACGGCTACTGTATGAAAGCGCAGTTACAAAAACAAAATACTCATAACCCTTTCTGATCATTAGAGAACATATTGAGTTTATATCTATTGTTATAATATTATATTAACCAATTTTTATCATTTTATTTTCAGGTTCTAGTTGGAATAATTTTTATTACTATTCCAATTTCCTATCTACTGCTTATAGCTCTCTAGGCGCCTTATTTCTATAATTTAAATTATTTGACGATACATTGAAATATGAAATCAACTATATTAAATTTGACAAAATATTTTAAATGACAAGAGACGTTCGATTTTATTGTAATCTATTGAAAGTACCGAGTTAACTTTTATACATAAATCAAGATTATATTTAGATTAAAAACGAAATTAATAAATTGTAATCGATATATTGCGGTCGCAAAATTATTGGAAAACAAAATTTGTCTACAGTAAGGGATCATAAACATATATTTTGATTAAAATATATTGTATAATTAAGTGAACTATTAAGTATTCATCACAGAAATATTTTTTCTTGTAGCATATTAATTTAAAATCAATGTTTTGTAATTATTGCTTAATTAAGGGTTCAGAAGATTCTTTCTCGTAACTGAAACTGACATTATTGACTGCATTGATCTCAATTATCTCAAAGATACGCCATATTATTATTTTAAATAATTATGCTCATTATATTTTGTTGTAAATTTATGATACAACTGAATGGTTATATATTATTACAATTTGAATGTTTTGTTTATTTTCACTCTTTGAATTCATCGCGCGAGGGTATTCATTTTGAAATTTTTATTTTTTACATTATATTCCTTTCTAATGTGCTTCCTTAGTTTTGAGTATATTGCACTGCAAAATGCTGCGACAATTATTGTTTATGATTTGGTTGTAAATATTATTCCCGGTATGAGTTCCGTAAGTTATATAGATTATGATTTAAGTAGTATCATTATTTCAAACGATCATGTCTGTTTATTAATAATTGCTACACGTAACTCGTACCGGAAATTATATTCAGATTTCCCACTACATTGAAACCACGAAGGTAAGGTATAGGAGGGTATATTTATAATTATTGTTTTCGTATTTGACTATTCAATAGTGTTTGCATTCTGTTGTAATGGCTGCTAAAAATTAGTATTTATTGTTCTCTACCATTCGCGGATTTCTTGATAATAAAATATGCAGCCCATATTAGTCACGGATTAATAATGTATGGTTTTCCTGTTTGAAGGAATTGTTGAAATTAGTTATGTATATATTTATTTACTTAACTAATACTTAGTGAGAATATATACCATTCTTTGTGGAGACTGTTTATTTGGGATTATGTAAATTATTATTTCATGTACTGACTAAATCTATTTAAAATCATTTATGTGTAAATATAAAACAATTAGCTTTCTAATTTGTATATTATTGACCAATATAAATCTTGTTTTACCTACTGTTGTATGTGGACCAAGTATTTTTTCTATTTGAATATTGTACAAAAATAACTTTTAGTGCGCATTGCTTACGTAAGTACGTATTCGGTCCTCATTATAAGAAATGTATTTTATTTTGCTTTCATTAATTTTATCAATATTACTTGGTATTATACTTAAGTAACTAAATAATCAATTTATTTTTCCTTTATAAAGTTTTATCATGTATTCCTTGTGTAAATGCTATGTAGTCGTACTGCGGAAAAAGACAATTTGCTTTTTTATATAAAAATTATATTCTATGTTGAGATGTTTTATTTTGGGCTCTATTATTATACAATATAATCCTTGAGATTCTAATAAAAATAGAATAAAAAATATATATTTTCTCAGAAAAACATTGTATATAAAGTTTCATTTTTAAACAATAACTAAACTAACAGTTTTTTGTCTGTATTGAGTCCAGTCTGCATACAATCCTCAAACATTTTGATTTATATTATATGTTACAGGGATATTGACTTGTTTATAGATAATGCTTATTACCATCTTACTTTGAAACTACTTTGTATAAAAATAAATACCACATCGTAGAAATGTTTATTTATTACTACATCAAACATGGAACACATTTCCTATACAAATGAAAACAACGCTGTTTCTATTTCACACACACCAGATAAATATAAAGTTATTGTCAGTCGTATTTTACCAACAAAAATTTTCTATCTGTTTAAAATGTCTAATTGATGGATCAGTGCTTATGTCATATAATAGTAATATTACACTTATATGATGACCATATCATACAGTGCTGGTAGAGCAAAGACTACATGATTCACCATCCTCTTTTCATTATATTATTATTATTTATTTACAACACTAACATTCATTTGCTTTACTTACTATGACTGCTCTGACCACGTTAAGGTTAACATATGAAAAAATCATGAAATATGCATTTTAATGTGCAATACTTGAAAATGTTACTCGCAGTTATAAAACTACTATATCAAATAGTACATCTAAAAAATTCAAAATTAATATGTAGGTACTCATATTAATTTTACGATTCATATGCCTCGTACACTACAATATAGAATATTTTACACTAATTACTAATCAACATCAAAGTAATTATAAAATTATCGTGAAATAAAACAGTCTCACTATGACTCCTTAAACAATGTCTTATGTGTTATTCTGTTGTATAACTTATTATTGTAATTTTTCATTAAAATATCTATCCATATACACTTGCAAACTTTTGCATTTATAATATTACTAAGATGAACAAGCAAGAGTTCTCATTATCTTACATCTGAATGAAAACATAGAGTAATAATAATAATAGAGTAGCCTACATGATGGAATCTGTGGAGATGGGAGAAGATCGCGCGGAGGGAGTTGCAGTGGAGGCGCGCGAATGCGAGTGGGGTCAGGTGGCGCGCCCCTTGCCTTCTTTGATCGCGATCACGTAGCGCTGCGCCACGCGCTCCGGAGGAGAATAACCGTCTGCGTACGAAGAATCCTGCAACATATGATTTTTATACCTTACTATCGACCCGTACACCAATTTCTCGTATTTTTTGCATTATAATCTGCGTGGATTATACATATAATCCTTCCTTTTGAATCACTCTAGCTATTGCTGAAAATTTCATTAATATCATTCTTCATCAACTTCATATATATGTATGTACAGACAGCGGCGGCGACTTTGCACGACGCGCTTACTAATTCAGCTGCACGCAACTAGTCAGTCAAATACGAAAATAGGTACTATGTTATTATATCAAACGATACTTCAAAATCCTACCAGTATATATGAAGACTAGAGCATTATGAACAAATTTATACATTTTATAGAGGAATAGCTGCTACCTACGACTTCGTATGCTATTTTTGACACAATAAATATACTTTATGTCCGTTCCCGCAATTTTTTATTAAAATCCGTTAAGCCATTTAGTCGTGAAAAGGCAACAAACGGATAATCTGATACACTTTTACATTTATAATATTAGTATAAGTGGGTGATAAGTCTTCATATCTTTTAACAGTTTATTCTATTCGACCATGGAAATCAAGACACTTATACTTCTCGAGACAGTAACTTACTCTGCTAAAACTACAATTGTTGATCAACACGCTTTTATTAACGCACCTCGAATAAAACCTCGTAGGGATCGGCTGCACTAGCAGGTAGCCGGTTAACGACCGCCCGGTAGAAGCACGTGGTCTGCGGATAGAGCGCCATCACAACGGCGCGTTTGGGGAATAGAGCGTGCTCGTCGGTGCGAGGATCCGCACGCATCAGCGGCAGTGGCACCACTCGCCGCTTGCTCAACACGTGCCGGTTTTTCTGTTCTTCGTCTATATCATCTACTTCGTACTTGCCTTGAGCTGGCAGCCAACTTACAACCTAGACAATGTTAAACTAAATTTATTTTAAGAATGGCTACACCAGTGTTTGTTCTGGTGCCGGCAGTCCAATGATAGATCGCGACACACAACACTCATGCTATACGTAGCCTTATTGACTAATGCTACCGAACTTTCTTTAAGTTATTATTCCACATTATCATAAAATTATTCATATTAAGACCCCGTTAATTATATTAATAAACTTAAGATTTTTGAAGCAAAGAAAGAAATAAAACACTTATGATGAAACTTTGTTTTCCCCACATTTCCTATTTCAGGTACTTTGTTTTGTAATCTTCAGATGTAAGAGAAACAAATTACACCTTTCGTAACAGCAAACGAAATGTTTATTCAAATTTTAACACAAACTTAAATACTCATGACGCCAAATATGGCCATTTTGTAGACATTTGGGATTGTAGTAAAAAAGTCAGCATTTAGCACATGCCTGATTCTGTTTAGAAAATTAGAGACAGCCAACCTCGGCTAATATCCAGTTCTCCTCCTTGTCGGAGACGCGCACGAGTGCTGCTACGGCATCACCAGGCCTCGCCACGTGGCCAGGATCGGCTGGTGACGCCCCACACAAGGGTGGAGCACGCTCTCCTGCAGCCCCAACATGCAACGGTAGCGTCTGTGCAGCGCTCAACAACATTTTCATTAACGCGCCGCACCCAATCGTTTCCTTGTTACCCGCATGTCGAGCCTGTCAACACATATTAACCTAATTATTAACGACCTATTACCATTCTAGTTGATCCCGTTATTATGGGCGTATGTATGTAACATAGTTGCTAATATTTGTCTTAAGTGGTGAATTTATCTACTATCACTGCCGACTAGGTTTGGTATATGGTTTCTTTGCTAGTTTACCTTCAGCACTAGTGTGAAATGCTTTAGTGTATAACATAGACAGTAGTGATTTGGAAGTAGGAGCCTCAACAAAATAACAATAGTAATGTAATGATAATTGAAAACCTAACTAATGTAAAACACAATAAATATACAGATCATATGAAAGTTTATTATCAAACATTACATTATGCATACTTAAACATTACGTTACATATTACATACGACCTATATAAGCACACTTTACCTGTATTCTTCTCTCATTTTTTATAGCACGGATGTCGTATATGCGTGTGAGGGCAGCCCGCAACAGCCTCTCTTCTTGCTCAGCAGCTGTTAGTCCATTTTTGTAAAGATTTTTTAACTGCATTTGCTAGTAACAATAAAATGATTTATTGTAGTAACATTAATGAATAGTTTTACATGGATAAACATAGAACCTATATGTATACATTTATTTCGACGCCCTCGGTGGTTTAGCACGCCGCCATACTTCATATGGTTACGGGTTTATTTCCTCACACTATACAAACATTTGTATTATCATAATAATCAGATAATGCTATTAGGAATGGCGTATTATTATTATTTGCAAATAGATGATTAATAATAATACAAAAGTGTAATATATATAATTAAATTTTATTGAAATAGTGTAGAAAAGAGGGGGTTAATGCTGCTAGCATTCTCTACTAGCTAATCTCTATGATAGTACACAGATATTTGTTCAAGTTTATTTGTTCTTTAGCTCTCTTCATAGCTTGTTGAGCTACTTTGAGTCAGGGGGCCAATCATATCGTCAGTGTACAGGTTTCGGCACCATAAGTCAAAATGAGTAGGATACTGATTATATACCTTTGTTTTAAGTCTTTGTGGAAGTTATGACAGAACACAATGATCATAATAAGGTATATAAAATCTATTCTTATGCTCCTAGAACCATTATTTTGTTATTCATGAAATAATAATAAAAATAAAAAAATTATAATTTAAATTTTTAAATTATATTTTAGGAGTACCTGTTGTGAAGAACTGGAGGAATCATCTGTATTTGATGGTGATTCAGCGACATTGAAATGTATGAAAGAAATGTTTGTACCTACATTAAAATATAATTTTTGAAATGTATGCACCGTACAATAACAATACACGTTTCATACCACAGAGTATTTCGATCTTACCAGTTTTTCTGTACAAAATAATGAAAATTTCTAAGTATAGACTCAATCCACTGCTCATTACGACTTCTTTCTGCATCTATGTCATATACTAATTTATGCAGAGACCTTAAACGTTCCTGTTAGATACAGATATGCAAGTTACAGTACATACATTAAATAAAACTTATTATAATATTATTGTAAGTAGAGAAGAATTGTTAGGAAGAAACTATCAAGAGTTTCTTTAAATTAGTTGTTGTTAATAGTCAGCCATAATTAATTTAAATTATAAGTTTGTACATTATTAAGGTTCTATTGTCAAAATTGTGTGTGTGTGTGTGTGTGTCAAATACATGGTAGTGTATATAATGATTTTCTTATGTCTTTTTATGCATAATTTGAAATAAATAATAGTATTGTACACTTATATAAATTATAAGGTCTGAAATTTCATACTCAAAATTGTGTGTGTGTGTGTGTCAAATACATGGTAGTGTATATAATGATTTTCTTATGTCTTTTTATGCATAATTTGAAATAAATAATAGTATTGCACACTTTTTGTGTGTTTGTAAAAATGGGTACAAACTGTATGTATTGTATATTAATATTCATTTAGAATGGTACGCAATTAATTAATTGCAGTGACAGCTATAATAAGAAGTTTTATAGTATTCAAAATTACAACAATATGATAATAGTGTTTGGTTCATTGGCATGTAATATAATATATGAAACTTCATCCAATGGCTCTAATTAATATTAGCAATGTTTAAAAAAAATTGTCTATAATTGACACAAATATTTACATGAAACCTTTATTCTAAGCCACAAAACAATATTTTTGTAAAGTTAAACCCTTACTCATTATATCAACCCTTCTTTCTGGGGGAAAGGAATTCTTAGTACCTTACTACCTTCTCAGGGTAACACCTCCATACAATCCCCTAAAAACCATTGTAATAAATTTGCCATAATGGATTAACTGAATAGACTTCATGCTGATCTCATCATCATCTCTACTGTTGCTCCCGAGCATAAACCGTCAGCGTACCATTCCATTATCATGAATAAAAAAATAATCCCTTCTTTCCGAATTAAAAAAACTTGACTAAAACTTTGCTTGTGATTTTTTTTCAATCGGTAATTCTTGGCTATAACAAACAGTATTACTATATAGGTAGTTTCATTTAATCACATACTTGAACTTGCTGAGCGGCGACATCAGCGGTTAGCGGCATTATGTTAAAGTATCCGAAAGTCTCCAACTCAGATAGATAACGTGAACCCAGCTTAGACAGACGAATATCTGTTTGCAAAACAGTAAACAATGTAGTTGTTGTAGATATTTACTGATGGCTAACCTAGATGTAAATAACTTTTACATACAAGCACTAATATCTTACACCATGTAGTAATAGAAAACATTAGGTGATCTCGTTTTGTAATAATTAATAGTAGTAATATATTTACATCGAAAACACAAATTATTACATTTCTATAATTCAGCAAATCAAGGACCTACTTCACTCTGAGTAGTTTTAACCACAGATTAGAAAGACAATATACTTTTGACATAACAGTACAGACTATTGAATATTAAGAGAACTACGAGAGAACATCTTTTATACAAACTTGGAAAAGTATTTAAAGATAGTTTTCGTTCATTGCTATTTCACTATTAGACCCGTATTTTAATTAAATTACTTTTACATGTTTTGGGGTTATTTATACCATTATTTTCAGAGATGTCCTTTATAGAAAAACAGCGCCACCTGTCGGGTACAAATGGGATATCAAATCATCTATATAATAAAGACAGAATAAAGTAAAACTCAACTTTAAATATACATAGTGACAAATTTTCATGTAATATGTTTAGCCATTTATTAAGAATTACTTATAACAGAGTTGAGTTATATTAATAAATATGATTTTCGGGGTACACGCGTCGGGTTGGTACATGAATATCTCTCTTATTACTACTTCTTTATTATCTATTACTAACTCTCTCTTCCCCTAATACTTGCTTAGTGAATTAACATTATGACTTATACAGATAAATGTTGTTAAAAATAACAATATAATAACTTCTCGCAACAGCAAGCTAAGTATTTAGACTAACTGTAGTATAACTGAACTCCGTGATTTTACCTCCCCTACCATTTCGATTAGCGTTGTATCATTCATTTTTCGATGCAAGTCAGAATAGAAAATCTAAATACATAGATAGAAAACACCCGGAATAATAATATTTAATAATAACAAATTAATAAGTTACACAGTTACAGTTTTATGCACTGAGGAATCGTACTTACAGCCATCGGAAGTAAACCGGTTGCTAAACCTTTAGACTACCAAGGCCGCCATGCCACCACTTATGCTCTGTCTATGATGATCAGAGGATTAATTCATTAGTAATGTGCTATCTTTTATGTTTACCATTTATTTAACGTTCTTTAGAACTTAAAGTAGTTAAACTACGATTCAAATCCGCATTTCATCCGGAAATATTTCATACGATTATACAAATAAAACAACCGTTTTGTTCTTAAGATTATTCTTATATTATCTTAATCCTTCACATTTTATTCCCTTTTGATAACTTTTCTTTTCTTTTGACATTCATATACCATGTGTACTGCAATCTTTTTTTTTTTTGTAAAAGAAACCAAAACAGGAAATATAAGACACAATTGTTGTACTTGTTTAAAACCTAGGCCACAACATTGGGAATATTTAAGTAGCAATGTTTTCAAGCGAACAGTAATAGTTCATCTATTTATTCCAGTATTTTATTTGTAGCCGGGGTTTACTATATTTTACATTCTAGACAGAATTTATTACAATATAAAAAATCTGTGAATTTTATCTATGATAAACTATAATTGTAACATTGATAGATGTTGTATTAACATGTCGCCTGATGTGTATATGTACCGACTGAATTTAAATTAAAAGATAAAACAATTAATCATACATGTAGTTCCAGGCATGAATTATTACACATTATTTTGTAAAAGCCTAATTAGTATTAACATATAAAAAATACACATACATTTAAGATCGTATGTATCTTCGAGCAATAAATACGGTTGGGCACGAAATGCTCCTATTCCTAAAAGTCGTACAAGTTCTTTAAAACTTTTAGCACTGAACTGGTTCTAATCTATAACGATTTCTATTCCCAGTTGTGTAGTTATCGTACCGTGTTAAAGCGTTCAAGCCCACGGCAATACAGGGATACCTGCCCCTAAACTGTGCAAGTAATTTTTATACAGCGCATATAAGTCGTACCAGGAACATACATTGTATTTACAGTTAACAAATATTTCCAAAGTTTATTCTTTATAACAGTATGTATATCGATTGTCAATTTTCTATATTCGCAATCGTGTTTTAACCATATATAATTTTACGTCATGACTACAATTATAGATCACATCAAATATATAATTTATTTTTTTACTTATGAAGTCGCGGATAGAAGCTTTATTCTCTATATTATTAGAATGTCAGCCACTTATTACACTACAACATCACATTACATATTAAAAATACAAACCAATTTAATCATTTTCGATTAAAACATAACTTCATTTAAATTCTATTATTTATTGGGCAACACAGAAGTCTTCCTTTGATTTGAATTTATTTTAGTGAATATACGAAACTGATATAGAACTGTCAATATTACTTGACTACTATTACAATATGAGTAAGTGATCTATAATTACATTGTAAATCTGTACAGTTTATTTTGTATATAAATATGTTCAAATGAAGCGTAATGTTAGATTATGACCCACCTATGCAGAAGCGATGATAACCCAGAATAATTTGAAAGAAAATGACAATATATAATAGTTATTATAGTTTATAAATAAAAATATATAATTTGTATAACGGTATTGTCACACGACAACCTTTCGTAGTATTAGTGGAACGTTTTTTTAATGCAATACTGAAAATATTAATTCTAAGATTCTGAAATATTTACTTTTACCTCTCCTGTTTCGTTTATCAAATTTAATATAAGCCAGACAAATTTTAATTATTAAAGTATTTTGTCACCGTCTTTTTCTTCTCTTTGAGCTCACATTGAATCAGATAGATTAATAAAATTAAGCAGATGATGATGAAAGAATAGCTTTAAATAGATAAAACGTAATCATGATCTTAATTAGCGAAAGATAACCAAATCAGCATAGCTTCACGGAACATACTCAATACAAAGACACTAACACTTATGTTATAACAATTTGCTTTTATAACTTTGTGTTCTACAACACTTAACGTATCAACAATGTTTATGACTCATTTCAATATTATATTACAGAATTTAATAATACTAACATATCTTACTGTTTAATTAAAATTTTACTAAGACGCTTAGACTCAGCTTGTATATGCTCAATGTTCAAGATTCAGTAAATATTAACAGAACTTACAATTTTCATTCACTATAACGGCATATTATTTCCAATTGTAACGTTTCATTTACAAAAAAAAAATACGAGCACATACTTATAACAGTCAGTTCATTATTCATCATAAACAAATTAAAATATTAAATACATACAATCAAACTATGATTGTCTTGAGTGCACGAAGTCTCTGTAGCGAATTATTTGAGGTTATCTACATTAATTTATCGAGGTTTTAAAAATAGAGCGAAATGTTTCCAGTCATAAAGACATTGGCGGCTAGAGTGGTCGTCGCTGAGGGCGGAGCTCACTCGCTGGCCTGACGCAGCGCTCTACGAGACTCGCGCGGCGGGGGCTGGAGCGCCCCTCTACCGCACTCAGTATGGAGAGTAGTACATACCGCGCCTGTAACCTCTGCAAATATTATATACATCTCATGATCATCATCCCCTTATCCTTTCATTCTTGTGTCGATTCACTTGTGTCCTCTTCATTATACCAATATATTCACATCTATGTAGACCATACAAGTCACATTTACTTTCATATTTACATCTATTTTTCTTATCATTACAGGGTTTCCAACTAAAAAATACCGCATCGTTATTTTATTTATACGTGCTTCTGTCATACAGCTATATTGCAGAAACTACTCACTATATCTTCGCGATAGATATATAATAAAAGCAGCCGGAACCGAGTATCGAGAATTAACCCCTCATTCACTTTCATAACTCATCGCACTACATGCCGACTCCAGAGACTATTAACTCCTCCGCTAAATAATACGATATATATGTATATACATATATTTAATAGTTTTTAAAATTACTATACCAATCACATTAATGTCTATTTTTATATCTCAATATACTTATAACATATACATTACATATATGAAGAGAGGCTGGCCTACAATATTTGTTTCAAACCCTTTGTATGTAAGTTCAAGTATAGATTTTGTAACTTTATTTCTACATTCATATTCTACTCATATTTGATATTCTCATTCTCATGGTCCACAACTTATAATGTTCATACCAAATCAACATTTATACTTTTCTCAGTCATGAATGGATGGATGATATCGATTTTTTTATTTAGAATAGGAAAACAACAATTAAGTAAAAGTGCCGGAGCGCAACATCTCTGGTATGCAAAACAATGATTAGTGACCATTTACAATCAGGAAAATCGCATGCTTATTCCTATATAATCTCTGTCTACAGGTTGTGGCAAACAGTGGAGGATGTTAGAATGAAGATGAAGTTGTATTAGAAATTTATTAATAACATAGTACAACTAACACAGCACCATCTCCCATATCTCCACCATCATCCATCTCCAAGCAGAGCTTGTACTATGAATATTAATCAACTGATGACATATTTTAAATTTGTAAATATATATATTATACATAGCAAGCACCCAAAACCAATAAAAACAATCTTATTCATAAATACAAATTTTAGTATCATACAGGAATACCCATAACCATCTAAATCAGACTACCATCTAGAGATCTAGACATACCCGCTAGACCACTTATGTATGTTGTCGATTTCATTAATACACTATTTATAATTATAAATACCAACTTCAGCATACAACCATAAGATACAACATAACAAGTCCTTCTTCATCTCAAAAGCCCTACAAAGCAAAAAACCCATAGACCCATTTTTATATTTATATTATACTAGCGACCCGTCCCGGCTTCCTATTAGCCAGATGCATTACAATTTAATTTCTCGGTTGTTCTATACTATAATACAGATGTATTACATATAAACTATGCTCTTAAATAAATTTATCCATTGCTGACAACTGCACTAAAAACCGTTGCGATATTAAAAACATATAAGTGAACAGACAGCTGCGGTGAAATTTTGTCCCATATTTCAATACTAGTGTCCTGCTGCTTTTGTTTTGTTTCGTGCTTTTTTGCTACATATAATTTGAGTACTGGCTCCGTATTCAGTAGTTTTACTAATGTTATTAATACTATTATCGTTAATAGTTTTACTATTTTTTTAAACTTCAACAGATAAACGAACAGTTAGATAATTAACGTAAATATGTTATTTGTTTCATAAAAACAGTGTTAATGCAAATATAGCTGTATGATAATGAGTTAATAACATGAAACAAGCATATTAATGAAAACCAATGGTCGAATGTACCTTCCACAAAGTGGAATACGTTATATTAATTTGTTTATTAAAATCAGTGT
Organism: Achroia grisella; assembly: GCF_030625045.1. Lineage (NCBI taxonomy): Eukaryota > Metazoa > Arthropoda > Insecta > Lepidoptera > Pyralidae > Achroia > Achroia grisella. Next base: position 149,156 of record NW_026712961.1, read on the forward strand.
TAATGCAAATATATCTGTATGGTGAAGAGTTAATAATGTAAAACATGCATATTAATTAATTAATAAAAGTCAAATGGTGGTCAATGTACCTTCCACGACGTACGGGCCGATAGCCCGAGTAGTACGGTGAGAAACCGCCGCGGAAAGAGCGACCGCGTCCACGCATCGCTCGCGGTGGCCGGTTTGTCGACGATAGACCCGGTTTGTTTGTACGCTTTGGCATTACCTGTAGTAATAGCACAATTTAAACTATATGGTAAGTATAGTCATAACCTTTTCTAGTGCTAGTTGCAACCCATAGCACTGCCCGGGTGAATCCATGTAAATAGTATTCAATGTGTGAATATAGAAGATTTTCTGGATATGAAATTTCATTAAAAGTTTTCAGTAGTTTTTGAAAACATTAAAATATCTATCAATCATATTCTCGTAACAAATGCGTTAATAATATTATGTTCTTATCCTATTTTTTATACCATGATTTTATTAAAAAAAAATAAAGTACACACAAACTACACATAATCTGTTTATAGCCAAAATAGAATTTAATTGCTTTCAATAAAACAGTAAAAAAATCAGTTTAAACATTGCACAATATACCATAATAATAAAAACAAATTACAATTAGTGTCTGCTAAATTTATATCGGTACCACTATTTAGAAATGGGTATTCTAATATCAAAATAAAATAAAAATTAAATTAATTGTATACTTTTATCTGGCGTCCCCTGAATAATGAGTCGTCCATAGCCATTGCTGTCTGTACACTGTCTTTGTCGCCAAATTCTATATATGCAAATCCTTTTGGATGCCCATCAAATTTATTGCATAATATAGTAACCCTAAAATAAAAATAATGTACACAATTTAGTAATGTTTTTCTGCAATTTAGTACTAGCTTTCCTAATATCACAATTATCAGTAGGCTAATTAAACAAATTATTATTGAGTATCACTGGACAACCATTGCTATTTAAAAAATCTAGTAACATGCTGTAGACTTAATTTTCAAATAGCATTATATAATGTATTTTAATATAATATTACATAGAGGCCATCCTTAAATCATACCAATTCCCCCTTCCCTGTAACAGTTGATCACATTTTAAAAGTTTATAGTGTTGTATAGTGATGGTACAAAATCTAGGACCCTCCCTCCTTATTTTGTGAAACCCTACATTCCAAATCCCCTTCACATGTGACGTAATTTACCAATGACCCCTTAAGATCACATAATAAGGAATTTGTAATTTTAAAGCTGAACTATATTTATCAGCAATAAATAAAATAATGAAGTGATAGTTAGCTCTCACCTATTGATAGAACCACAACCATGGAAATGTTGTTCAAGTTCTTCTGCTGTTGCACCATAGTCTACATTGCCAACATACACAGATCTATTGTCAGCTTCTATCTTCTCCTCCAGTGACATATTCAATGGACTTGCTATACACAACAATAAGTTATCTATATATCATAATGTTAGGCAAAGGCTTAAAAAAAATTGCAAATTATATAAGTGTGCAAAATTTCATACTCAAAATGGTACTATTATACTATCTTTAATTATGCCTAAAAAATACATTTTTTAAATCAATAAAAAAACCATATATTTGACACATTTTTTTATTGGGTTGTTTAGGCTATTGTCAGATGTTTGTAGCAACTGTAGCACTGCAACCTACATAAATTTATTGTGCTCACCCTTTTTTAAAGGTCGCTACCTAGACCATTGAATTTCTTTGACACATATATACTCTTTTGTTTACTGTTGTAAAGTCTAGTCTAGTCACTACTACATATGACTGCACATGTAAATTCACAAAGAAAATATAAAATCAAGCAATTAATTTTGGTACAAGTTGTCTACATATGTACTGTACCTCTATCTCATTTCTTTTAGCCACTAACCAGCTTGGTTTTTAATTCTGATTAGGCAGTTAAATTATATGTATAAGAGGTATGACATCTTAATCCTCAGGAATGGCAATGCATGAGTGATATTGTGGTCATCACCTGATAATCTGATGCCCACCGAAGACCAACTTTTTTAAATTCATGGAATCAATAATACTAATAAATTAATCTAATAGTCTTGGTTGGTTGTTTCAATTTTAGTTTTACTATTTTTAATTTACATTAATCACCAATTTTTTCTAACAAACTTTATATGCATCGTTAGTTCTCTGATGCTTACATCAAATCCACACAATCCAAAAAAGAATTAAGCATCATTGAGTTTCTTTAGGTCAGTTCACATATTCTTCTATTTATATTAACTTCTTGTATTGACAGTTATCAGATGTTATGGAAGTAAATTTAATTTCAGAAGTAGCCTAGCTACAGCAATTTGATTACTTAAATCATAAAGTGATTAACTGGTAGTAACTGGTTAAATTAATAATGAATATTCAAAAGTTGATTTGTGTTATTTTATTTATTTATTATTCTTTATTGCACTATTTAAAATAAATTTAACCAGTTACTACCAGTTAATCATTGGGTAAAAACAGAAGGTAGTTGAAGGGCAATAATTGGAAAGAGATACTTTTGGTATTTAGGTAAATGTGTCAATACTAATAATGTTCTTACTTAATCCTGGTGGACTCCCCATACTCATTTGCTTATCAACTTCTGTCTGCATCTGTTTGAGCTTCTCTGCTTCTTCCTCCATCTCTCTTACCCTAGCTTTGATAGCAGCCAAGTCTGGCACTTCAGCACCAGAAGCCTCATCACCACCCTAGTAATGTTATGATACTTAAGTTTATTTGGAGACATCAAATGCATTATGAACTTAGTGCTTTGTCCTTGGTTATAACTTAACAAATAAACGGTAATTGAGTATGGCCATTAGAATCTTAGAATTGGTTTCTATATTTTTTTATCAATATCAATTTGGATGAAATAAGAGTGGAAGAGTGAATGTATGTGAAAAAAAAGTCTACCATAGGTATAGACACCATCAAGAAAACATATATCAAAATGGAATTATCATCAAAATAATAATAAATCAAAATCTTTGATTAAACTCAAATACTACTGTTCTCATTAACTATACCTTTATAATTCCATGAAATCTCGACATATATTGATTATATAGACTAATAATCTATAAATATTTATAATTTTAGGAAAAAATTACGAATCACTGCCAATGTCTATTATGGTAATTATAAATACATAAAATATTATTCTTATGATTCAATGGTCTAATAAAGTAGAAAATACTTACTCCAAGGCTGTTGTCCGTCATATTAAGAGAACCGTTCGTACCCTCCAAGTGATTGTTATCAAGCGAATCTAAATAATCGTCATTTTCTGCCATGTCCACTTAATGAGGCGATCATCAATTCCAGCTCTTTGTCAGCAAGATCACTGGTATATGCTAAAGAAAGTTTTTTTCATTAATATCGGTTATAAACAAGAATACTAATAACGTTAAATATATAAAAATGCTCCAGCTACATAGCCCACTGACGTACCGGTAACCAAAACCTACAAAACAAATGTCCTACATAAAAAATACGATTGGTACTGTTCACTTTCAGACAGACAAATTCTTAGTATTGTATATTATTTTCATAATTATCTTAATATTTTGATGATATTTAAAGATTTGTTTTTGAAAATATAAAATACTAAGCCAAACAAATGTTTGACAAATAAACCACAGATTAAAAAGACTATGTCTATGAAAATAGAGGTTGACAGCACAGCACAACAGCACAGATTAAATCAGAAGAAGTATCATTCAACCTATTGTCAATCTTACTTCTTCAACATCTGTATATGTCATAACAATCCTTACCACAGAACGCACAGAGACCTACACGATTACGTTATCAATACTGAAATCAAATTCTGTCATAATAATAAATAGATATTATTTTAATTTTTCTAATGAGTCCTTTTAAATTTTAATTAGAATAACCAACATTGTGGTGTCTTGAACTAGTCTGTTGATATAATGTCTACAGTCGGTCCTGAATTTTTAAGTTATATCAAGAAACTCGAAGACAATGGCGATAAACTTACAACTGGAACTCCAATGGAACCTCATCTTGAATTCGAATTCAATGTATGTTTATTTGTTGTTTTAAACTATTAGATATATGAGTTTCAAAATTTAATTAAAACGCATAACTATTTTCTCTATGTTTCAGAATACTACATGCTATGTTTGCAATGGCTACTACGGTCCTAGTTTTGGAGAGCCAGTGTGTGTAACATGCCACTCATTTTTGTTTCCTGATTTTCCCTCCTATCTTCCAACTTCCTACTTCTGCAGTGAGAAAACTGATGATGGTGACTCTGGGAATGATGAACCATCGGATTTAAACTTTTGTTTGGATAGAAGAATGAATAGACCCTATCCTCTAATCACTTTGTGGAATTACAGAGTAAGTAAATTATTTTGTATTATAGGTCCCACAGGTGGTAAATAATAACCATATAATGTGTAAACACCCTTATTATCAACACATACAACATTTCTTTTAGGGCCTAAGAACCCTGAAGTGTTATGGCAGTTGATACAAAAGTTATATTAACTATCTTACCCTTCAGAAGAATCAGCAGATTGAATTTTTAATTATAAGGATGTATCCTTGTAGTTTTACTTTAGGATTTATGTCTAACATCTTAAACCTGATAACTATACAAATATTTATCATCTGTAAATTCTCATTATCATATTAATGAATGATAAATATCTTTAATCTATACATATAAATAAAATTGGAGTGTCTGCTTGTTCCGGCTAATCTCTGAAATGGCTGGACTGATTTTAATGGGACCTTTTTGGCAGGTAGCTAATCTAATAAGGAGTAACTTAGGCCACTTTTATTTTAGAAAAATAAAGTTAAAGTCCATGCGGAAATCGTGGAAACAGCTAGTATTTGATAAATTATCTGCAACAATAGTGTTTTTTCTTATATATGTAAACATTTTACAGAACTCATTAGATAGTGAAACAAGTCCAGAGGATGAGATAAGTCGAGCGAGTGGTCAAGGGGCCAGTGGCAGTGGTAGTGGAAGCAGCGGTTCAGCTAGTGGTAGTGGCAGCACTCGGCACATTGCACATGTAGGTGAAAGTCGTGCCGGACAGGGCCCTCCACCACAGCCACCTAGCTTGGCACGTTCATTACAAGCCTTGTCTACACCATGGCCACCTGACAACCTTGCTCCAGGCCTTGTAGAGCAGCTGCCATCTGAAGGTTTGAATAAATGGCATTATACATATAATAATAATTAGTAAAAATCACAGGATCTTACCACATTTTATTTTTATTGAGTTTGCGGTTTTAATATAAAATTTGGTAAAATCCCATTATTTATAATAATTATAGATATAAATAATAATTGTGGCAAATTTAAAACAGTATATAAAAATCATGTAGTTTTGGAAATTTACTAAATCAGTATTAAATACTTCAGTAGTTAATATATTAATTTTTATATTATGTAATTACATAATTTTAGGCAAATCTACTTTCAAATATATTGAAAATAGGGTTAGGGCAAAAACAGGGCTCAAGTTATTAAATACCACTGTGTATTTGTAAATTAAACATTATTATTATTAAATAGATAATTTTAGGCAATAGAGCATACCATTTTGTGTACAAATCATCAAATAATGACTAGATCAATTTATATAGTTTCAAACTGAACTGATTTAAAGTGCCAGAAAATGATTACATTGCCATTATGATGGATTGGTATAATCAGTTGAATATTATGTGGTGAGATATAATGGTTTATAAAGCATATAATCTAAATATATATAACTCAAAGGTGACTGATGTAGTGATCTATCAATGCACAGCCCAAACCACAGGTTGGATCGGGCTGAAATTTGGCCAAATTTCAGTTTTAAAATAAAATTTCAATTTTATTTTTTCCCCTTGCCTTTGATGCCTGCGTCATAACATAGATGTGAAAAAATAAGAGATGAAATGTTCTATGAAACTGTCAATTTTAAACCGATCGGGCTGAGACTTAGCATGCATAAAGATACTATCAATACTATCACGATAGGCATCACCTAAGAAAGGATTTTGTTAAATTCCACCCCTAAGGGGATAAATTAACGCGAGCAAAACCGCGGGCAAAAGCTAGTTAAACTTAACGGTCTTATTACAAAAAATCTGTTAAAACTCGGACGAAACGTGGTCTAAATGGTCGTGGTTTAAACCATTCCTAATGTTAATACTTGGAATAAACCTAACATTATTACGAATCCAGATCTAACAGAGGACTACTTAGTACTACAGTTAAATCGTTCATTATGTATTCCATACAGAAATCAGTCACTCATGTCTGTCACCGTACAATTACGTTCCATTTTACCAGAAAACTGAAAAGATCAAAAATAATATTAGTTCAAAGAAAAATGTATAAACTAAAAATAAATTTATTTCTATTTATCTAGGTCTTCATTATAACTATTTCATTAATATATAATGTTTATTAATGTACTATTAGGCTGAAAATCAGTTTTAAATTACAAGTAGGAGTCCTATACGGAGGAAAGGAATGGCGAGATATTTTTATTGGATCGTTCGAATGGTGACTATTTCAAAGTCAAATGAGTGAAAAAATAACAAATAACGTCTTTTATTTATTTTTATTGTGGTAAAATTTGCTTTAAATATTTTTAGTTAAAATATTTTTCCAAAAACTACAACTTACAATAGAATTTTTAAAATGGAGTTTGTATTTTTGCATTTAGACCACTGTTAAACTAGGGGCATCGCAGGTCTAACTTTAGACCATAGACGAATCACGATTTAGAGATAAACTTCATTTTGTAATAAGGAATACATTGGTGAATGGTTTATTAGTAGTGCTAAACCAGGTTTATCTTTTTGTAATAAGGCCGAATATGTTATTAAGGAAACTGAATTTCATATTGTTAGAAAAATAACTTATTGAAATTTCAATGTTACTTTTATTGTGTATTGTTTCAAATTGAAACTAACATATTTTTAGTCAGATATTTGTTATGTATGGAAACACCCAGACTGATACAAATATAAATCTATATAATCATATTCTTGAATACAAATATTTGTGCTATGCGAGGAATCAAACCCGCAACTATCAGATTAAAAGTGGTGTCTTATACTGCTAGACCACAGAGACCATCTATAATGTATTTACAATAATAATGTATCAAGCATTTATATCAGTCGTCTAATATTCATAACATAAGTCTGCTTAGTTTGGGACTAGATGGCTTTGTGTCCAAGGATATATACATCAGTCGTCTAGTACCCATAACACAAGCTCTACTTACCGCGGGACTAGATGGCGCTGTCAATTTTTATTAATCCAGGATTATTTATTTATACTGACATATTTCAGTGCTGCTGTGCATCTTCAGCTACTTGGACGACATGTCGCTGTGCGCGTGCGCGTGCGTGTGCTCGCGGTGGTGGCGGCTGGTGCGGGCGCGCGTGCCTCCGCCGCGCTGGGCGACCTTTGCGGCCACCCGCTGGCCGCTCTTCAGGCCGCTCGTTGCCAATATCGACTGGCACAAGGTACTTAGCCCTATTGAACATTATATTTCCTTATTGTTTACATTTTATTCCACAAAAAACATAAAGACTAGTGTTTACTAGAGATACCGGATGTAGATGTAGAGATACAGTATACACTGGCATCTATGCACAAACCAAATTAGAGGTTAAACGCGGAAAATAAAGGATAACATGCATTATACTAATATCGTAGTGAGGAACCATCTTCACCAATGAGCTAACTAACCTCATTTTTTCTTATGGATCATTCTATTATGAAGATGATAAAATGCGAGCGTGAGAGGTCTGTTAGCCCATGGTAAATTCACCATGAATTTATTACGATGGTTTCCAGGCGGAACCATTTGGAGGTTAACCTGACATGGTACATTGCTAGCAATAAGGTAAACAGTCCACATTACTAACAATCCCCTTTCCCCCTCCTTTATTTAACCTACCAAGATTAAACATGAAGTGAGATTAGTTAACCCATTGTAGCAAATTCACCAAGGTACTTTAAAGCAGCCTCAGGCTGACGTGATCTGTGATTAGCAGTAGGGTCTGTAATGTTTTATCTTTGTTATATAAGTATGTTTGTTTGTTTGTAATACTTTATTGTACAATAATAATATTATAAATAAAAGGACACAATTTTATGTATGTGTATCTCGTCTACGTCTACTATGTTATCAACTGTGCTAGTTTTGCAAGTTTTGTTCTGATTTGATGAGTGACATCATGAATAATGGCTGACGACTATTATGGGGGTACTATTTAATTTACCATACTGTTGATTCATTTGAACTTAAAAATAAATATTCAGTTGAATTTGAAAGTTGAAGTTGAATACCTATGCAACCAAGTCTTAACTACTAACACTAAACTTGTTTTTATTCTGTTAATCAGGGGCGTGAATTTGTGGGGCTCTGGGCTTAATCTACTTCGGGGCGTACCTAATAACTCACCTAAAAATATACACTGACCAAAAACAAGCTACTAGAAATTCCCCGTTCCGATAGACGCGCATTTGTATGTGTTGATTGATCTCAGGGTTGCCAACCTTATGATAGGTTTTAACATTCTACATATTTTTTATTTTCTAAATGTCGTTTCAATGGAGATCGGGTGCCCTTTGTGTCCTCGGGGCACTGGGCTGCAGGCCAAAAAGCTCCTAGATAGATTCGCCCATGCTGTTAATACTGATTGATAATACTTGGTAGCGTTAAAAACAATTAAAAAAACTGCTTAAATTAAAAACCCTTTCTATATAATAATTACATGTGTTGTTTTTCATGGATACACTAATTATAATGTTTCAGAAATACCAATCATTGGTGGAATCAAGTTTCTGTCGTAATTGTCTAGTACAAATGTGCGTGCAAGCTCAGCCCGACGGCGAAGAGAACGCATGGCGAAGGAATAGACTCCGAAATGAACTAAAGGTGAGTTTTAGAACTTCACTTAGAAGTAATATTGTAGCACGGTGATTGTACTCACCACTCACCACTGTAGCATTGTATAATTGTATGTGATGAGATGAGGTGTCGCTACATAATTTACTTTATTGTATTATTGTGTTGTGTCTTAGTTTATTATAGTATAGTATAGTCTAGGTAGTGAGTAGACCGGTGAAATGATTGTACTATACATTGTACATTAGTTAGTTTATTTGGTAGTGTACTACATGGCTTATAGTAACGCGTAATTCGACGCGGAGTCGCAGAGTAGACTGTTTTTATACTGAATTTAAATCTATCTTAGTGGAGACGTAAACTTATTGAAGGGTAAAAAATGTTGACAGAAATATTACAAGTTTAGGCACAATATTAACAACACCATCTAGCTTATATGCTTTAGATAATATCTTGATATGTACAAATTAAAAATAATGTAAATATAAGAATTTGTTGAAATTAAATACATTGGAGATTTCAGTAAACAATCTATTTTATACATATATTACTAGCTACCCGCTCCGGCCTACGTACGGATGTACGTGTATTATACATATAAACTTTACTCTTGAATCTCTATTTGTTGCTAAAGACTGCAATAAAAATCATTGCATAGTTTAAAATATTTAAGCGATCAGGCAGTGAAAGGGACCTCATTTTATGTTATGTAAAGATATATTATATTTTCTTGCAGTTTAGTTTGAAAAAGACACTTTATATACTTAATCATCTTTATTTGTCTCAAATAATAAAGTATTACAATTGTTGCTTACAATAAAAAATATTTAGTAAAATAAATTTATTCTTGCGACATTATAGATGTTAAGAAATGATCCACCTGAAGGCATAGCGGCGACACCACTGGACCCAAAATGCTGTCACTGGCAGGCCAGCGTTACGGGACCTGTGGGCTCGCCATACGAGGGCGGAGTTTTCTATTTATATATTCAAGTACCTTATTCGTAAGTGTGACTTATTTGCAGTGAATACTGTATATAATATATATACACATTTGTTATTTACGTAAAGCAGTAATTTGAAATAGGTACAAATAATAGAAGGTTACCTCAAATGTTAGGTTATGTACTGAATTTAAGAGATTTTGTTGTTGTATCATGTTATGTGAAATGTAAAGGGGTTGTGTAAAAATATGCAGTCTTCAAAATGGACGAAATCAAAGACAACCATGACTATGTATTTTTAATAATATTTATTTAACTTTAATGCAAAAGTAATACTACATATGACTATCTATGCTGTATTTTTTACCAGTCAAGCATAGGTAATAAAAGTAATAGATTAGACAACGAGTTGGTGGTACAACAATCAAATATTGATAATTCTTTTTCACTCTAAAGTGACTAGGCACTTCTATTTTTATATAACGGTTTATACACCGCCTTACTTCCGATGGTCGCGGGTTCGATTTCTTGCGGTACAAATATTTGCATTCATAAGTATCTTTGTTTGACCGGACATACATAAAATACATCCAAACTGTCTGCTTGTTTTCTTTGTATATTGTGTATGTATTAAAAAAAATGTCTATCTAATAATCTATGTATTTATATCAGTTGTTTAGTACACAAGCTCTGTTTAACTTGAGTCTAAAAGGCGCTATGTGAATTGTTCTAAGATATTATTATCATTATATTAATACATGAAACAAAAACATCGTACCCCGTTTCACGAAAATCGCTCGAATGGAGGAATATCAAATTTTGGCACACTAATATATATAATATTTTTTATGAGAAGATGTGCAATTATTTTTTTTAATTTATGCAATAAGAAAACATTACATACCATATTTCACGCATACAGTGTATATACAGGTACACTTTTGTTTATTGCCTGTACGACTGCCAGTGCTATAAAAGTATAATCTTTGATAATAGAACCTTAATAATGTTGAAACTTATAATTTAAATTAATTATGGTCGAATTTCATCCGCTGCGCGATGACTAATTTATTATCACACCCTCGAAGCTTTTGTGTGGCAATTAGCCTATACTAAATCAATCGGCGTTCTGCATTGCCGTGTACAAAGAAGTATGTATGAATGACTGGTCATCAGCACCCCCCTAGGCAGGTGAAGATTGGGGCCTAGAGGCGAAATCCTTTGCCCCGGCATCCACTCCGGGGGCAATAACGTCCAGGTGGCTGGATTTAAGCCTTTTAAGCGTCGGCATTCTGTCTGTACTAACCAGTACGTGATGTTTTGATGAACAGTTACCCAATGAGTCCACCGGTGGTGCGGTTCCTAACGCGCGTTTTGCATCCCAACGTATCCCGCCACGGCGACGTCGGCATTGACTCCGTTCACCACAATTGGTCGCTGGCGCTCACCGTTAGCAAAGTGCTCATATCAATTCAGAGTCTGCTCACCGACCCTTACACCGCTGTAAGTATGTTGACCTATGGGCGTAGCTAGTCATGGCTATGGCTAAGGGTGGGCCAATAGTCTAATATATTATGTAACTAGCAAACTATACGCAGTATTCACCCAATTATATTATTCATACAAAATGGTTACACCCTATAGCACACTGTATCCAAATATTCGAATGTTATTTTTTGTGTCGACTGTCGTGTATGAACTTTCTTACAGATATTAAGTATCGTAGTTAGTACTTAGATGATTTATTTTTTAGGTTTGGTTAGGTATCTTACAGGTACAGAGCCAGGGTTAGACAACCGCCCCACCTTGCCCCACTGTTGCTACGCCCGTGATATGTCTTGAAAGATTTCAAAAGATTTAAAGTTGCTACACATGTTGTCGCAAATAAAAATGCAACGGTACTGGACTTAGGCACAAATATATACACATGAGCGTTATACGATTTCATGTGTGCTTAAGAACCAGCTAGACTTTGAAATATGTTCAAATATCAAATAATCGTGCTCGACTTATAGTTATTTGCGTATCTGAAGCTATGCCTGGCAGCAAGTAAGTAATTACAATAAAATTATGTTTTCTTTTTATGATAAGATGATAGACTAAAACAAATTAGTCTGGAGCTCATAACTTTGAAAAAAAGTGACAAATTATGCAGTGTTTCCGGTATTTATTTTCTTCATAACGAAGTCATAATTACTAATTCATATAAGATAATTTTTTGAAAACTTGTAATGTATGATTACCCCGTAAATTGTATTTTAACAGGTGTGCATGGAACCGGAAGTGGGTGAGATGTACGTCCGCAACCGACCGCGGTTCGAAGCTCTTGCGCGGCAGTGGACGTGGCGTTACGCTATGCATGATATACTTCCATATTGAACAATCCCGTTGACCATATCCAAGTGCCAACTGGTTTAATGGAAGCTGAAACACAAACGCCCTGACTGGGAAGTGACGTGTAACTGACAGTTGCTATTTAATCCTTGTGAATTTTACACCCTCGTCATATATATATATATATATATATATATATATATATATATATATATATGGGAAGTAACTGTGATGATTATGAATATTTTAGTATGGAATAAAAGATAATTGCTAAAAATTCTATTGCAATTAAACATACAAGCTAGGTATTGTAAATTCTAAAGAAATTTTGTGTTGGTTATCTATATTTCCATGCATGAATTACTTTATATATTTTAGAGGGATTTAAGATACAACTATAGACAAAGGGTGTGACGTCATGGCAGATGAATTGAGAGAGCATCTATATAAACATTATGTTTCGTAACCACATAACACCATTTAAAAGTAAGCCGTGTCAGGGCGCCTGGCTGTGGTAAAATATTCTTGCACATCTCTCTTTATATGATAGATATTATACGTTACTATCATATAGTGTGGCAAACATCGCCATTCCATCAGTTAATTTGACACGCCGCATGAATCTATTACATACATCTTTTCATATAAAGAACGAGACATTATCATCAAGTTATATTTTAATTATAAATTAGAATAATAAAATTGTACACACAAATAAGTTGCGGAAATATGAATGTACGGTGATGTCTTAAAACCGTTAAAAAGGAATGGTTATTTATTATAAACCTGCGGTTTTATGTAGGCTGTGTAAAAATAAACTATATATTATTATACTCAGTTGTATAAGCTCAAAATAAAATAAAATGAAGTATATTTATGTGTTTTTAGTCTGATTATACTTGCAATACAATAAATTATGTATTTAGACCGACATTCTAGTAGAGCCTCTTTTTTATAAGATTTATATTTCATCATATGTGTTAACCCACATTTAAGAAAATAATCAGAAATTTCATTCTAATTACTACAAACAAATATATAATAACATTGTAATTTCACAGTTTATTCTATTTATGTGAAATTGCAAAATATATGAAGTCACTAGTGAGGAAGGGTACCTATACGTGTGTGTACCTATGTACACAACTACATGACGACTCTGAGTCTCATACGCGTGAATTCTCACCTGTGGTAATTACTAAGAAGAGTAATTCAAGTTACGAAATTGGTGTTATTTCATTTAATTTTTTTTAATAAAATAAATTTTATGATTTCACCACCCCGTCACACTGCGGTGTCTCTTTCCCACTCCGTAAATAATGTGTGACGTAGATTTAAAATAGCCCTTCACAACAAATTAATTTGAAGAAGGTTAAAATATCACATTAAATCTTTATTATATCTTACCATTTTTAATCTAATGTTTCTGAATATTTCTTTCCGCTTCTTTAATTCTTGTCCATGTTTGTAGTAGTTTATCACAGTTGCAGAGTATAGGCAAACATTCACTGCTTCCCGGCGCCCGACAGTATCCAGGATAAGGTGCTTCACCTTTCTGTAACCACTTTCTTGTGTTTTCTATTAAAACTGGATCTATTTCAGATTTTTCAATGAAATCGTTTTGGTTGTCGAGAATAAGTTTGTATTCAATTGTATGAATTTTTAAACTGCCAGGTATGTAGTAGTGTATATTATATATTATAATTGTTAGAAACCCCTACAACATAGTATTTTTTATTAACATTAAGTAATTTTTAGAGGCCTGTCTCAGGATAAACTGATGAACCGAAGCATTGAAATAAATATATATTCATTGTCTGAAATCAGAATAAGCTTTATAAAAATATTTTCTTTGACAGCAAATTGCATTTTTTTAGAATACCACCAGAGTAAATCTACTGTCGTCTATAGGCGTAAACCGTTGATGATGCATACCATTACCATTTATACTTCTTACCCTTCCGACCGAAACAAAGCAAAAATACAATCACTTCAGTGCAGAAAAGTAATTGTTGGTTCTTCCTAGAGCAAAGCAGTTATCTCGCCTACAAAGATTAATAATCAGAGGCAGTTTGACCTCCACGTGGGTCCTTAAACTATCGTAGTTAGTATTGGTAGTACTAATGAATTTGTCACAATGGGTAGACTAACCTGACTTCATCCTCATCGTATTTAGCTGGTATGTCAGATACCGTTAACACAGGCGGATACTCTGTCACCTTACTTGAATATTTACTATTTTCTTAATAAATGGATATATTCCCATATCTAGAATATGTACAAATCATAATAGTATCACAGTAATATCGTAAAATGTTTTCTATTATACGGCTATTTTGACTTTGCAATCGTACGAAAAGATAACGTATACCTACAATGTTTTATCTTAATTGTAAATATGTTATCATTTATTTTAGCGTAAGTTTTAAGTACACATAAAAAATAAGATTGCAAAACAAATAGGTCATATTTATTATCATTATATTTATCAACACAATAGTTTTTAATGCACTTTGTGTTTCCAACTTTTCTGGGCAGAAAGACAGAGGAAAGTAATAAGTAGTTCTATATAGTCTAAATGAGCTCTGAATACGCTGGAAAATAAAAGAAACAATTATGGTCACGTCATTTATTACTGAAAAAAAATTATAGAAATTTCATGGAACAGTTACTAAAAAAAATGCATGATAGCCATGCGCAGGCAAAGCACGTACTTAAACAATTTATGGGGAGTTAGAGATATCCATATTATCTGGTGAATTCTTTTCTTCCCCTATATCTGGAACTTTATTTTCAATTACAGAATTATCTTTTTCCTCTACAGTAGGGAGAGTAGGGCTTTTATCTCTGGTCTTCCGATCACTTGTTTTAGAGTCTTTATGGGATCGGCTTTTAGATCGACGGCTTCGTGAATGAGATCGCTTCCTGTCTCTCGAACGAGACCGTTTTCTATCTCGAGACCTCGATCTTTTTCTATCTCTGGATCTGGATCTCTTTCGGTCCCGCGAACGTGACCTCTTTCTGTCCCGTGACCTCGTCCTCTTGCGATCTCTAGAACGCGACCTCTTTCTATCACGAGATCTTGACCTTCTACGCGACCGCGAGCGTTTTCTACGCGATCGGGATCGCGATCTTCTAGAACGAGAACGATCACGCTTCTTTTCTCGTGATCGTGATCTCTCCCGTTTTTTCGATGGCGATCGTTCTTTCTCTTTTTCTACTTCCTTCTCTTTATCATCTGCTGGAGTGGAAGCTTTAGATTTTTCTTCGGAACCGTGTCCGTTAGTCTCAACAGTTTCGGGTTTGACTTGTTCCTTTTCTTCCTTTTCAACCTCCTTAGCAGGTGATTTAGACTTCTCTTTTTTCTCTTTATCATTTGTATCCTTTTTGTCTTTGCGATCACGATCTTTATCTCTTGAGCGGTCTCTCTTGGAACGTGTGCTGCGGTGGCGAGACTTAGAACGTGAGCGTCGGGAACTACGATGGCGAGAACGCGACCTAAAAAGCAATGTTTTTAATAAATAATTCATTATTTAAAGAAATAAGAAATTTTGAAAGATATGAGAAAACTAGCAGCTATTCGAGAAACTTATTGGATTATGAATTGTTTTAATTTTATTGTATGAATAAAAATGATTACCTGGTACGGTGTCTATGACGAGATCTCGACCTTCGAGATCGATGACGGGATCGTGATCTAGACCGCTTGCTACGGTGTCGCGAGCGTGATCGACGAGATCGAGACCGCGAGCGGCGACGCGACCGAGACCGCGATCGTGTCCTAAAGTATTAATAAAAGCTTTGATTATACATTTTATTTAAATGTAAAAGATACAATAAAAGAATAATCAGTAATCTGTTTACTATTCCACTTATTGGAGCATAAGTGGAATAGTAAACAGTATACTGATTCTTCTTTTATTGTATCTATTCATTGTACAAATTTATTTCTTAGCATTGTTTTTTATTTCCTTTTATGTTAAGTTTTATTTTATTATTATTATTATCACTGATTGGGTTAAGATATTAGTTTTCGACATTCCGGAAAATTAAATTCTATGTGGCAAAGAGTAAGCTTACTAAGGTTACAATGATTAATTTTAGGTTTGGTATCGCTTGTTCCTATTCCAGTATCAGTCAGATGTGTAAATTTAATTAGATTAGTTAGGTATATAAATATAATAAAACACAACCTTAGTTTTTGTTCACCAGATTTTAAATTACGACATTTGGGTGTGTATAACACAGATAATTCATTAGACATATATACTTTTATTATTGTCCACATTTAATTTATTCATTGGCACAGGATTATTGCAATGTGATTACTAACATGTAAATTTACATAATTAAAATTCCTAAAATAAATAAATAAGACTTGAACATGGTACTGGATATTAAAATATTATCAATTGCTTATCACATATATATTTGTACAATTTATACATACCTGCGTTTGTCTTTAGAAAGCAGGCCAATAACAGGATCGATGGCAGCGGATATAAGATTCTGAGCTTCCTTCACACGGCACATAGCTTCCTCTATCTCTCTCTGAGCTGCTTCATTGCTCTTCGTCTGTGGCTTAGATATTGCTTGAGTTGCATGGTGTACCTGCAAAACATCAATGAGATAAAATAACTATATATATGACTTTTGACTAATTGGTTAAACATATTGTTAATTGTTAAAATAGTATTTGTATTGTGTTAATTTTTATTTCCATAAATGTAATTTAAAGTATTCCTACAAAATGTAGTGGCGTTTTAATATGGCAATTGCCACTGAAAAGTAAAATAAAATAAAAAACTGAAAAAGTAACCTGAGCTCAAATTTATGATTCTGACACTATCTGGTAATGACACATCAAATTAGTCGAAGATTCTGATATTTAGGCTCCCTATATGCAACATTGAATTTATAATATACCAAGTGAAATATTAGCATATCAAGTATTGCATTCATCACAATATTGGCAGTTGATTACGTCTTTAATTGGTGGAAAGGATTATTAATAAGCTAGCAATTAATTCTCTTAGTTGACCTATGTATGGAGCCCCAGAAAGTAAAAGATTCCTGGTGAATTTGGTATGCTCACTTAACTGACACAACTTCATTCGATGCTATTATGCTTAACTTGTGGCCTGCCAGCATATACTGTCAGTACTAGTGAATGTATGATCTATTATCACTGGAGGAAAGGGATTCTTAGTAAAGTAGACTAATAACCCCATTGTTAGCAATGTACAATGTTAGGTTGACTTCCACATGGTTCCTAGAAACCTTAGTGATAAATTCCTGGTGAAATTACCCAGATTGGCTAACTGACCTGACCTCATACCCACCATATCATTCTTCACTAGTGCCCAACCAGTGTAAACAGCTATCATAGCCAGTTGCACCATTCCATTATCATCCATAAGATTACATTATCCCCTACTAATATATGTCTATATCAATGACAACTATATCTGGTTAACTAGTCTTGAGGTTATATTTTTTATTATAATATACTAAAAGTCTAACCTTAATAGTCTGGCCTTCCACAGTAGAACCATTTAACTGTAGGGCTTTTATGACACTTTCCTGCTCAGACATCTCAACCAATGCGTATTTGAGTTTGTCGGCATCTCGCTCACAGAAGCGCAAGTACTTTACTTCTCCAGCTTGGCAAAAGTGGTCTACCAAATGTTGATGAGTCAATTCACCCAATTCACCAACTAACAATGTTCGTCTAATTTCTTCAATTTTCCTAGAATCATAGGCCGCAGGGAGTGGCGGGTACGGTGGTAATCCTGCCGCTACTATTTTAGGATCATGAGTCTGAATAACTTGATTTGGCGGCACGCCTTCTAACGCGTTTATAACATGTGCCGGAAGACGCGGCTCCACGCTGCTTAGGCCGGGTACCAGGGTACCGTTGCTTGACATCTCTAAAGCCTTATGCTCATCTGGTATCTCCCCCGATTGCATTGGAATTACAATCAGCGCTCTATCTATGAATACGGTATTGGTCATATGTTGCGCAACGTTTACTGTTGCAGAATCGTAGTATTTTACATAGCATATACGCGATTGTACAGGACAAGACACGTCTCTAATGGTCGGATACAATCTGATGTCGTCAATTTTACCCAAATAACCAAAGAGGGTTTGCATCTGATCCTTCGTCGCTTGCGGTGCAATGTTGGTTACTTGTATCACTCTCGTATTTCCTGACACCATTTTTGAGAATTTACAGTGACAATACTAATATTTACTAATAAGAAATATATAATTAAGATTTAGGATTGCTAGTATCTACATTTTGTAAGAAGAAAAACATTTAAAACCCATAAAATTTAAAATTAAGATAGAACGCAAACACATTTAAACAGCACATGAGCACAGATCAGAAGTAACAGAACAGCGTAGAGCAACAGTTTGTTATGTCACAGTGACAGAGATGGCTTAAATCAAACAAGTAACAGTACAGATAATACATTAAAAACTATGTATACAAATGAATAGGAGGGTTTGGCAAATGCACCAACGTGCCAAGCCAGAAAAAAAAAAGAATAGGACAGTTTATATTATATTATTACATATATATTCATTCATCTTAAAGTTAAAGTTTTTATAACAGACAGAATTCTTATAGTTAAATCTCATACTTACTGAAATTGCTTTAAATTGCAAACTTACTTTAAAGCAGCTCAAGTTACCTCAATACAAATAAATAACGCAATAATAAACATTTAAATTGGAACTTTCCTTACCTTAATTCTTACATTTTAAGATAAAAAAGGGTAGACGCTAGAAGTTTTTGGATAATATTTCGCGCCTATATTTGAACGCAACATTAGATTTAACGGAATCACTATTTTTATTTATAAAAAGCCGTTTTAACTGTATTCTTACTTTAAAATGATTAAACACTGTAACATTAAAAATACATATACAGTTCTAGAGTATCTGTAGATTATAATTATCCTATTACTTGTGGGTACTTAAAGAAAACGTTTTTGATTACAGTTTAGTAAAATGTCAATAGCGGGGAACGATTCTTTAAAATTAAAATTGTTGGCTGGTAAGTTTTTACTTTGTAAGTACTTTTATTAATTAAAGAATTAATAAGAAAACAAAATTCGATATACTTTTTAATTTTAAAATTATACTAACGCAATTTAACATCTCAAACCTTAGTTCCATGGCATTAATTAATATAATTATTTATTATTTCAGTTTAATGCCACTATTTTATAAAATCATAATTACAATCATCAAATCAACTAATTTATTTTTGATATTTTCCATTTCTTATTAATACAGCTACTAGGCGAAATCTGTATAAACAAAAGGACGTATGTAAATTGCGCAATATGGAGCATTTGTTTTCTGAAGAAATAGACACAATAAGCAGGGACTTAAACTTCGTAAAACAACAACTAGAGGTAACCTAACCTCAATTATTTTACCCGCCACACTAAACAGCTTGTTTTATAACATATGTTTTTACTGAATACTTGCTAACCTGCGCTACTATTTTTGCTACATTTTTCATTAGTCCCGGATTTTAATTTTTTCCTAAAAAATGTTTTTCAGTCTTTGAAAAAATTTTCATTTTTTTCAAAGACTGATAAATGCCGTCCCCTAACACCGCCTCCCTTCCCGCTAACATTTTTACATTATATATAAACACAGAATGCATATGTCGAATTAGTATTATTGTCATTTTACTTGACTCAGTGGTCATGTTGTCAAGGTTGGTGTTTGAATTGGCCGCCCATGGCATGAGCACCGTGTTGCCCACACGGGGCCCGGGGACACGGACGGCGGCGGGCGGGGCCTGTCTATAGACAGCCCTGTTTTTCGTAACCTTGATAAATAGACTATCAACACTAAAGGAATTTTCACACTGGGTTCATTAGATTCAGACACGACGGCCTCGGTGGTCTGGCGGATTAGCACACCGCCTTAATTTTGATGGTCGTGGGTTCGATTCCTCGCACGGTATAAACTTTTGTATTCATTGTTTCTATCGGTCGATTATTATTATTATAGACTATATAGATATAAATTATATATATAGATATAGATTACACCTACAACCTCACTAAGTTTATCTCTTTTTAATATTAGTATAGATTATAAAATTAAGAATTAAAAAAATAATAGAATTATAATAATAGAAAAAATTAAGAATTTATTTAAACTAATACAAAATTATTTGAATAACATGTTGCCGTAAACATTAGTTTATAAAAAACTTATTTGCGCCCATCTCCAGAGCAATGTACAGGTACAATTGAAATAAAAAACAAATGATTACTTCTTAACAGCAAAAACACAATTTTTAGATAGACAATCTACATAAAAAATATTCAGAAATGCTTATAATTTATAAGTGTTTGGCGTGTGTGTGTGTGTGCGAGTATCGCCCGCGCGCTTTTTTTTTTTGCGTGCAGAACGTTGAATTTCAGTTTTAGACTATTAAATTTTCAATTTTTTCATTAATGATGCTTAATAGCCAATAAATTATTTTAGTTTTACAATCATGATGATTAAGGGATACTGCCTTTGTACACTCCATATATGAAAGCATGACGATCAGTCGTCCGTCGCGTAGTGTCACATGACGACAAGATGTTCGTTAGGCTACTTATCTACAATATATAGGTGACGATTATCACTGAACTTTCGGGTAGACTTTAAGCTGGTTGGTCTTTCAAGTTACATTAGAAAAATAAAAAGAAAAGATTTGCTGTTGCAGAAGTGGAGAAGTGGTGAAACTGTATGTGTGACCCGATCTGATGATTAAATGGAACATTGATTGTAATAAATTCAGGTCTCTAGATCGTTAAAAAAATATTTGTCCTTTCTAGATGGTGCTAATCAAAGTATCACAGTGTAACCATCAACTGAGCATGATCGACATTTGCATTACATCTGAAATGACAAAAATAACTGCACAAATGAATAACATTCGCAATTTAGTTCGCGGTTTTGATGAACTATTTGTTGAAGGTTTGTATAGTTTTAATAGTGATTAGCAAATGCTTGAAATATGTCCACAATTAATTTTTAAATTTCAATGTTATTAAGATTCTATAGTTAAAAATAATGCAGGTAATAAAAAAAAGTTTAAAACAATGCACACTAATAACTAATAACAAAAAACACTACGTGATCTGTTTTATTAATTTTATACAAAAACCTTATAGAACAATAATTTTTAGATAATAATATAATAATCATTATCGTGGAAGTAATAAAGAAGGATAATAAGACGAGCATGAAGTGTAACGAATCCTCATCTTATCATCCTTCCACAGCCCAGTTCCTATAGCGAACACCAGTAGCGTAGTTATCGCAGGGGATCCTTCAATCCATTATCACCTATGTAAAAACTTATCAAAATGCCTAATTTTAGTTAGTTGAAACGAAACTATCGGGCGCTATATTTCAGAGTGCAGAGTCCTAGAGAATTACCAACGAGAATTGAGAGAAAAGGAAGCTGCGGAACAGGAAGCAGAAAAACAGAAAGAAAAAGAAGCGGCCAAGAATAAGAAACAACGGGATAAAGATGTCGCAGCTATCGAACATGATTGCGAGGCTATAGAACAAGAATGCGTCGTTTTAAAAGTAATTATGCTAGTTAATATTTATAAGACTTAGCATATAGCAACAAAATACCTACCAATACGTTAAAGACCACATACCCATCGGTGGGTCGGGTGCCGAGTATCACCCGCCTGAAATTATTGTACACTAAACGACTATTTAAAAAATAATTTACGTAATTAACAATAAAAAAAATGAGATGTGAGAATTAAAAAGATAAAAGACAGTATGAATTTTATTATGTTAAGAATGTACGTTAATGAATGCAAAACTCACAAAATTATGAGTAAGGCAGGCCCAGTAGCAGATAACTTATGATTTGTGTAATAGTTCTCGTACGATTTGATAACATAGGTACAAAGCAATTATATCGTGACTAAGATGACGTAATCGTTACATTGGAAATTTTCTTAAAAAACAAAACGAAGGTTTCAGTTGATAAGTAGATAGTTATATATATATTCTCCATTCTATATTTATATATTCTCCATAATCGTACAGAAAAATCTATTACAAAATTTTATAAAATCTTTGCGTTACTTACATACCTATCATTAATAGTGCGGTAAAAAGTGCAATAACAGAAGATCATTTTCTTTATTCTTTTTGTTTTCCAGAAACGTAATAATGCTGTAATGCTGAAGTTAAAACGTAAATTGATTGAAACAGAAAATACCAGACGTGATTTGTTGAAGAAAAAACAGAATGAAAATCAACACTAACAAAATTATTTTTAATCGAAACTATACCACTAGCATCAGCAGCAACAAAAAACTTATATTTTTTGTCGTTATTTTCTAGCGTTTGTACTTTATTCCATAAATCGTTTGTTATGATATCTTGGTATGAGCATTAGCCTAAAAATGGCGTATAAATCTATTTTTTAATTTTTTTACGGTTTATGTAAAATATAAATAATAATATAAAAATACTTTGTAGTTTTGTATTTCCCTGACAGAAAATCATATAATATTTAGTGTATATCACAGAGATAATAGCCACCGACTTATAATAAAGTATCTTGTTACCTCATACATAAAAAAAGTAGTTGGTTAAATAGGAATAACCAGACACGTACCACTACATATTTAATTCATACATTTATTAAACATAGAAAACGTTAAAAATCTATAAAACATGCTAAAATAAATAAGTTAAGTATAAAATAACTAAGTCATATTCAAGGTACATAAGTCGATAATATCATAAGTGACGATGATATTATAACATTTGAATAAATAAAGAAGTAAGAAACAATTGACATTTTAACAATAGAAACGATAAATAAGTATCTTTAATTTATACAAACCGGCTTATTAAATATAAGTTAAAAAATATTACGGTGCTGCATGTATTGTTAATTGTCTAGTTGTAATAGCAATGCCACGCTTCTTTTGATCCAATGCGCAGAAGGTTTATCAGAAGGCAAAAAAAATGCCAACACAAAATTGGACGAGTGACCTGTAGTCGCCAGAACACCTTTTCTTTCCAATGTTTTGTAGAGGGGGCATTTATATCGGGTCCCCTCTTTAAATTCATTTTTCAATTTTGGATACAGCCAAAGTGCTGGCATATTGTCATTTAATATTTTGGGATATTGTTCTCCAATGGCAAATGTATCTCGATCCCAACGTCCACCATCCATGAATAAACCTTGTACATACACTCCCCATTCTGGAGGAGTAACTTCATAATCAACTTTACGGACCTCGAAATCAAATGTGAGTAAATCTATAGGTATTTTTTTTGATCTAGCAAAGTTTTGAACAGAACCGGTGAGAAAGGCTTGTGTGAAAAAGAAACCAGATAGCCAAAATGTTGGTGGTTTACCGTTTTGATACCAGTCTTCTAACATATTTAAGCGTTCAATAAAATCAGCAACATAACTTGTTAATGGTTTCAAACTAGGATAGGAAACTTTACGCCAATTATCCGGTATTTTTCCTAGGAGCATTGCATTTGACTGTAAATCTAAGGCAGGTGACATAACGATAAGTCCTTTTACCGCTTTTTGAAGATCTATAAGGGAATTATTTATTTCATTAAGCAATTTGTTAAATCTCTCCATTTCTTGAACTAGTACAGTATTCATTGATTCATTGTAATCAACTGGATATTTCTTTTGAGCAATTTCAACATCAAACTTTGTAGGTAACTTAGACAAAATTTCAGACGCCATTTGTACAAGAATAACTTCAGTATTTCCGCTCTCACCACCAGACCCAGTTCCTTCTACGAGAACCAAGGCGGCTGTGAGTGCCATTGAAATCGAATAATCACGAGTTATTCCGGCATTCATATGTAACCCAAATACTTCAGGTGGTGGATTAACAGGTACGGTTTCAATATGTTTGAGATAGTCTTGATATTCACACCGCCTCGATAACCCATATTGCGGTCCTAAATCACAAAATAAATAATTCGGGTCATTAACGACACCAGCATTAACGTAATTATCTAATATTGTAACTATTAATCTCCGATCCCAATCGTCAGTGACACGGCCACCATAATTGCATTCACCGGTTAAATATTTTATGGCCACGTATTGAATTTCTTCATACTGATTCAAAAACATTTGTAGTTGCATAACTGATATCTGAAAATCGGAATCATTAAAACCATATTGTATATTCCATCCTAGCGGGCCAAACTTCTTTCTTTCTTGCACAACAGCATGAAAGAAACTTATGCCATATAGTAATTTGCTAAAAGGTTTATCTTTATCACGGCATCCTTCAAAAAACTCAGGTTCCTTTAATGGTTCAGATATATATGATCGATTCAAATTGTGTTGAAGACCAGTGGGGGGTTCATTCGTCATCTTTACTCCAACCTGTAGTACAGATTGTGGAAATTTGTCAGACGGATAACTAGTTAACCACAGTCTGAAGCTGAGGTCAGTGTTTGTTAAATCAAAGCTTTCAATAATTTTTTCAAGAACAGGAAGCCAAGAAACAGCTAAATGACAATTTTGCAGACATACCCATCCACCCTCTAGTTGTGCTTTTTCTATCATGGATCTAGCTATAGGTCCTTGTCCTTGACCCAACGATATTGAATTGAATCTATGTGAATAGCCCATTCTTTCACAATATTTAATCAGTGCTCCCATAGGATCTGAACCCGGTGACAAAATGAATATCAAAGGTGCAAGACAATTTGAATCCCCAAATGATTTACTGATATCAAATGGAGGAGGTGTAATATATTTTTTGCCCATTTGCTTTTCTACAAAATCAGATAAAGCAGAAGTTAATTTGTCAGGTCTTAATATTCTAATTACCAATAATTTTTGAAAAACAGTTAGTTTATCATTCCATCCAGCAGGTAATGCTTTGTTATGAGGTTCTAAGTCATCGTATACTTCCTTCCATTTATTAATGTTACTAATAAATTGATCTTTAAAACCTGTAAAAGCAGGTAAATCGCTTATGCGACATATTTCATCCCAACTTTTATCTGGTAACCAATCAAATGGTTTCTTTAACAGATTTTCTACAGCTATACCACCAGTTATAAGAAACAAATATTCATCTCGATTCATTTCTTCTGTCGACAGCATCATTTTTGAACACATAATAAAGGAAAACATTAATTTATCCTTGTCAAAAAGCGATCGACAAACATTACTATACAAATTATATGTAAAGGTATCTTTTAAAAATTTTAATCTCTTATCTAGATCTTTGGATTTATTGGCATTTTCAATGGATATGACATATAAATTAATAAACCAAGTTAATGAATACTGATACATAGGATCTACATTAGGCAATTCAGTCACACAATAATAGAGAACTGCAGAATGAGAAGCAATTGGTCGATAACCAAGTCTAAATTTCTCTATTATAGTCTCCGTTTCTACACTCGCTTCTTGTTTTTTCATTATATCTATTGCGAGTAATTTAGAAGAGTCTAAAACTTCTATTGCTGTTTCATCCTCGAGAATGTCACCTTTTGATTCCTGCAAAGTACGTAAAATGTCATCCTCAACTTGCTTTAGAGCTGCACGATTAGCTGCTCCTTGAACAATCAATTTTTCTCTCTTCTCTTGTAAATCTGGTCTTTCTTTAGCTACAACTATACCTAACAACTGATCTTCTAAACCATCTTTAGTCAAAGCAAAGTTTATGAGGGTTACTTTATTGAATACTTCTGGTAAATAATGAGGATTTCTTAACTTAGTAGTCATGTAAAGTCTAAAATTTGGATGATATTCAATGACATTTTCACCCAAAGCTATAAATTCTTTACCGCCCTGAACATAAGTATGTTTCAGTAAAACTGGATCCAAAGGTGCTTCAACATCTTCTAAGATACAATCTATCAATGCTGGCTTACCATACTCCAAACATGTTTCAATTACTTTCATGTAGTTTCCATCTGTAAACTTAAGTACTTGTAAATCATTAGATTTTTCCATAGTTTTAATCCATTTATTTGCTTGCCCCTGTGGATCAACTAACAGTGACCATCGCATCGAGTTATCTTGTATTATTCCATTATCAATAGAAAAAGAATCACGAGGCAATCCCGCTATACACCAATTTTGAATCTTTATATCAGATCCTAAGATATCTTTAAATAAAAACACCTCGGAATGTGGCATGTCCAATTTAATAACAAGTGCACGCCACTTATCAATAATTTCCATTCTAACTGGTAATGTGTATGGGGCTAAATACGCAATTATACCACAGGATACTAATATGTCTCCAGCCAAATTATCATACAGTAATTGCAAATTTTCAGCAGCTGCGGTCCAACGAACTTTTTCACCCCCTAAACCACCGATAAGTTTTTCCGCTCTGTATAATTTGTCTATACATAATTGTACCTCGTCTTCTAAAGCTTTCTTTTTAATATTAGCTTCTTCTAAAGCTTCATTTAATTCAGCCAATCTAGCTTCTAATCGCGCTACAGTTGCTTTTTTTTCTTCTAGTATTGCCATAGTTTCAGCAAATTCTTTTTCTGCAGCTTCCAGTTTAGCTTTCTTTGGAGCTACCACTTTGGCAACTGCATCGTACATGTCCATAGCTATTATCCATTTACACAAACCTTCAGCTGCTGCTGATGCTTTAGCAATGATATGTGGTTTAAAATCTTTATTCGACAAATATTCTTTTCTTATCTTTTGCATTGTAGCTATAGGTATGTTATCTTTATCGAAATTTCGTAAGGAATCTAAGAATCCCATGTCACCCAAAATTCTTTTACTTGGTCCCCAGAAATCGAACATCTTTTTGCCTGGATTATCTGGATCGGGTATTTTATCTGGAGGGATTCCTTTCATCACACATACAGCAGCCATAACTAATTTAACGGTAGCAGGTGGATTTTTCATGGATTTTACAATAGTTATATCACCAGGTTTTAGTGTATTTAAAGCTGCTATGGCATCTTCTAAAATAGGCAGTGCAAGCGCTAAATCAGCTTCGCAGTCTTTTTTCAATTCTTGTGCTGCAGCTGCTTGTACATTTGCAACTTTTTGATCTTCTCTTACTTGAGCAGCAGCTTTATCGGCTGTAACTGTTTCTACTTCTATTTCTTCCATCATTTTTGCAGATTTAGCAGCCATAATAATTAGTTGTGGTTTTAATGCATTAAGATCACGCTGCATTATTGACACAGCTTCTGCAGCTTGACTTAGTTTATCTAAACCATTTGTATATCGTAATTTTGCTGCTCTTAATTCTCTTTGCCTTCTGTTTGTCAATGTAGTGAATGACTTTATTAAATCAAGATATGAAGCTGATGTTATGTAAGTCTTTCTTCCAAGTTTACTATAAAAGTCAGCAGAAACAATGCGAGCATCAACATGAAATTGTTTACAAGCTACAACAGCCGATAATTTTACTGTATCCGGTACATTCACCTTAACCATGAAGTGATGAGCTACCATTTCTAATGCATCTTCAGGCCAACTATCATACCAGTCAATTGTACAACAATTCACTAAAGATGGATAAAGTCTTAATCTTGTTCTAAAAGAACTTCCAATAGGACTAAAACATAATACAACATGTAACTTGGCTTTACATCGTCCTACGAAAAAAGACAAAATTTGAAGTGGACTTATATCTAAATTTCTATTTCCGCCTTGAGCAGCTAATCGAACTAATTCTAAAATTTCTTGCTTTTCATCTAGACCGTATAAATTTGGCACCTCCCCAGAATTTAAGAGGCTGTCTAAGTTCTGAATGAATATTTCTTCTTTAATTTGGCTTTCAGTAAACAAAAATGTAGTATCTTTATTTAAGCCCCCAGATTCACGAAGAATTAATTTTATGTCATCATGCCAATCTTTAACACTGTAAGACTTAGTTATTTCTGGTTGAAAAACTTGCTGTCCTAAAATTGTACTGGCTAATCGTGTAAGTGACTGACGCCCAGATCCACCGACTCCCACTAACAATGCATTTCCCGAGGGCATTGATAGTAAACGGCATATTTTAGATAAATGTTCCAAAGCGTAATCGAATAAAACTATCGTCATTTTTGCTTTATGCATAGAGTTGTATTCAGCTAACATTGATATCGCTACGTTTAAAAATAACTCTTTAGAAGGCAATTCATCATAACGTCGTTCTCCTTCTAAACTTTCAGTATCTAAGTAACAACCGAACATCATTTTTTTTATACTGTCTTGTGTAACTTCGCCACTATCCTCTTGATAGGTATCTAGAGCCGACTCAAAAGTGTCTTTCATGAACTCACGAGTAGACTTTTTGAGAATTCCAAAAAACCAGGTACGATCTACCTTATCGACCAATCTGTCATAAAATACCCGCATGATTTCATGAACCCAAACCCTTGTAAAAGTTTTTTTGCTATCGGCTGATTCTTTTCTCAATAAAGCGCAACCTTGTATAACTCTCGAAAAATCTCTTAAATTAAATATGTAATGTGATTTAGCAGGTGTTGGTCTTAGGCCTTCTGTTGCTTGATCATATATTTCCATTGTTGCCGATATAATGTTTACTATTATGGGTTGCGTATCTTGACCAAATCCATTTCTTCTCCAACCTAGTTGTAATAAAGAGGTAAATATTTTAGTCATACTTTCCTTTGAAAATTCATTTATTGAATAAATATTATAATGTCGTAACATTCTGGGATATATTAGTTGTCGACTACCGCCCACAGGTCCTATAGCACCGTAAAAAAATGTATCGTATATATATAATTTTTCTGTTGTTTTAAGATCATACCAATGTTTTTGGTCAAAATATAGCCTTAGTAATTCAATAGCTGGTTGCGCACCATATACTTCTTTAACCGGCATATTCATATCATCAATAAAAATTATGGCTTGTTTTCCTTTGGTAGGACCATAGTTATTTTTTCGTCTCTTGACTAGTTTTGAAATAACTAAATCTTGTGTTTGATTAGCAGATGTTGTTGTTGTAAATGTTATAAATCCGGGAGTATATTTATCCATATCAAGACAATTCATTAAGAAATTCTGAACATAAAAGCTTTTACCAGTTCCAGTAGGTCCAATAAGTAAGAGAGGTTTAGAGAATTTTGTGTGTAGTCTCAAAAGGAATATGTATTTCTCAGTTTCTAAGGTAGGTATTACAGTTTGCAGGAGATTGATTTGTTCTTTTGCTTGGACTGCTTTTACAGCTTCCGGCCAAGGTTTCCAGCATCCTTTCCCTTTATACATATAGTAATGATCAATTAACATACCTTCGGAAGGTATTGACACATCTAAGCGATCTAATTTATCGGGTATTCCTTTCTCACCTCTAAAATATTCTTTCACTAAATCGTCAAACTTTTCTCGGGATTCAGTATTTAGTATTCCTCCAACTCCCCAGACCATTGCAGTCATAAATGATGCCAAAAACCATGTCCTTGTGTACTTGGTATCTTCTTCGCCTTCTATGGCATTATCCATTAACATTTCAATTAGTCGAAGAGAGCTAATCACTAAATTGACTTCTCCGCCTGTTACTAGTTGTCCACAATATTTTCTAACATAATACACTAAAGGATCAAATAACCATTCACACATGTCAAAAATAAATTCTTCATTTTCTTCCAACCATATTGGATTGAGAGTGTTAATCCACGATTTATAAAATGGCATAAAGCCAAGTGAGGAGGACTCCATATATATCATACCGCATCTTGATACCGTTGCTGGAGATGCTTGAGAAAGATCCATAACTTCAAATATCATTGACATAACATTAGACATAGCCATTACCTCTCCTGATGTTAGACAGAGCTTTTTATTATCGTCTAAAACTGTGTTCATGTTTTCAATCCACACAGCATCAACAGGGCCATCAAAAACAATCCATTTTCTAACAGGAGTATCTTCAGAAGCGAAATCTCTAAACATTGTAGCAACAATTCCATCTGTCCATTCATAAGAAATAGGATCAAAGGCACCATAGAGCTGACCCATTGTAACAGCTTTGGGGTTTAAAACTTTATAAGTGCTAGTACATCCACCAGGTTGTTTTCTTTCTTCCATCAGAGTCAGCGCTTCTGATAATACTTTTAATGTTACAGATTTACCAGCAAATGGATCACCAACTAACATAAACCCGTGTCGAACAATCATCATTTCATACGTTTGAATAATTTTAATTAAAAAGCATTCCATTGGTTGAAGATTATTTCTTTTACAACAGTCATGACAAGCATTTAAAAAGTTTACATAATCTGGTTTTGGTAAGCTGATTCCAGGAAACAAATCTGATATAATACCCTCAAATAAAGGCACATCAAACGATAAAAATTTGGGTAGATTAACGTCAGTAATTGATCTAAGTAAAAGTATGCTTTCGCTTTCATTAGGAAAGTTTCTTTTTAAGTTACCCGCAGCAGACAGAACTGTTTTAACTGCTCGCATACCGTAATCATAATGATTTTGTGATGACAGCTGTTCAGAACAAAGACGATATGTAGTTACTATTTTAATAGATAAATTTCGGGCATCAATGAAACCAAACGAATACAATGATATTTCTCCTATCATAGCATAGTCTGGAACCATCATTGCAACCGTACGAAACAATACTTTAAGATTATCTGGTAATTCTGAACGTCCAGCGTAACCTGGATTCATTGTAATACAAACGTAACAAGCAGGATTCAAAGTTAAAATTGTGCCTTCAAAGTCAAATGTTTCTAAATGTTGCCTTACTGCTTGTACAATGCATAGAATTTGTTGTGCTATGACAGACAATACTTCGACTTCGATTCGATTGAATTCGTCGAAACAAACCCACGCGCCACACGATGCTAAGCCTTTAAAAAACTTACCCATGGCCTTGTAATCTAATCCATCAGAACAATTGAAAACTACACATTGTACAGCGAGAGCTTTGGCCAAGTCCTTCGTAGTTTCAGTTTTACCGGTTCCAGCGGGGCCTTCAGGAGCGCCATTTAAGTGTAGATAATAAGCACCTATTAGAGTGCGATAGCAACGGTCTGTTAAAGGAGTTATGACCAAGCGATCAGAATTACCTAAATATTCATAAGCATAATCGACAGTAGCATTAATAATTTTAACGAATACTCTTTCTTGTTCCCAATAATATCGTAACTGTGCAAGCCATTGAAAATCTGTAACTTCAGTGACATTCTTCCCTACTAGTTCAAATATTACATCCTTTGCGTGTACATCAATAACAATAAGAGCTTTGACAGTAATACTACTAAGTTTAGTCAAATCTGTGCGTCGAATAACTGCAACAGTTTCATTTAGTTGTTTAGTTAAATGTACGTGAAAAGCTTGAAGTTCGCTTAGTTTATGAGTACTTAGGGCTTCATGAACATCCATAGCCCAATAGATTTGAGATACTCCCAAAACCACCATGCCTTCCCAAGACAGTATCCATTCTACACGACCCATATTCGGATAATCGTAATATGACAATTCCGTTTCTGATTTCACTGCTGCAAGCATTTGTTCTTCTACTTGAACAAGCCATTTTTCTACAGAACCTCGAGCAGCGGCTACATTTATAATATCTAAAAATTCTACTTGTTCACCTTCCATTGATATCATTGCAGATATATTAAATTCTTCATCAAATACTAGTCTATTAATTCCCTCGAAACATTTTTTCAAATGTGGTTGTACTTTAAGTGGATTTTTAGTTTCGGATAAGATTTCCAACATTTCGTCATTTGACAAAAAGAAAAATCTAGGAAAATACAATCGCTTTTTTTCTAAATAATTATTGACACCATCATTGATTTTTTCTAAAAATGCAGATGCAGCTTTGAATGACTCCAAAACTCCAGTTCCACCAGCTATTTCTAGCACATGGGGATCTTTATCAACTGAACCCATATATCGACGGTAAATATTATTGACTTCTACAAACATCACTCCTTCTTCCGGCATCTGTGCAACTATATCTTTTGAAGAAAATATAGGCAATAAGTACAACCACTGACTTTGAACTTTTCCCCATTCATCAATAGTGCCGTTCACCCTCATAATTTTGTCATACCAGGCTCTTACTTGAACTTCAAATGGTTTAACAAAAGCAGAGCCACGCATACCAACTGTTTTAACAATATGGTCATCTAGAACACTTTGAATATCATCAAGTCCCGACAATATAAATATTCCAGTGTCTTTATAAGGGCTTGTTTTAAAACATATGTCTGTCCATTCGGCCATCATTTTATTCAAATTAGTTATTAGTGCTAACTCTTTGGTTGCAGCCACACTTATTATTTCGTACTGATCAATATCATCCCATAGATTGAAATTTATAATTTTACGTAATGAAGTTCCAGCTGTAGGTGTAAGATCGAACCCTGCGATTGTTGACATTTCATCCCAATGGCGTTGTACTAATGCTGGATTGCACATTATGTGAGCCATTTGAACATTTGGTCTCCAGCTCTTAATTTCCGCAATAGCTTGTGCACAAAGTTTCATAGGGGCAGGAAGATTATTAACATCAGGATCATCAACAAGACCCTGAAATCGTTTTTCGACGCCTTCAGCTATTTGTTGCTTAATTTTGTTTTTATAATTCTTCGATAATTTCAAAAATTCTTTGTAATAAAAGTCGTGATCTTGTTCAATTTGATCATGATCCATGTACTCGAATGGTCCATCCATCCATGTGTAGTAACTTCGTTTCCACCTATGAACTAAGTAAATAAGACTATGGAATGGTAAAATGAAATCTTTTAACTCTTCCAAATCAGTATAATTTGTTAGTGGAAATTTAAAAGTAGCTTCTTCATTATTTATCCATGCCACAAGTTTATTACAGTCATCTAAACGATGTACAAGTTTTCTCAGATATTCTAAATATTCAAGAGTATGATCGATATCATCCATATGGTCTAGAAGTTCCAAGTACGGTGTAATTTCCAAAACTTCCTTATTGAGGTATGTAATTTTTGCAAGAAGATTTTCTTCCATTTCTGCTTTAAATGTTTCATATGCAGCAGCATTTTTTTCAAATATAGGTTTGATATCTGTTAACCAATTCACCGTTCGCGTATTAGATGCTACGTGTTCAGAACTCAATGATGTCATTTCTAATAGATTAGAGATTATATTGATTTGAGATAAAATTCTTTCTTTTAAAGCTTCTACTAAAACTGTTTTGGCGTATAAAATATATACACCTTGTTCTATCAATTCAGCTGCATTTTCTGGTTCCTTTAGAGCTTTTACCGCTATTTCTTCAAACGCCGAACAAATGCTGGTATTTTCTTCCATATGTCCATTAACTATGCCTATTATTATGTCATTGACGAATTCTAAAGTTTTACTTTTCAAGCCATCAACCATTCTCAGCTGACAAACAACTGCACAATTAAAATATTCATTTTCCAAAACTGCAGTTATATCCGAATATATAGATTGAAAGTATTTTATTTTGTCTCGGCCTCTGTCAAATTCTGGAGTATCATTTATGAATCTTATCAGAGCAGCTTTTGCTGGAGCTCCGTATAGCATGTTGTATTCATTCCTTAATCGTTCTAAATATTGAATAAGCGGTGTGAATACCGCGTCTAACCGTTTTTGTAACCTTTCATGACCGTCTTTGTATAACCACTCATTATACAGCACTGGTAATGCATCGTAGTTGTATGGTATCTTCAAATATTGTTCTATAGGCATAAGCCTTTGGGAAATATTTGATATTGCATCTGCAATGCCATGATAAACACTGTATACAGTCTCAAGCGACGGATCATATACAAATTCTCCGTTAAAATCTAAAGCAATATTTAAAATGGGTATTGAATCAGCATCATAGAGTGACTCTATGATAGCGTCTATAGATCTACGCATTAGCTCCTGTATCTGGATTGAGATCATTTTGGTAGCACATTTTACGAAACCTGGTATTCTTTTTGGGCGCATACCTCTTAGACATCTTGGATTTTTTAACCATTGAACAAGTACCGAATACCAAGTACTCGATACTAAATAGTCAGCACGTTTAATCATATCCATTACATTATTTTGAAATTCTTCTAAATTCATAGGGCCTTTGACCCGGTATTTTGCTAAATCAATTATGGCAGTAGGAAACATCCTTCCGGATGATTCAAGAATCAGTCGAATGAAAGGATGTAATAAAAGAGAGCCATCCTGAAGTTTCTTTCGATATTTGACCATCTTGTCATGAAGTTCGGTGACACCTTTAAATTTGAAATAAGGCTCTTCATAACGTTTGCGAGGAACGCCAGGTACTTCGCGAATGACGGTTTTAACAGCGAGATCATGAATGTTACGATTCCACTCGTTTTTGCTCTCTTCAATTAATTCTTCCATCATAGAAGGAAATGTCTGACGTAGTTTTGAAGGTATCAAACTACATATTTTCCTTTCCCATGACTTCAGCATTGGCGGCGGGCGTATCTTCTCTGCACATTCACGCAACACATCTATATGCCGTGATTGTGCTATCTCAATAAGATCCCGTTCACGACGTTGTAATGGAGGACAGGCAATCTCCACCTTTCTTTTGCTTGCCTTTTCTTCAAGAACTTTACGAAATTTTGCCTGCTTGTCCTGAAACATTTATTATTTCTAGATAATACAATCCTGCCTCCAACCTCATGTGAACACAATACATTAATATACCATATAAACATAACACTATAAGCATTTTTACATTGTACTAATATCATAAACGCGAAACTTTGTGAGTATCGATGGATGTTTGTTACTCTCTCCGCAAAAACTACTGGATTTTGATGAAACTTTACAATAACATAGCTTATACATCAGACTAACACATAGGCAATAAATTTTACGTAGGTGGAACCGTGGGCCGTAGGTAACGTTAATTCTATATATTATACTTACAATTATCTAGATGATACTGTGTGAATTGTCCTGAGATTATTATTATTATTATTACATAATCAAATTACTAAGTTTATTTATTATGAGTTTCATATATTTACTGATTTTTAATAAAAACAATAACAACCCCGGACTATTCAAACGCATCTGCTCAGCAGAGCTTGTGTTATCAGTACTAGACAACTGACAGATACAGTTCAAAACATTGCAGACACAAACATTTGTACTCATGAATACAAATGTTTGTACTAAGCGAGGAATCGAACCCGCGACTATCGGATATAAAGCGATGTGCTAAATCGCTAGACCACCGAGGCCGTATTAATTCTCCATAGAATCTTTCATCAACTATTTCAACTTCAACAATATATTTTTTTTAAATAAATTTTTATAATGGTTCATGAATTTTTATAATGATGATATAGTTTGCCTTCATGTAAAATTGCATTAAGATCCATTCAGGAATTATATCATGAATCAGTATATATATCAATATCAGATGCAATGACATTTTTATATTGCCCGTTACCCGCGACTTCGTCTGCTTTTTTTCGAAAACACAAGGCACATAGTCAGACAGATTTGCTTATAATATTAGTATGAAAGTATAGAAAATAATAACATTAATAGATGATTATTCATTTTGTTTATTTTACCTTAATTCTATTGTATGGTGGCAGTGGCACGAAGGGCAGTTTATCCATATTGTGAATATCCGGAATAGGCCGCATGGCGGGTACCCGACAACCATTCTTTGTTTGCAAAAGTTTTCTCAACTCACTTTCATTCATTTTTAAAAGATGATGATTATTAATGAAAATAAAACATCAATAAATAATGCATTCTAACTGTAAGAATACACAACCAAATTCCTATTAGGTATATTGACAAACTCAATAACATGTCCATGGCAACGTTATTATTGGAATTATCTGAATATAAGGTGTTATTACATTATCAAATGCACCGGAATAGGTAATAACCCGGTTAATTTTGGAACCATAAATAAGAATAAAAGGAACATTGGTTAAACTAAATTATTTCTAAGGTAATTGTTAAGTAATGAATTTATCTACCTAAAGGACAACTATAATTTCATAATATATAACTTATTTCAATTGTATTCTTAGATTTATTGATATTGATAAAGTAATAAACCTAAGCAATAACTTTGTATAACATACCTGCTCTACTTATGGGCACTGTTCATCACATTACGCCTCTTACGACGGTCGACATTTACATTATTCTCGATAGAAACCATAGTGTCTAATTCCTGGTGAATTAGACGTAATGGACAAACATATATATTATGTAATAATATACATGGACAATTCATATAGCGCCATCTAGTCCCAATCTATACAGAGCTTGTATTATGAGAACTAGACAACTGATCTGACAATCTATGTATTAAACACATTAATACATAGATATCTTTTTGGAAATACATACATAATATACATAGAAAACACTCAGACACAAACAATCATACTCCTCAATACAAACAAATGTTTGTACCGTGCGAGAAATTGAACCCGCAACCATCAAAAGTAAATCGGTGTGCTAAACCCAAGTCATCGAGTTCGTCATACATGAAATATTATTATTATTACACCACAATTGTATACCGTACATAAGCAATGAAATAAAAAAGATACCATAAAAAAACGCTGATGGTCTTGATACGCCTGCACATTACGATACGTCCAAAATATTACAAATCAGCAGGTCTACCTTGGAACTTAATATCTATCGATTTCAATCAATCCAATCCAATTTTATAGTATTCCTTGAAAATAATAAAGATTAGGTAAATATTAATCTATACATATAAATAAAATTGGAGTGTCTGTTTGTAATATTCAAATAACCGTTTTTTACTACATGCATACGAATATAAAGACGGTACATACATCAAAATAACATTTTTTTACAATTTTTGT
The DNA here is from genome assembly GCF_030625045.1 of Achroia grisella. NCBI lineage: Eukaryota > Metazoa > Arthropoda > Insecta > Lepidoptera > Pyralidae > Achroia > Achroia grisella. Next base: position 186,237 of record NW_026712961.1, read on the forward strand.
CTGTCTGTTTGTTCCGGCTAATCTCTGAAATGCTTGGACTGATTTTGAAGGGACTTTTTTTGGCAAGTAGCTGATGTTATAAGGAGTAACTTAGGCTACTTTTATTTTAGAAAAATAAAGTTCCATTCCACGCAGACGAAGTCGCGGGAACAGCTAGTCAATAATAATGATAGTTAGTTCTTGTTCACGATGTCTTTATAGTGTCAAGAGTGTCAAAAGATACGAAACAGTACAATCCAATATAATTAAATAAGAATTGGTTTCCAGAAGGAATTGGCCCCGTCCTGCCAATTCACAATTATGTTATCACAAGTACATCTGGATAAATTATAAAATTTTGGTAAATTAAACAAAAACATTCAACGTTTAGTGAATTATATTCGCATAAACAATAAATAGATGCCCAAACATAGGTAAGTATATACAATTTAAAATTTACAAAACCTGTCCTTAACTTTTTATATTTACATTCCATCACATAATAATCAATGAATATATATTCATTACTAAATGGTACGCCCATATCACAAAAATAAATTTTGTGTTTAAATTTATAAACAATGTCAATTAATCATCCCATCATCAAAGTAATGTTTTCAAATATCGATGCAATATATAAAGGCCTTCGTTGACAAGTTACACATAATCTATATAGAAAGATTAACTTTCTTGCGCATAAAAACTACAAACCCACTTTAACTATTACAATCTTTCTAAATAAGAAAATAACTCGAGAAAAAACCATGAAACTGTTGTATAGAAAAAATTGGTTTATTGGTTCCTTTTTTTATGCATAATGGTGTTTATCCTTCGGTGAATCAACCACAGTTTAGAGAAGTAAGTTACTTATGTGTTCTGTGGAAAAAACGATTTTCCAGTTCAGTTTCATTTGCCTAACTAAATACCACTTTAATATATTAATTACATTGGAGACTTCTTTACAATATATGATTTTTATTTATATGACTGGAATGACAACAAGTGGTTGGCCTATTCTATGGTATGTTGTTATATAATTAAATTGACTGCAGGGTTCTTGTCTACAAGTAACTAAACCCACTCTACTAATGTTAAGCATTCACAAGAAGAGTGACTTCACATTTAAAAGTAATTTGGATTATTCTGAGTTTTTGACACAAAAAGCAAATTAATTTAAAATGAGTACTGCGGTAAGCCTCGTTAAGCGTCTGTTGTTAGCCAGACATTGTAATTTTGCCCAAATTTCTATTTGGATAACTATTTATTGGAAGACTTTCGCAAATAAATCGCAAAGGCTATGGCAACATCACTTGTAATAAGGATTTGATTAAAGTTTTAGATCGCTTAACATTCTATTCAATAGTAGTTACATACTTCTCAATAATTATGTTTAGTTTTAATTTATGATGCGTTATTTTGTCGATATTGACCGAAATTTTATTAAATCATTTCAATTAAATAATATTGGAAGGTTGTATACTTGTTTACATTCTAGACTGATCAGTCTTTATTCGATGTCACAATAAGGTTTTAAAATCATAATACATGGCACTACTATGAGAATCTAAGTACTTACACCGTTTAGGAACGTTTACAATAATTCTATTTTTAAAATGAAACATATAAAAATATATCATTACATTTTTTTAAACATGAATAGCTTTGTACAATAATCGTTATTGTAATAATCAAAATGCATTATCAATTCCTGCAGATATAAAATTTTTGTTATATTCGCGATTCATTCTATATGCTAACACCAAATGTATATCGGATCCAATATAAAAAGAATGAAAGGCTTAAAAACACATTAATAGATATTTACGATCAATTGATAAATATAGCTTATAAATTTAGCTACCTTTTTCATGAATTTTGCATTAGAACCGACATGTCATTTAGCGATAGTTCTTGTATATCATGACTTTCTAATATGAACATTACCTCTAAGAAGTACAGTTAGAGATATTAGGTTGTATAATAATGCTAATTTGATTGTGAACACTAAAGACGGAAATATATTATGTTTGTACTTTCTCACTTCTCAATGTCAGTGTTAAAACTCAAAATTGCAGTATGGGGTGATACATAAATTACGTTAGACAAGAAATAAAACTTAAATGTGATGAGTGGAGTGACAGAGGTAGGTGGGAGGTCCTAGATTTCATGATGTTTTACAAAAAATTCGAGATTTCTCCAACAAAGCGGTGTTGCTTTTTATAAATTATTATAGTAATAACAATAATAACTGTCACACAACGCCATCAAGTCTCAAGCTAAGCATGTCTTGTGTTATGGATACTGACAACTGATAGAATAATTTGTAGCATTAAAAATATTTTTTTATTTATTGTAAGCCCTCTTAAGATTTATATATACATATAATTATTTTACAAAATGACACACTTCTGCATTACCCCCCACCCCTCCACCTTCAGTTATGACGTAATTTATATACGGCCCCTTAAAAGTTACATCCTTTACCCACGAACACTTTTCACTTCAAAACATTAATACGATATTTACATATTGTTATTATTCTACACTCAATATAAAAAAGGCCATTTGGCAATCAACACTATTGATATATCTGTACATAATAATGCTTTATAAAATAATGTATATATATTTTGATATAAAATTAAATTGCGTATAATGACATCTAAATAACAATAAGAAATATCCGTCATTTCTTCAATACAGGCCTCATGTCAATATAACAATAGTCCACAATTTTAGTTGAATTATCAAAAAGGACGATACAGTTATGTAATAATATAAAGTGCTGCCAGATTATCTGCATTGCCTGCTAAAGGATGTATAAATTATATACAATACTTTAATAAAAGGAATATAATGTCTTTATAAATGTATTGTCATTACATTATTTATAAAAAATCATATTAGTTCTTATGTAAATAGGTCTTTATTAAAGTACGATGATAATTAATTTATTCCTATTAGTACCTGCGACAGTATACCGTAAATGAAACTATAATAGCTGCTTTTGAAAGGCTATTAAAAAAATCTAATGGTTTCATTTATTAAGGATATTTATTGTATGTAAAATTAAATGACATTAAGGACAAAAAATTCGATCATCTGATCAGATCGGATCATCTGATCATCAGATGTATGATTGCATACATCTAAATGCTATAATAGCATTTAGATGTATGCAGTCATACATCTAATGTCTGTGTACAAGGAAATACAGATAATTTGCTAGCAGATGGTTTAATTCATATTACAAAAAGTAATTTTGAGTCTTTAAATTGAGTACTACTATCCATGACAAATGAACAAAGATTCACAAGGACCGTTTATTTTTCACTGCCCACTTGTCTTCACTAAAATGACATGATAATTGTACTAATATACAATAGAACTATAATTATCCGTAGTTGGTCTGTGCCAGTGTATAGTCATAACATTACTCTGGCCCAACTCTCTTTACTTCCCATGCATATCATTCTCCATGTTTTGTTTAAAAGGTTGTGATCGAAATTAAATAATAAAATACTATATATACATATAATTGGTTGTTGTTATTAAGAAACAACAATAGAATAGAAAAACTAAAAAATAGTCTATATTCAATGTAAATAAAATTTTTACTACAAACATAATTGCCGTCGTAGACAACCACAGAATAAATAATAAATATAATAATTCCGTACAGTAAAGTCTGATCATTATATTTTTTATGAGTGTTTAAACAATATCATAGACTAAAAGAAAAATACAGATACATTATACATTTTCATATCATATTTTAAGTCAATTTACCTATCTCACAACTGTTACTTAGTTTCGTTTTCATAATGCTGGTTACGAAGATTCTGTACTCCTACCATTGGAAGAGATCCGATCTATCTGATCATGGTAGGTCAGTCAGTGGCCGATTGTCAGACCTACCCCAGTACCTGTATTTATACATGTACACTTTGTAAATCTATATTCTTTTAAGTTTTTTTCGAATGCCAAAATAAAGGCACCGTGTCTCTCTACTATCATTTTGTATAGACAAGTTCCATCACACGATTTTGCTCGCTTACTGTATTTAGTTAGGACATTAAAAAATTGTTATGGAAAACGGAATTCTAACGGGAACTGTTCAATGAGTGATTCAATATCATAAGCTGGCGAATGGACTTTTGGGTTCTTACCGAATAAATTGACTCAATATTCCACAAAAAATTAATACCTAAATCAACTTTATTTATGTCAGAACGGTAATAATTCTTTTTAATCACCGTATTAAATGTTTTTCGTTGATTTTTACGTTTGTACAGATTCTATATACGAGATATTTACCATATTACAGATATTCACATTCATAGTTTTCGGTTTTATATATATAATAATAATAACCGGTGACCTACTGTATCGACGGCTTTATTTCACATAGCAAAGACAAGTGAGAGTTACCTACCTACATTACTAAGAGATTACAATTGTTACGCCCGTAATACAATGGGCCGACTGTAGGGTCATACACTGGCACCCAACAGTCTTTCATCTGCAGAATGCTCCTCTTCATCAGAGCCCGATTTCTCTTTCTTTATCGACTGGTAACGAACCTGAAAATATAATATTAAGTTAACTACTTACTTACTACTGTTGTTGATATTGACGATTTAGTAATTTCAAAAAAATACTAAACTAACTGACAATCGTGTATGCATAGTCTTAGTTGTTCAGACAAGAGATTTTTAATACCTATATTGACATGTTCAACAAAAAATACACTTTATAACAAATATAATGAAAGATTGATTTAAAAAAATGCGATAATATACCAGTTAAGTTTCTCCCCAGTCATTTGAGTGGAGCGCGAATCAGATCAGCACACTTTGTAACGATACTCCACCCGATCGAGACCAAAAATTCATCGAAGGCCGATCTTCCTCATTCACCATCGTTTATCAGCCAAAAAAAATCTGATCAAGTTTTTAAGAACAAACGCGCTCCGCTCACCATGTGATCTGGTGTGTTGAACAACACACCAGTAACAAACCTAGTCTAAATTGAAGCAGCGAGCTGATATGGGTAGTAAAGTTAAGAATAATGATAAAAAATTATTTACATAAGTGGCAAAAATCATAGTATATCAATCATGAAATGGATGAATTTATAATTTCTCGTACGGGATCTTATTGTTTTGCCATCAGATTAAGATTATTTATTTATCGAACTAGGTGTTACTTTGCGGAAATTCACTTAATTCCTCAAAGGATTTATATTATTTTGTTATACTATTAATCACATGCGCGATACCACAAATGTTCGGCGGGGAAACCCGTCCACCTGAAGCATATATTGCGAGAAAATAATGAAGGTAATAATAATATATACATAACTATTGGTTACAGTCGCAGATCGTATTGTGGGCACATGTGTATTCACCATAAGAGGCTATATAATTTGATTTAGGATTTCCTGAAGATAAAAAGAAGTGACTATGTCGTCACTAAGGCAAGGGTGACGTTAAAAAACATCTGCCAGAATTATAATAATAATATGAATCACAACAATAACGTTAACCATACGATACTAATATGTGTGTGATATATCATAACCCAACTACTATGTCAAGAATATTCTATTATTTGACTCATTATCAGTATAAATTACGACTACATGGTATGTTTATTAACAAAATTAGATAATTATGTCGTGGGTCAATGAAACATTGGTGATGATAACGTACCTTAGTTTTAATTTTTGAGCTGACACCCCTCGGATGATACATAAGGAAGTTGTCTGTTACCATATGTTATACGAAGAAATTGATATTCTTATCAACATATTGTTATAAATATCTCAAGAAAACAAAATATTAATATCTGTAATAAAAGAACAAAACATTACGTACAGAAAAAAGTTTATTCTGTTTAATTCATTCGGTTGTATAAAAGTGATTCTATTGAGTTTGTTTGAATAAATATTATTTCTATTTGAATGCCTCCTCCAACTTTTATTCAGGATAGCTAGATAAAAGTAAATAAATATTTATTCACATAAGAAGACCGTGCGACCAGCATGTAATAAGTTTTTATCCTCATAATACCATCTATCTTCATGTCAATTTCCATTAAGGGTAATAAACAGACATCCACACTTCGCATTTATATTACGGATATATAGATTAGAGATCATACAATGTATTATCAATGTTTCACTCATAAAAAGTACGTGACGTAATCATGTGCTTACGTCAATCGTCTTGTTTACAAGTAAGGTAACTTCGAGTTAAATTAATTATTATTGTATTTGAACAGATGTACAAGTATAAACTACACAATGCACACACAGAATATATATATGACGTAAAGGTACAGATGCAGAATTAAATAATGTTCTCACTGCATCATCTGCTTTGCTTTTGCTGCATTGTAAATAATTTAGTTAGTCTAAATAATCTGCTCTGAGACAGAAATTTATCATTAAGTTTATCAGATTGAAAAGTTCAGAAGCGACAGATAGTGCTGACGAAGCCTAAATAAAAATAACTATACTGTACTAATATATAAGTTAGTTAGGTACATTGCTTGCAATTTGTATATATGCAAAGCCTACCCTTACGTTTATTGCGTCATTGCTAGAGGAAGAGTAGTAAAAAATAGAGTGTATGGGTACCGCAGTCTCATCTGTTACAGTCGTCAAGCAGTTTGCTTTATAAGCTGTGTTGCATTTGTAGGGTGCAGATTAGGCAGTGAAATTACAGAATAAGGGGCATGATATCTCAGTCCTGGAATAGCACCGCATGACTGGTATCACGAGTGAAATCTCCTCCAATCGATACCCCGTCCAATTGAAACGGGGAAACTAAAGTCGTATCCGTCAGGCAGGAATTGGCCTTCAGCCACTATAAGTCCTAAAGCAGGTTTAAAGTGCCAACTGCATTTGCACCCTATCGTTCGGTAAAGCAGTAAAAGCTAGCTATGGAAAACATCATTAGAATAGATCGAAAAAAAGGGTGCCATATGATAACGCGACAACATGTATATAGGCGACAGTTACCATTTAGTATCAAATTGAACTTCAGCTCGTTTGTCATTCCAATTACATATAATGTATATAACTAAAAATAAACTTACATTAACAAAAAATGGAATGATGAGCAGCACAACTGCAAGTTCAAGCCTCGGATCAGAGACCGGCGAGAGCGGCAGTCGAGATAACACTGTTACAAGTGGCGGCAATCGAAGTACCAGCGCTAGCACCGATTTGGAAAATGTAGCTAGTGCAGCATACAATATGCACTGGCATATCCAAGCTGAACACATTGGTGGTTTACCTGTGTAACATATATTAATAGTTTAATTATAATAAACTAGCTGACCTGCACATATTTGTCTGCGTTTCATTTCAGTTTCAGCTCTAATTTCCCACCTTTTGTAGCAAAAAGAATTTTTCAATTTTAACCAGTAGTTCCTGAGATTAGCGCATTCAAACAAACAAACAAACTCTTCAGCTTTTTAATATTAGTATAGATTAATAAATAATTAGAAATCCTCCCCCTGTTTCATCACAGATAATCATCACATTTTCATAGTTAAAATTTCATGTTTTTATATGATATTAAAATGTGATGATTAGTGGTGTTCTAGATATCCTGACTTTTTTACATGAACTTTGCGACTCCTCCAACCCCATGTGACATATATAATCATGTATGTCATATGGGGTTGGAGGAGTTATGTAGCACTATCCAGGCCAAAGTTAAGCAGTGCTAGACACTTTAGAATTAAATCAAAAGTTATACATTACACACAACATCTCTAAAATTAAATCCTAAAATTAAGATATCACAACATGGCCATAAAGAGAGTAAAAAATAAGATGCCATTTTTTTCAGTCTTTAAAAATTGTGGTACTTAATGTCTCTAAAAAAATTGGATCCAGTATGCTTTTAATATATTTTAGACAGTGCATCTTTGAATAAATCAAACATATCAGTGAACAATCAATCAAAATAATATAAAAGAAATTACCAACCATATTCTCCAAAGTTTATAAGTGGAATATCATATGTTCTAGCACAGTGCTGAGCGAGTCGGATGCCTGCCCATATTATCAGCAGGCCCAATGTTGAATCCAACATGAAATTTAAAATATACCTGATAAACAAAATTTTCATATTATTATAATAACACATTTTTGTAATAAATGGCAATCAAATGGTCTTCCCACATGCACTAACAGTATGTTTGGAATGTACTAGTGGACGATTATAGGCAAGGATGAAATCAGGTCAGTAAGACTTGTGGTGGCGAGAATTAACTATAATGTTTTCTAGGGAAAACTATTCTGAGGGTCGACCTGTTAGGGTACTTTATGAGTAATAGAGTCACTTGTCTTCATTTTTAACAACCCTCTCATCCATGAGAATACAATTATTGTTCAATACATTAATTATTGTTAATTATTAATTAATGGTTAAAAAAGAGGTACCAAAAAGATGAAAACTGATGACTGATGATGATGAAAAGATGGTATAATCAAATACATATATTAATTCATCCTTTTTTTATTTTATTTATTTGGGTTATTTTCTAAATGGTATTTTTTTTATTAATGTTATGACAAAATGATGTAAATATATTAAAAATGTTAAATCTTATATACAAATATGTCACATCATACTGTTCAACAAGGATAATCTTTAAAACTATATTTTTTTATTAAAAGGATATCAACAAACAATAAGAGACTAAACTTTAACAATATGAGTTTGTATTTGATACAGTTTTACCAGTGGGGAACAATGGCATAGTAGCCATTTTTAGTTCGAAAAACGGATTTAGATGGCGTCATTGGTATCGAATGGAATTCAACATTGTTTTGTAATCGTTTAAAACCCAAAACTATGTTTTTAAAAAGGTTTAATCTATTTTTAAAAAGTCATATATAGATGTTAAAATGAAATAATGCGTTTTGAAAAGTAATTTTCATATATTTACTCATTTTGTTGTTGCCCTGTATTTGTTTACAATTTAATCATTGCTAATTGGGGCTTATTGTTTCCAAAAGACTTTCATAGATGGCGCTGTTTTCATTTGTATCACCGTATTTTAAATCTTTATTTTATATTTTCAAATAATAAGTACTTACTATATTATTATGATATATGATGACATAAAAAAAGTTTAAGTAAATATAAAACATCTAAACAAGAAAACCATATTATGCCAGTAATACTTATTTAGAAAGTGTTGCCATATCAAAAATAAATGCATAGATTACCGATTTTTTCGAATAATCGATAACAGGATATTATAACGTATTATTCGATGGTGCTTTTAATTAGTCTTTGCAAACAGTAAAATTTCATGAATGTAGGTCTTATAAATGCCTACTTTCGTCCGCAGCTGCAGCCTGGATTGCAAGACCGGTCGCAGCATAGCGCGCGCAGCCTTGGCTTGGGTAACAGCCCGGTCCACCTGCGGCGTCATACGCAGCGACCGGTCGATTTCCACCCCTAGGTAACGCACTGTGCACTCCCACTGGATGGGCTGGCCTCTCAGTAAGAGGGGCGGCGGGCATTTGCACCCGGGGCGGGTAAGCAGCGCCACCGTTTTACCCACGTTAACGGTGGTACGCCACTTATCCAGCCACTCGGGGAGCAGGTCCAACAGCCGCTGCATTTTGCGAGCGGCTGCGTAGGCTCGGCGAGACGACGTAACCACTGTCGTCGGCGAAAAGAGCGAGGACGACATCCCTCTCTCCCTCTCGGAGCTCATCCCTCAAGGTGGGGATATCGTCTGTGTACGTCGCGTAGAGCGCTGGCGAAATGCAGCTGCCCTGCGGGACTCCGGCGGCAATTGGGCGTGTGGTAGAATCACAGTTCTCGACCGAAACATAGAAGCTCCGGCCCGAGAGGAACGAGTCCACTACTCGCACGTATGCTGACGGCGTGTTGGTGTCGAGCAACTTCGACACCAAACCGTCGTGCCACACACGGTCGAACGCCTTCTCTATATCGAGAAATACGCCGACCGTGTAGTGGCCGCGGTTGTGCTCGACAGCCATATGGTGGAGCACGCGCGTCAGCTGCAAAGTCGTCGAGTGTCCGCCTCTGAAACCGAACTGCTCGTCGCGAGGCGACAGAGTCGGTCTCAGGCGGCGGAGCAGGAGGCGCTCGAACGACTTTGCTACGTGCGAGAGCAGAGTGATGGGCCGGTAGCTTGCCGGCAGGCGCTTGTCCTTGCCGGGTTTCGGGAGGACTATGACTCTACCCAACTTCCAGTTGGTAGGGAAGTGGCCGGTCCGGAGTATGCCGTTGTAGAGCCTGGCTAGACACGCTAGGGCTCTACGGGGCAGCTGTGCGAGCGCTGCGGTGCTGATCCCGTCCGCTCCGGGCGCTTTGCGCTTCGGCAGGCGGCTGACGAGCCGCCTTACCTCGCCGGGCGAAACGAAGCTCACTTCGTTTACGTCCGGCGACGGAGCGGTACGGAAATCGCATACGCGACGTACGACTCGCTCGTGGTGCTCGACGACAGTGCTGGGTGCGTCGGCGGCGATTGGATTGGCCGTGAATTGCCCCTCCAAGTGCTGTGCCAGGATTTCTGCCCGGTCTTGGGCTGCGTAACGACGTCTGCCCGTCTCGTCAAGCAACGGGCAGACGGGGGGTCGTGCATTGGTGAGCTGTCGATTGAGTTTGTGCAGGTCGGTATCGTGTTCGCCGGCCCGGGATATGACACCCTCCCAGGCGGCTCCACGCCAATCCCGCACTCCCTCCGACAGCTCTGCAGCCAGGCAGTTGAGCTCACGCTTGACCCGCGGGCAGCGGGTTCGGGCCCATAGGCGACGGAGGTTCTTTTTCCGGGCGAGTTTTTCGCGCAGATGGTGTGGCAATTCCTCTCGACGGCGAGAAGCCACGTTTATTGTGGTAGTTGCCGCCTCCACTGCGGTGCGAATACGCTCCGTTATGAGTGTGGAGGCGGCTTCGACACCCGCTGGCGATGATAGTTCGCCGTCGAGGTGTAGATGCTCCAATTCTGCGCGAAAAACACGCCAATCCATCCGCCGCCTCGACGGTCTCGTCTGTGTGGTGGTGGTGGAGAGGTCAAGCGTGGCTAGAACTGGGAGGTGCTGTGTGTCAAGGTCGTACAGCACCTCCAGTAAGACCGGGCAAGGCACAGCCTGCACTAGGGCAATGTCCAGAACGTCTGGGCTATGTGTGGAATTTGAGGGTACGTGTGTTGGGTGCGCTGGGCCCAACACCTCGTACCCGTGGATCTGCGAATCCTGGAGGAGTCTTCGACCTATCGGCGAGCACAGACGGGAACCCCAAGCCGTGTGCTTCGCGTTTAGGTCGCCCATAAGCAGGGTGGGACTCCTCCCATCCAGAACGTTCCGGACATCGGAGGGGCTGAAATCCAGTCCCGGGGGACGGTAAGCTGCCAGGACCTTCAGTTCCGCGCCGTCGACGTTGATGCTGACTCCTATGGAGCGCATGACGCGGAACTCGGGGCGCTCTAACTCCACGTGGACTACGTCCCGACGGACTAGTACCGCCGTACCGCGGTACGCAATGCCCGCCGGTGACGTTTCGTCGCGTCTATACACGTGGTAGTTAGGCACCCTCAACGTCTCCTTTTCTGTGAGCTTCGTTTCACCCAGGAGTATGATGTGCACATCCTGGGTGCGAGCTAGGAGACGGAGGTCCTGGACTTTATCCTTTATTCCCCCGGAGTTCCAGTACACAATGCGCAGGCTAGTACCCGCCATTTGTGTACTGTTGGATTTTGGCCAATCCATTTAATGCCGCCGACTTAGTATCTGCGCCGGCCGCGAGCGTAGTAAGCAGCTCCGTCAACAGGCTAATAAGCATGTTCAGTGCTCTGTCGACGGGCGCTTGTGTGAAGGGGGCGGGTGCGGTGTATATCGTTCGCGCCTCTGGGTGTGCGGTCCGTGTGGGGGGCGCGGGAGGTGCGCGTCTTGCGTCCTCCTGTGGCGGCTCGAATGCCACTCTCGGCACGCTATGTGCCGGTGGCGCCGCCCGGCGGCGACGTGGCGCAGCTCGTGGACCCTGAGTTGGGACGGCATGCGTGGGAAGGCCCCACCCTTCCGGTGCGATGTACGCATAGCTTGTAGGGGTGGGATCCGGTAAGAAGGGGATTGGAGTTGAGGCCGTAACTGGCCCATCACCGCGCCTCTTCTTGCCGCGTCTTCGGCGGCGGCGTCTTTTATTTTCACCGGTGTCGGTGCCGCGATGCGTCGGCTCGTTGGCCGGCGCCATTAGGTTGGCGCCGGCTGTTTCCTCGACCGTTATTACGGGAGGAGGGGCCTGGGCGACGTAGGTACGCGGCGCCGCGGTAGGTTTATTACGACGCTGTGTTTGTTGCGCCACGGGCGTTTTTGTCGTCGCGGTAGGGACGGGGGGGCGGGGTTTGATGCCCCTCTGCCGTGCCTCCCTCTTATACACCGGGCATTTTCTGTCGTTGGCCGTATGTGCCTTGGCGCAGTTGGCGCATGTCGGTTTTTAATCCCTCGGCCTGTCGCAGTTCGCCGCCGGGTGCTCCCCACCGCAGCGAACGCATTTTACAGGCCGGTGACAATTGGCCGATGCATGGCCGAATGCCTGGCATCTGTGGCATTGTGGCAGCACCGATGCCGGCTTCCACGCCTCAACGACGACGCCCCGCATGTACAGGAGCTCATCAGTCGCGTACAAGCGTGTGAGCTCGTCCCTGTCCATGGGGTCGAGTTGGGCGTGGAAAATGCAGCCGGGGCGGCCGCGACGCGCGGGTATGCCCCGCACTAGCCGCACTCCGAACCCCTTCTCCTGCAGTGCCTCCGCAATCTTGTCATTGGGCGTGTCGGCTGGGAGTCCTCTTATCGCCACCTTAGTGGGCAGTTCGGAGGCCAGACTATAAAAGTACCAACTTATTGTTGGGTCCTTTTCGCTGGCCTCTACCAAATACCTTTGGACGGCACGGAATTCTTCGTCCGTCCTAGGTAGGAATCTGACCCCCGTGCCGTAGGGTCTTGCGTTGGGTGCCTCCCCCAGTACGCGCCTGAGCTGGTTGAAGTGGCGCGTCCAGTTAGGGAGGCGTTCTGCCACTATGGAGGGGTATTTTCCTCGCCCTGTGGCGGGTTCAGCGCCTGCGTCGGCGTTCCTCGTCTGAGAGGGGAGGGGCGGAGCGAGGGCCGGGGCAATTGAGGTGGCAGGGGCTGGGGTGGCGGGGGCCGCGGTGGCGGGACCCGCCACTACTGCCGCGAATGACGGCGGGGTTCTCTTTCTGGGCGAGGGGACGGGGGGGAGCATCGGCTCGGGCGATTGTGAAACCGCCTCGAGTGCCACATAAGAAGTGGCGTCATATCCACCCCTATCTAATGTGTAGGAACGGGGTAGTGGCGAGGGTGCTCGCGATGTCTCGGGCGACGACGCTGGTGACGGCGACGAGCATGCGTCACCGTAAAATCGCCTGTCTTCCCCTCCCTCCTCGCTCCCGCTATCTGGCGGCACCTTCACTAGGTCAAGGTCGCGGGGGGGGGACTCCTCTACGTCCCTACGTTTGTCGCCTCTAGCGGGCGAGGTCGGCGACGGCGGTGCGCGTCTTTTAGATGGGCCAGGTTGCGCGCATCTTTCCCCTCTGCCTGGTTCCCGATCGGCGGCATCATTGCCGCTTCCCGCGAGGGCAGAGGGGGTGCCCTTGGATGCCGGGCGAGCGTGGAAGGTCCCCAGCTCAGTGGCGGGGACCAGCTTGGTCGGGTTCCTTAAATCCCGACGCACAACAGTTCGGGGAGCTCCCCTGTCAGGAGGTTTCCTGGGGGCTTTGCCCCTTTGCGACATCACGACACGAAAGGGTGATGTACTAGGAAAGGGGACTGGAGGGGTGGAAGAGGGTGGTGTGGGGGCTAGAACCCCACGTCGAACCTACCGAAAAGTAGGGAATTCCGCCCTGGAAGGGCAGGTGATCGCACTGTAAGACAGTCGCAAGTGGATTGCAGCAACGAATTTGCGTCAACAAATTCGGTCTGCAATCCTAGGGCGTTCTCTCGCTAGACAAAGTACACTTTGTGTAGCTGGATTACGCACTGTATCGCTCTCAACAATTTGCGCAAGTGGGCACCAGTTGCGGGGCTCACTCTGGAGACTCGACGGCGAACCGGAGTCTCACAGAGGATCACACGACCAACGGTAAACTCAACAAGCAACAAATTGGAAAGCGATCTCGAATGAGAATTGAATGTGGTATAGAGTATATAAGGTCAGCTATACCTTTATGAAACCTCAATAAACAAGTGTTATATGATATCTAAATTACTGACATTGATAGCTAAATATGAGGATCCTCGAATTTTTACAAATACTCATAAGAAACTTTACAAATACTCGAATTTAGCTTTTGTAGAAGGATATTTTCAACCTTACTAAATTGTACAAGGTTTTGAAACGATAATCATTCATAATACTATGATATATTACTTATCCTAATACCTACTATTCATGATAATTAGTTTTTTAATATCTCCATTCGAGGGTAGGTTATTCATAATTTATATTATTAGATTTCATCATAAATAAAAATATCGATTTAAAATCGTAGGTTGGTCCATATTTTTTTATTATATCGAAATGACAACGAGTACTGGCAACATACATGAAAGGTTAAAAATATAAAATATAGGAATAAAAGAATAGGATAAACGACTTTAAGTCAAATGCTTAAAACATATTTTCACTAGCATTGGAATTTTTCTCTTTTTTCATCATTTAAGTTAAGTAGGTACTTTAATTCAACTTTTGAATTGTTCCTGTTCAGAGTTCATTGAACTTCTTATTTTTTTGTCAAACTCAATAATTTAAATGTGTCTAAGAAATACTACAAATATTTAGTAAACTATCGTGTCTTTGAGGATTATCTTATACCAGGTATAACTATAAGTTGTACTTATAGTTATACCTGGTATAAGATAATACTTTTTTTTAGTGGGTAGACATTAAAACGAAAAGTCATAAATTTTTGTGCTCCTCTTTTTTATTTTATTTATATTTATAATTCATTCTATGAAATAAATTTAATCTAACCTGCACCTGGTTGACTCCTGATACTCTCTCTCTAACAAGTTTTCATCACTTACTTTATAATGGACATCACAGCTGAGCAACTTCTGAAAAACATGGACGAACTATCATCTTTATTTAGCAGCCGAATGGAGGAATTTGAAAAAGGCGTGCAGCAACAGGCCTCAACATCTTCAGGTACCACCGTGAAAGGGTTATCCGCCGATTATTCTTCATTTAAGGCATTTATATGGAAATGTTTCGGTTTACTCAAGTCCCAGGTGGAGATGTTACAACTTGGGTTAGATCGTATAGACACTCACTCCCGAAGAAAGGTTTTACTGTTTCACGGTATTGAAGAAATTTCTGGAGAAGATACCACTAAGAAGTTAATGGAGGTGGTTACGAATAAAATGAAGTTGAATGTTGTAAGCTCTGTTGCTATTGAATCTTGCCACAGACTGGGGGCCAAGAAAGAATCTACTAGGCCAATTCTTGTGCGGTTTACTTCTGTGTCATTCCGTTCCGAGATATGGAAGGCTAAAACTACTTTAAAGGGCTCCAAAATATCTATTTCTGAGTTCCTCACAAAACCTAGGCAGTGCGTTTTTGTTGCGGCACGAAATTATTTCGGGATGAAGAAATGCTGGTCTGCAGATGGTAACATAGTCATTCTTCTCCCTAACAAAGAACGCAAGAAAATTACATCCATGGCTGAGTTAAAATCACTCATTTCACAGCATCCTAAGAACACTTAAGTATGTGACCACTTTAATTTTGTCGGTTTATTTTCACTTCGGTCATTTATTCAGGGTACACGAATGTGTTCTTGATTTTTTTTTTTTTATTAATTTTTAATTTACCATCTTAATTTAAGTGGATATTTGTATTACACTACACAATTAAACATTGTCATATGTCACTTTAACTTTAGTGTCATTTTTTTAATTACCGACTACAGAATGACAGAAATGTCATCTTGTCATTGTCACATTAACAGCAGTTTTGCGTTTCGTTTTTTCAAGTAGCCACTAATTACTATGTATATTGTTACTGTTTTTTTTTTTTTAGTTGTTTGCATTTACTTTATTATAATTGGATTAATTATATGTTAAATATATATATTTTTTTTTGTGTATAACTTTAGTGCTAATAAGATTAATTCATATTCACTACTATTATATCAATACTGTTTTCTTGTATTTTTAAGTAAGTGTAATGAGCTCGTTAGTCAACCTAAGCAGTCAGTGTAGTGCCTGTAGATTTTATTTTATCTTAGATTTAATTTTGGTATATAGATACATCTATATATTATATATATTTATATATTCAATATTTTATTATTATTTATTTAGTATTTCATTTATGGCTGTATACGATGATTATTTATCTTGTTCCTCTTCTGATGATTTTGAGTCTGCATCAGTCTTAATTCCTCTCTTACCGATTGTGACCCTCTTGATATTAAACTACAGACTGTTTTTCCTGATCATTCCAAATTACTTTCCCTTGTGCATATAAATGCACAGAGCTTATTAGCACATCATACCGACCTTCTCATGTCATTTAGCGCCGGCATAGTCGACGGTATTTTAGTCTCAGAGACCTGGCTTAAACCATCTCTTCCTTCTACCTGTTGCTCTATCCCGGGTTACAAACTATATCGAAATGATCGTACCACTTCTGGCGGCGGGGGAGTGGCGATTTATCTTAGAAGCCATATTTCAGCTGAATCGGTCTGTGTATCGCAACCTCAACCTTCTACTTCTCTCGAATATTTATTTATTTCCATTAATGTCCATCACAAAAAATTGTTACTGGGTGTTCTATACAGTCCAAATAACAAAATTGATTATTTCAATACCTTGGAAAATGCTCTTGAAGCCTTGGTCCCCCGTTTTGATCATGTGATTGTTATGGGGGATCTAAATACTTGTCTATTGAAAAGTGACTATAGGTCGGGAAAACTTATTGGTTTAACATCCGCCCTCAACCTCCAGATTTTACCCATGCTTAATCCTACCCATTATTTTCATAATAGTGAGCCTTCCCTTATTGACTTGATAATTGTATCACACCCTAACTTGGCGGTATCTCATGGACAAATGAGTTCTCCTTTTTCTCAACACGATCTAATTTATCTATCGTATGAGGTACGTCCACCAAAGAATAAGGGTAAGGTTCACTTTCTTCGCGATTTTCGGCATATGGATCTTGAGCGTTTGGGAGGGGATATGAAGAGTGTAGACTGGTCTGCTGTATATCTTGCTGATAATATTGACACAATGATTGAGATACTAAACAGAGAACTGCTGAGAATTTATGATAAACACGCACCGATTCGTCCTGTCCGTGTTAAACATGCTCCTGCGCCTTGGCTTACTCCCATTATTAGGAGATGTATGGCCAAACGTGACAGGGCTAAAAGTCGATACAAGCACGAGAGATCACAAGTTAACTTTGATATTTACAAAAAGCTCCGCAACATCTGCAACAGAATGTGTAGGGATGCTAAACGCCGATATATTCATTCTACTATATTAAACCTTAATCAGGTTCAAGTATGGAAATTTCTCCAATCGCTGGGTGTTGGCAAGTCCTCTGAATCTTGTCAGAGTGATTTGGATCTCAATGCGTTAAATAAGCACTTTTCTTCTTCTCCTATTACTCTCAGTAGTCTGACCAAAGCTAATTCACTCTCATTTCTTTCGAATCTTGCCCCACCCGATTGCCCTTCATTTATTTTCAGTGCCGTCACCGCAAATGCTGTTGGGAAGTGCATTCATTCCCTTTCCACTAAAGCCATTGGTAGTGACAACATTAGTCTCAATATGATCATTCCTGTGTTGGAGGACATTTTGCCTGTGCTCACTCACATTATTAATTTTTCACTCGGGCACAGTGTCTTTCCATCACAGTGGAAAAAGGCTTTTGTCATTCCGCTTCCTAAATCCACCAATCCAAAATGCTTCTCCCAATTTCGCCCCATATCCATTCTTCCATTACTATCCAAAGTTCTCGAATCAATTGTCCACAATCAGCTATACAAATTCCTTTCCACCCATAATCTGTTATGTCCGTTCCAGTCAGGCTTCCGTCCCTCCCACAGCACTACCGGGGCACTCCTCAATATTACCGAGGATATACGACAGGCTATGGATGACACTAAATTGACTGCTATTATTTTATTAGATTTTAGCAGTGCGTTCAATTCTGTCGATTATGACATTCTCCTTGGTACCCTCCGTGCCGTTAATATCTCTAGTTCTGTTATAGAATGGTTCTCCTCTTTTCTTTTCGGTCGCCAGCAATGTATTAAGATTAATGAGGGTTCCTCTGACTGGATTACTTTAACTGCTGGTGTACCTCAAGGCGGTGTACTCTCTCCATTACTTTTTTCTGTGTTTATCAACAATATTTCTCGAGCCATTACTTCTCCCTTCCATCTGTATGCGGATGACTTGCAATTGTATCGTCACTGCTCATTGTTAGAGGTGACACAAACAATTGCTGCTTTAAATTGTGATCTCTTGGCTATTCAATCGTGGGCCAGTTCGTTTGGCCTCATTGTTAATCCGTCTAAATCTCAAGCTATGATAATTGGTAGTAGCAGACTAAGGTGTAAGGTGAATTGGTCTGTAGTACCTCCACTTGTTTATGAGGGTGTTCAGATAGAATATGCGGATAGGGTAAGAAACTTGGGTATAATTTTGGACAGCACAATGTCATGGACTTCTCATATAAATGATATTAGTAGACGGACACACTTTTCATATCACTCTCTTAAACGTCTCCAATATTTTCTTCCTTTCGGTACCAAAATTATGCTCGCACAATCTATTTTACTTCCCATTTTAGACTATGCCGACGTCTGCTTCTTAGACGTGACTGAGGAGCTCCTTAATAAACTAGAGCGCGTACAAAATTTAGCAATAAGATTCATTTTCAATCTGCGCAAATATGATCATGTTTCCGAATTCCGCGCTCGGTTAAAGTGGCTCCCAATCCGTCAACGACTTAATATGCATATCCTGACCATGTTATTTAATATTCTTAATGATCCCAATTCCCCTTGCTACCTTCGTTCCCGATTCCAATTGTTACCACCTCCCTCGAGACCCAAACGCCTTTGTCGTCACTCAAGGGCACTTAAGCTTCCAAGTTGTAAGTCGCAATTCATGGGTAACTCCTTTTCCTTTCGTGCTGCTCAATTGTGGAATGGACTTCCGTTACGTATTCAGCAGAGCCCGTCTGTTAGTTCCTTCAAGAAAAGATTAAAATCATACTACCTATCTGCCATTGAATGATTACTTTTATCATTATTTATTTGTTTATTATGATGAATATATTTATGTATTATATGATATGTATGTTTATTCCTATATTTTGTATTACTATTTATATTTATGTATATTCGTATTTATGTATTTTACTTTTGTTTTAGATTATACAATTTGTTCTTTGAAATTTATTTAGTATCTATCCTTTGACATTTTTTTTTTTGTTTGCACCAATTATTACCCACTCATTACCACATATCCCACTGTTTTAGGTTGACTGGAAGAGATCTCTTCTAGGGATAAGTCCACCTTTGCTCACATTGTCTCTAAATTATAATATCTTTTTATTATCTGTGCAATAAAGAATATATATTAAGTTGTTAAAAACTTGCATATGTAGCGTGTGTATCTTTCATATTAAAATATAATAAACATAGGTACTTGGTGCCCGCTTTAATGTGGTATTATTATGTTTTTATTTTTGTTATGAATGTAACTTCAAAAAACTAACACTGATTTTATAATTTTTGATTGATTGAGAAAATACTGAAAATTATTAATTAAAATAAAGTACTAAACAGTAGTATTATTTTTATATTTTATTAGAACTGAATGAATATGATGTATGAATAATATGTTTATTGTGCTAATAAGGTTACAGTTTAGTTACTTTCATGTAAATTCATTCATGTAAGTTCATGAATGAATAAATGTAACATAGGTATATGATATTGTTTTCAGTATTTCCTGACATCAACAACTTAATACTGAACAAAGTTTAAACAAATAAGAGATGATATTCTAAATCTCCTAGTCATTCAGATGAAGATAAATAACATTTTTACTGTGAAGAACAGGAGTTCAAAAGAATAAGAAATATATATGTATATATATATGAACATTTTACTGTATAAAATAAAAATGCAAGTAAAAATAAGAGAAAAAAGCAGAAGAAAAATCTGTAAATTATTAATCACAATGCAATTAATAATATAATTAAATAAGTAAGAAAGCAATGGACTAGTGATGAGAAGAAATTCCAAGTAATTATATTATGTGTAACCGACTGCAAATAAGTTTATGATTTAAACACATGATTATTATTATATTGCTTCATCAACAAATCCAGGAATATTTTGTGTACCAGGAATTAATTATGAAATGATTGGAATATAATATAAAAATAACAGAAGTGTTTGAAGTTTTAGTGGTATAACAGACAAGCAGTGAAAGAAATATTATTGTAAATTATTAACAATTGTTTATTCTGTGATTAATAAATTATTTAAAAGTGTTTTGTTACCTGAAATAAAAATTTTATGATCTTCAAGTGTTGTGTTCATGCAATGTTAGTTTCACCTCATTCGATTTAAAATGTCAGGAATTATTTACTACATAATGATTTTGTATTAGATGGTAATCTTATATATTTTTTAATGCAATGTGTATAATAATTCCCATTTACATCAAAAAACTTTGTGTAAATCTATATTTCTCTGTCTATAGACTTTGGTCGTGGAATACTAATAAGAAACTAAATCTAGAGACTGTAGTATATCACAGCATCCCAGAACCTTGTATTTCATGACTTAGTACCTACCTAATACTTGCTACTTTTTTAATCAATTAATTAATTTGATCTCAATCATCATGATGAACAATGATGATAATGTTGAGAATACTGCCAATGATGAATTTTATGGTGGTCATAAATAAATACCATCGTCACTATCGTCAACAGTCATTATTGATCTCATCATCATCACCGTTACCCTCCCTCATCCATATTGTCAAAAGTTACTACCTACTATTATTAACTGAAATGGTAAATAAGCTGACGATCCATCCAACCACGTCGCTATCCGACGTACATACATACACATATATTATTAAACAGCATTACGTCATCATGTCGTGCCCGCTATATCCCGCATACATTATCATTCCGGAGAACATAGATGTTATGTCCAAATATCCTGTGTTATGTCCCAAATTTCGCAGCTTAATTTCAACTGAATAACAACTTACATAAATACCAAAAAACTAGCAGTAAAGGCGTAGTTTGTAGATACGGAAGGTTCTACAAATAGGTATAACATCAAAATAAGTACCTACATGTCATTAGCACCGATGTAGTATCCCTGAAAGAACCTATACATGTAACAGATTGATGGTTTGCAGATATTATTTTCAGTTTTACAAATTGCCAGTTTACCATAATTAACTATATATTGAGAAATAATTATACACTGAAAATTATATGAGGTACCCATATGCACATCAATTGATTATAGCTAAAATCTATCACTATCACATAACAATTTAAATAAAAAAAACCGTATTAAAATCGGGCTATTCGTTAAGGAGCTATTGCTCCTTAACCGATAGCCCGATTTTAGTGCAGACGCGTTACGACATATCTTCGTCGGGAGAAAAAAAGTAGGCATGTAAAAAAGTAACTGTAACATAGTACATAGATACATAGGTACATTAGCCGTGTCTGGAGACTGTCAGCGAACAATATTATACCTACATTGAATTTTCGATTGTACCCAATCAGGAGTTCGATACAGTTATATATCTATTATGTACGTATCTTTGCAAAACAGATGTCATGTAGACCGAATTCTCTGCCATCTATTTTCATGCTTTATTACTAATCACCCACTAGTAATCCGAACTGCTTCAGATATAGCGACATCTAGCGCCTACGGCGGCGAAATAAAATAGCCCGAAGAATAGCCCAAGTTAGGAAGGAACCATTTTCTTGTATGGGATGGGGTATCTGTATGTAATATTATATTATCTGTGGTTTTACTAAGTATTCAGTTTTTATTGACATAAATATTATGACAACTGACAACAAAATGTGGATAGGACAGTTTATTATTTTCTCTATTTTTTCTATATAATCATAATTTTTCTCTATAATTTAGAGTGATAAATTGAATATTGATATATTAAAGTGTTCGAAACTAATTTCAATACAAACCATGTGCATGGATTTCCTAGAAGGTGAGGTGAGAGCCAAACATTGGTTGCATGTATAATAAGAGCACCCAGTCCTTGTTTGGATGTATCATAAAACCAAATTAGCCAAGGCCTTCTAGCATATCGAGGCTCACAAAACCTTTTACCTGAAAATATTAAATATAAAATGAACTTTTTTACTCAAAATTAAGAGTTTAAGCAGTTATATTAGAATGATCTATTAAAATTACTTTCAAGAAGTTTAAATCTTAAACTAACTAAAAAGAACTTTCAAATCTATACATTGCCTTGGATTATGATAGAGTATGTCGCAATAACTAAGTACTAACCAATTAAACAAGTGAATGCTAACACAGCCAACAAGAACTGCATGAACCATCCATAATAGTCTGTGAGTGCACCTTTAGAACAATGTAACTCTGACCAATTAATATAATCCGAACTATTGTTATTCATCTTTCATGATAACATCAAACAACGTTGAAATAAATATATACAACACTTTCAAATATCACAATGAACAGGACAAGTTACTTTATGTATCTGAAAATTCCTGGAGGTTTATGGTTTATAAAGTACACTTATTACATTGTATTGTAGAAGACTATTAAGGATTCTGCTTTTATTTGGAATAATAAAAGTGGATTTTCTAATTTAATTTGACGGTATATTTTTGTTGGTTACAGGTTAATTGACTTACAGCCACAGATTAAGTATGACACTACCTATTATTCTCATTCCTATCTGTCAATCCAATACATCATTCTCTATATGTCAATCGTATTATTAATTTTAAATGAAAATAATTTCTTTATGAGACATTCAGGCTAAGGGATTCTATCTCCTTTCCACTACCTGCCAGCATATAGTTGAATTGTTGTAGTAGATAAGAAGAGGTAACGGTAATTATTTAATTCATTTCACTATAATAATAATAATAATAATCTCAGGACAATTCACACAGCGCCCTCTAGACCCAAATTAAGCTAGCTAAAGTTTGTGTTATGAGAAAAATATATGCTAGATAAATGATAAAAATACATAGACATATTTTTTTACGTAATTACATAAATATTATACATAGAAAACACCCAAACCGATACAAACAATTATATTCAAGAATACAAATGTTTGTGCCATGCGAGGAATCAAATCTGCGACCATCGAAGTAAAGCAGTGTGCTAAACCGCTAGATCAACATGGAATGGCCTTTTAAATTTATATAATATCATAAACGATAGTTTTTAATAAATTTATTTTAAATACTCTTATGATAGTTATAATTGTAATGGTATAACACAGACTTCAAATATTAAATATATTGAATTCACTGTAAAGCCATTAAACTGTCCGCTGCATTTAATGTATATTCTGACTCAATAAGTAAAATATATTAAGTTCATACTGGCGACATTCTGCAGAAACTACCAAACATCTTGATAATTACTACTACTTGTAACCTGCCGCCATTTTTTTCTATTTTATTGTCTAATCTTAACTTTGTCTTTAAAATAAGCCAAAGAAAATAATTTGCTTTTCATTTTAGCAGTGTAAAATAAAATAAAAGTCTAGTAATATCGGTAAGTACAACTTCAGTTTGTTATACTAGTATCTATAGTTACTTATTATGGAAGTGAGTATATATGTATGGTAAACCATGATATCGATTAATTCAGCCGGTTACATTTTAATAGTTGTTATAACATTCATTGTAGTATGAAGTCTACTATTAAATATTTCTCTGCCATTATAATGTTATATGTAATTATAAGTCCGTTTTCCTTTCTTTTTCCTGCAAAAGTACGATAAAACATTTCGAAAAAGTATACATTTCCATTCAGTACATGTTGTATTGAGATCATAACATAATTTTATTTTTATGTATATTAATTTCTGCTCCTGTCTTCTTCCGAATGACCATGTCCGTTATTTATTACAAGAAACCTCTCTCGAAACAGTCTCATCCGTCCTGTCCAATTTCATGTTTGGTTATGTGCCGTTATAGAGTAACAAACAAACTCATTAATACATGTGTAATTTATTAATAATTAATATGCACTTTAAAACTTATAGAACTCAATATTTTGTACAAGACCCAACGCCATGGTCAAGTAGATTTTTAATCAGATTTTAACACGTGTTGTTTCTCTATTAAATTAGTAAAGTTTAAAATGATTAGAATGTTGCGAATATGGTTACTTATTATTAATATTAGTTTGCCTATCTGCAATACATATCCATCAAAATAAACAAATAATATCAAATATGTATGAAAGATGTGTTTTAGTAGGGCAGAAATATTTGTCAAATTATTTTGTCATGTCTGTAAGACTTGGGTACTACTTTTACATTCATGGGTAGATTATTTAGATGTTCATCATAACAGTCCTGTAAAAACAATTGAATAATGATAGAAAATAATAGTATTTCTTACTACTGTTTTATTGTTATATGTGTTGGGGCCCTTGCACTAAGATACATAATAGAAGGCCACTGGGGATGTATGAAAGAATGATGAAATCAAATTATTAAGTTTATCATGGTGAATTCATGAAAAGTTAACCACAATGGTTTCCATAAAAGCATTGTAGTGTTCAACATAATAGAAACTACCCCCCTTATCAAAAACCATATCTCAAGAGATGATTCACTTTGTAAAAAGAAAAAATATTATTAATAAATATGTAGCCATTCATTAAGAGTAAGGTGTCATACCTCTGTACCATGCAATCACATTACAATATATTAAAAATGTAATACAACATGCAAAAGTGATGCCACAGAGTACAATTCCATTAGACAGATGTGATGACCCACACTTCATAGTAATAATTTACCTTATCTGTACCAATATTATGGGAATAAATAATATAATTTAATTCCTCATCATAATTTACCTATCTTAAAAAAATGTTTCTAATAAAAATTATAAAGCCATGAGTACATAATCAAGTGGTATTAAGGAAATACCTAGTATGACTTACCTAGGAGTATGTTGCCATGCCCAGTGAGTGTACTATCTGTCTTATATTTAAATTATTTAATATCTAAGCAATTGTAAAACTTAAGTTGTGAAATGATTCTTTTCATGATCGGCTTTACATCAGTTATGCTGTTGATTTTTTTAATATGCTACAAAGTCTTATATTATTTTATAATTGCCCTTGTAATGTATATTCTGCAATTATCTGTAATTATTAGGAATACCACCTGGCTACCATTTGGTTGTATTCATATGGGCCATCTGTCCACTTTATCCATTTTATATGTTACTTTAGTGGCAAAAAAATTATAACTCACCGGATGGAAAGTAGAAAATGTCACCTATGAATATAAAGAGCACCAGAAACGAATGTGCAATATATTATTATTAGTAAAGGTTCTCTTGATGCATAACTGCTAAGGTGATATGCTACTGTATTCAGTAAAATTAGTGATTTTATTTCTATTATTTAGATAAAGAAATAATTTGTGATAAAAACATTGTTCTAAAGAGGTAAATTGTTGTTGACTCTTTAAATTTGGCACAGTGTCACTAGTTGGTGTGGTAGGTATTCATTGAAAATTGCCTCCAATTTTGCTATATATCTAGGTATATATATATACCTAAATCTTGCAGACAATTTGGTCCATTGTATTGATTAGTATGGTTAAGTTTAGATTGCACACTTCCATTCTCACGATTTTTAAGTTTAAAGTACTTATCTAAAACCATTTTGTTTATTATCACAATACTTTTTTTGTGTACATAACACATGTACCAATGTAGCAATGATGTAACAGTAACTGCAACCGTATATCATCATGCAAGTACGAAATTTGCGGACGAGGACTTTTTCATCCTGTACAAGTTTTTATCAGATTTAGATTTTTACAAAAATCGATCAAAATGTGATGTATTCCTACAATGTCCTAGATCATAGTACAGTTTTTATTCAAATTCACATTTTATTCTTTGTACTAGCCGAAGTTCATGGTTGACAACCCTGATATGTGATGTACCATGTCAGGTCGACCTCCACGCGGTTTGGAAACCATCGTGTTAAATTCCCGGTAAATTTATCACGATGGGCTAACTGACCTGACCTCATGCTCATCTTATCATCCTCCACTGGTGCCCCGCCAGCGTAAACCGTTAGCGCAGGCGGGATCACCATTCCATTATCATCCAAAAAAAAAAAAAAACCCTGATATGTGGTCCAATTAATTTTGCTGTGAATTTAACGAAAAGGAATAAACATCCATATAATTATTTACAAACACATTACCGCAAAGTCGCGTAATAGGAACATCCTCGGACGTTAATTAATTTATTGTTTAAAACAGTTTTCCTTCCATCGAAAAACACTCCTGTGTCCAAATTGTGGAGCGTCGAATTCGATTCATATTTATGAAAATATGAAATTAATAAGCGTTCGAATTTCGCTCAAATCATCTTGATTTAGATATCAAATCTAAGCATACTTGTCCTGGCTATGAAACAATCAGTGAAGAGCCAAACGCAAGTCTATAAACACTCGTAGCAATACCAGCTGCCTATCACAAAATTTTTAACTTTGGAAACCAAAGACGTTTTTATGTATTCCAGTTGCATTTCAGTATTTAAAAGTTGTTTCAAGCACATTATATTTATTACATGTCATGAGTATCTCTATGGAACTCTACTAATGGTAGTTCGTCACGTTATCTGGTTCTTTATATATTGATCAGCCGAAGTTAGTTGCATATGCCTACTTATAATAATGATCTATCTATCTATATGTTTTAACAAAAACGCGTTTTCAATAAATATATAATCACTAACTGACATCGCAAACGTTGTTTTGCCATATTAATTAAAATCGCTATAAAAATAGGGGTTGGTGGTAGAAGGTTGAAAAAGGCTGTAAGTATGTATTTTTAATGCCAAATCATAATACAAAAAATTTTTGAAAAATAATGGACAATCATAATACAATAACTAGAATATTATATATAAATTGTAGATGTCAATATATTTGCAAATGAATTAGTGGTATAAAGTGTAGACTTATTTCAATATCGAATAACAGAATCAAGACGAAACAGAATAAATCGAATAACAAATCAAAGAACACAAAATTTGGAATTAATAAATAGCTAGAATAAATTTCCAGATTATAATAAGTTGGAAAATTCTGTATCCTATATCATTGGATCGGAATTACTGTTCAGAGTAGACCGGCTAATCACGATTCAATGTGCATAGGCTTTTGTATGCATGCATTATTAAATTGTCGTTCAGATTGACTATATGAAAATAATGCAATCTCGAAACGCTGTTGTAAAGAAACATCCAATCAATATTTGTGAGTTTTTAAAAAGTTGAACTATTTTATTCAATAACCCTTCAAAGTTAGCTGTCTATAGGGACATTAAATAGAACCATGTTATTTATTGCATCGCGTGCGAGCTCCGGACTTATGACTGCTTTTACGGTGTCCGCCATTTAATTTGTACGTACATGCAATACACACTACATAGCCATTACATGCGGACTGTTGGAGAAAAACGGGAATCTAATTGTCTCCTCATCCTCCCCATGTGAACGGTATCGAGGTGACGTGGTGGTATATTGACCACCAGCCACGCCACCACCGGGGGGTATCCCAGGGGGTGGCGCCGATACTGCCATCGAAAGTAGAACGTAATAATTATCGGTGGTGGGCTGGGGGCCGATGGTCGCGGTTCCCGCGGCTCGACCGTCAACAAACCGTCGCACGGCAACTGCTCATGACATATGCATGAGAGCGGTACGGACGATACCGCCGCTTAAATATACAAGG
Source organism: Achroia grisella (assembly GCF_030625045.1). NCBI lineage: Eukaryota > Metazoa > Arthropoda > Insecta > Lepidoptera > Pyralidae > Achroia > Achroia grisella. The sequence goes on from NW_026712961.1 coordinate 214,313, forward strand.
ACGGACGGGGAAATTACTACAGAAGCAAATACATACAAGATGTCTCCCGCCCGACTGACTGCGCCGTCGTAGCGTGTGGCACGCCCACGACTCTACAATTACACTCACGAAACGTCCAACCGATACCTTTCTTACAATTCCTAACTATTTTTGCCTGTTAACCACCACCTAATCTTTTAAAAGTCATGAAGACAACCCCCGGTACAATGTTAAAAAGAACAATTGTGAATTGTTTTTGATTTCTTTGTACCCTCACACGCAAATGTTAAACACTTGATTGGGGTGTAAATTCCGTATGCAATACAATTTTCTTGTAACCTCTTCATAAAAGACTGCATGCTCTTTGTTGTATTCTGTATTATGAATACAATTAATATTTGCTTAGCAATTCTTATATGGTACTATCCCTGAGACATTGGCACATGAGGATGCCAATTGAGAAAAACATGTTGGTGTTGTTTGAGCCTGATTGTACTCCTTCGAACGTTCTAACAATTTAGAGCATAAAGAGCCACCCGATAGTACTAGTACGGAATTATTCACGTAATATTTAAGCAGTTCTCATAAATATTTATTTGGCCGAATACGGTACACAAAACGGATATAAATACTTCAAAATAGTACTTACGTAGTAATAGTATTGCCGTATTCCAGACTAATATTGGGCTGGTGGTTAGATGTAAAGTTTGTGTATCTGGAGAGAGCACAATAGATCGGTGCGACCAATTTAGTGCTTACTTAGGTCATCCGTAGACTTTCCTTTACTAAAGTTCATGACTTGTAATTCCTCTGTCTACAGCTTTAAGCATGTTTTAAGGTTCCATACCTTTAAGGGTCACTTCAATTACTGTTATTGTCAGTTTTTTGCCTTTCGCAAGATCTTTCAAACCTTTCCTTTTTAATATAAATTATTTTTTTTATAATGAAACTATTACGAAAGTCAATAATATTTTCTTGATTGTATTGGAATGGGGGTATGTGGTAGGTAGGGGGCTAACGGCGGTCCCGCCCGTCGCGTTCGAAGGAGCCCCGCAAAGAAGTTATGATCGATAGGAGCATCAAATATTCATGCACACTGCCTGCCCACGAGGAAACGGAATGGATAACCGTTCCCTGAAAGGCCACAAGGGGCGTACACGTAACTCGTATTTCCCTTTTCCTCTAATTATATCTTACTACCGACAAATAAACGGAATTTTATAAATGATATTAATATAATTGTATTGTATTTTTACTAACCAAATAATGTTTCTCGTTTTGACGCCTGCATTAAGATAAAATGCAAAATGAGGCTATGTATATATAATTTCATTTTAATGGCAACATATCTTTATTTTATTCATAGTTTGTCCAAATATATGTATGTAATTCATACACTTATTTTCTTGGTATTATTAATATAATTATTCTTATTTATTTCTATTTGCATGTCACCCACCATTTCTTACTGTTGTATCTGTTACCAAAGATGGTCTTGAAAAAATTGTTTTCAGCAACATGTATTTGGTTTACACATTCAATCTATCTACCTACTAATTAGAATATGCATTAAACAATTATCTAATGTAGGTTACTTTATATCATTGTTCAATGCATATTCTATCTATTTATCTTCATACACTTTTGCTGTTATAGTATTAGTAACATTTGATAATAAAACGAAACTTATGAAGGCATGTTCGTTACATTTTACTCAGAAAATGTTTGTGATTTAATATTTTTTTATTTATATTATTTGAAAGTAATATAAATATATCATTATTCCTCTCCTCGACACATTGAATGGAGTCTTTAATGTATATGTTGTGCTGGAATATATAAAAAAAGTATGACAAATGGTAAAGCTCTCATTTAGTAGTTTAAAGTATTTTTTGGAACACGTTATCCTAACATATAATATCCGTGATATCATTCATGAATTGCCATTCCAGAGGACTAATATGTTATGCCTCGTATTCTGTAATTTCATTCCTTATAGAATAGATTATAATAGAAATAATATAGATAACAGTCTAAATTTTGCATATCAACAGAATATTTTTTGGGGAGATGATAATGCCAAAGATGTAATACTTAATGTAGTTAAGGTTGTAACATTTTCACGGCTCGTTGCGCATTAGTCCTGGTCCTTGGAGCGAAGGGTATGCTCTCGGCGCCCGGGTCACTCCGTGTCCCCGAGCGTGAAATACGAACGGTCGTTTATCCAGTGGCAGATATATGAGTAACAACATATCATACCATTGAATATACCGTTTTATTTACTGATACTTCTAACTCTAAAGTAGGGGAATGTATTTAATTTAGACCGCAACTGTTTTTTGCGACATCCTTTTTTAATGTTATAATATTCTCCTTTTCTATTTTACGTTCAAAACACTTGTGTTGGTTATATTTCACCCAAAGTGTAGTAAAACATCGTCTATGATAAGAAATGTATTGTTAATTGTTTCATATCTTGGAATATTTTTCCATAATCGACTATTTTCACATCCTTAGACCTAGAGATGTTTGTTTGATGCCACTATAGTTTCGTGCAAGGGATACGTTAGCGTCATATTGGCTTGTACCTTAGGTTCAGAAATTGGGATCCTTACATATACGACATTGTATATTTCAAATTGTCTGACTTTATATGCAAACGGATCGAACAAACATTGGACTTAATGACAAGTAGTAAACCCAAAAAATCTTCTGTGTTTAAATATAAACGATATTAAGGTATTTGTAAAATGTTGCCTTATAGGGAATGACAACCTGTTCACAACAGTACCTATACCATAATTGAATTTCCCTTCTACCAAAGCCTCTATCAATAATAGATTAGGTCCTTGCCAACCTTTGCGCAGACCTCGTTCCCTAAATGTCTCCAAATTTATCGCGTAAGAATCGTTTTAGCGAAATATACGATACGATCGTACACTTTCTCGCTCGTAGCTACCTGCCGCTAGAGCTCCATTACAGAGAAAAACCGCATATTTATTCCATGAATTATCCTATACATCCTCAAAGAAGATAGGGTAAAGCTATACAGTAGAAACATATATACATATATTAGACGACACAGCCCGCGATAGCCTAAGAGCTCGTAAAGCCTTGGTAAAACGATCTTCTGTACAGAAATTAGTGATGAATTTAGTAAAAACAAAATTAAGGCAGGCATCAGCCCTGCACGTCTTGTGTATTTTCAACATATATAATATTTAAAACACACAATGTTTTCAAGTGTAAAAGATGAGCAAAGTTCATGCAAGCCTAATCATTGACTAGAGCTCATGTACCCTCGATTGTCGTAATGTTTTTCCTACTTAATACTGAATACACTAAGTCGTATTAATAATTCCATCTTACAGGGACATTCTTTTTTACTAAAAAAATATGGACAACCTAACCTAACCTATGACGTACAGGACTGATGTCTGCCAACTAGTCGTAATCGTACTAAACATGCTATGATTCATCACTAAAACAATTTAGCCTTACAGACAGACCGTTATATCCTAAGGGTTCACAAGCTCTTAGGCTATATTTTCAAGTTTGTCAGATATGCGGCGTCATTTTCCGAATGAATAATTCACATCGTCGAGGGACAAACTGCTACAAATAATAACATCAATTTTGTTATTAAAGTGTACCTACGTATAGTGGACATTGAAGTGTTTGACTTATTGTTTAGTTTTACTGATTTTAATCATGCATTCTTTCACTTAATGAGAACTTAGACCTCATTAGTTACTCCTTTTCTTACCATATCATCTTTCATACGGTCCATCTATTCTCATCTGCAATATATGGGATATATTGACTAGTGCCTTTTATGAAATTGAAATGACAAACCGACCGACCCACCTCCTGTTAAACGTAGCGTATATGTACACGAATGTCACGTTATCATGACACCTATGATAGCGCTTGAGCATTGTTATTCAAGAGGACTAAAGATATCATGGTTGTTATCCTGCAATTTCACTACCTAATCTGTCCCTACAACACGTGTAACGGCCCAAATGAGAGGCTGATTGCGAAAAATTGAGTACAGCTTACTGACTCTACAACTGAAGTATAACTTTCAAAGCAGGTTGCTTGGCGGCTGAAATAGGCATTCATTAAACAAACATGTTAACTGTGTTCGTTGTTCTATTAAAATACCAAATTATTACAAATTGATTAGTGGTTTATTGTCGTGATACAATACTAGTGTATTCTCGTAACGTATTAGCCGTCATTGGTATCGACGTAATCTACTCATAAAACAAAGAAATATCGCCCCATTTAATGCATATTGTGTGCTATGTACAGTACTTTTAAAATCAAATTATGTATTTGTTATTCATGTCATGACTCAGATTTTTCTTGCTGTACAACACTCAATTTAAATCTTCTGCCCGCCGAAGACCCCTCGTGTAATTCATTCTCAGTCATCGAAAAGTAATTCAATAAAAACGAACGGCAAAAAAAAAGAGTACTTTTAATGATGATCTATTATAATTTCATGTAAACAATTAAAAAAAGTAATCTGTGGGTTTTGGAGAGAGTATTGACTATTGTATTTTCGGAAAGTGAAATTTCTTTATTTATTTATGTTTTACTTCCCTATTCTTGAATTTAAGTAATGATTTAACATCACATTAGTTATCTTGAAATGTGTAAGTAAAATACATCGTTCTAGGATAAAGTCTAAAAATCGATACATTATGGCTACCGTTATTACTGTATATTAAATTGCACTCCACACAAAGACTGAGCTTCATTTCATATTAAAATTACAAACCTAGCATGTAGGTTTCATTTCTGCTACAGGGAAGTTTAATTATAAGAACTAATAATTACTTGCTCTGTAATAAGCATAGTATCTGTCGATTCCCAGGCCCATATTGTGTACAATAGTAATTTCAACTCGACCGAAAACCCCACGTCCAGTCGAGCGGGTGGTATACGCTCTACGAGTTCCCATAGCTATTTAAATATTTCAACAGTCAGTGTACAGCAAATTACAGACTTTGTTTCAAACCCCCACAGTTTCTACAATTGCCCGTTTAAAATAATGTACCACGGATAGAAAAGTAAGAATAATTAGGTCAAAGCTGGTTGATTGTTATTGCAGCCGCCTGGTCACACATACTTTATGACAGCACCTGATAGTTCACACAGTATGTACCTAAAAATATGTACAGCAGGCCTTTAATATGTCCTATGCGACCTACTTTTATGTACTTTTTATTGCTATGTAATTTTCATGACATGACGTGGACTTGCATTGTCTATGATTACCTGAATATGATACACTGTTGCAAGGTATAAGGTAGGTGTATAAATAAATTAGCGACCTGCCCCGACTTTCCCTCGGTACTCATAATTACAAATGATGTTAAAATACGGCATATGTCACTGAAGAATATTGTACCTTTCCTTTCAATCAGTGAAAGAATTACTTAAATTGGTCTCGTACTTCCTGAATTAATATTATTCATAACAAATTTGCCTTTGATAATAATACAGATTTAAAACATCTATATTTATTCAGCATGTAGACGACAGTACTTTAATTATTATTAACCGATGTTGTTCCACTGCCGGGCAAACGTATATTTAGTTAATTTAAGGATAAATAAAATAAAGTATTCATTAATTGAATAAGTACTACATGTAATATATAATTTTAAAGTTTTGCAATTATAACAGTTTTGTTTTGATATATTAACAAGCCGGTCGAGCAAACAATTTTGTATGTTTTGTCGTTCATTTAATTTGTAAGGTAAACATGGGTGTAATATGCCAGCTAAAAGCTTTTTGATTATTCACAATAGTGACCTGTAAAGCCAATATGACTGACAGTTATGTAATCTTGTCTTTCAACAAATAATAGTGCGCATTTGTTTTGTTGTCTGGTCGTCGGGGCAACGTTTGTCTTCGATACCACCTCATGGGTTAGCTATTAGCCATCGACAAATAAATAGGTACATCCATCCATAATACAAATACAACATTGAACATTTGTATAATAAGAAATTTATTCTAAAAGACAGGTGCGTGTTTGATCGTTACCATTATTTTTATGGTGTTCAACTGTTTAATGTAATGATGTTACAGATCCTCGTGAGTTATGTCGTTTAAGTACATGCATAAACAATCTACATATAAATACCTGAGGTAGACTGTAAAAATTCGTCTTCATGGATACCTCAGTCTGATCTATTTCACTAGTTTGGTTTGTAAGCTGTATTTCAGTTATAGAGTGTCACGAGACAGAAAAATACACGATTAGAGGCATCACATCTTAGTCCTCTTGAATGGCAACTTATGAGTGATATCACATGATAACATTATTAACGCAGTCCTGTTCAATGTAGACGACTGTCATTTAATGTATTATCATTCGGTTCGCCAAAATTAAATTTATTTGTGATTTCGCTGCATCTGTGACAAGTTCTCATTTGATGTTGAGCATCATATTGGAATAAAAACAATATTTATAAGTCTCACAGGATTATTTCTAAACTAAATGTTGCTGTGGACCAAAATATGCATAATACGGCATAGGTACCTGTAGATATCTCTATAATTAAATTCGTATAAATATACGTTTATAATAATATGGTTTACCACAAAATCATTATGATATAATGTTCATAATGACCCATGTCATAAGGTTATATTTAAGCCTCGATAAAAACTACTTCGTACTTAGAAATGTTTTACCTAACCTATAGTTATTATGATGTAGAATATAAACATACATATATAAAATTTCTATCTTTGTTAACGTAATACAACCTAAAACTATGATTGTTAGAATTTATATTGTTAGTTTGTGCGTTTGTTTGCGCGCTAATCTCAGAATCAACTTGTTTGCGGTTTTTAATAATGTACAATACATTACTCATAACCGCAAATTTTGCAAACCGGTAAACTTCGCTTAAAGATTTGTTTTGGATTTATTTCAATTGGTATACAGACAAAACATACGAATTTGCAGACTCAGCTAATTATAAATGGCAATAATTATCTATGTATAATAGTTAAATTAGTGATCATATAATTACATTTCTTTATGAATGTTTCTGTTTTCATATGAAGTACTAATTATTAATAAGAAGGAATTGTAACAATAAATTTGACATCCATTAATTTTGTCAATTTGTTAAGTGAAGTTGTAGGTGGACATTAGGGGCACCTAACGACTACGTCGCATGCCATCGGTATGGATGTTTATTATTTATATTGCTCTCACTATCGGCATTTTAGATGATATTACTTTAATAGTGACGCTTATACTTATATCTATAATTTTATTACAACTTAATGCATTATATTTTTGATGTCTTAAGTACTGCAAAAAAAGGACCAAACATGTAACTAATGATAATTGATAATTAAGTAATGTACCATAATGAAAAAAATAATTAGAAAAACTATATATTGACAAAGAAAGTTGTATTCTAATTATCAGTCTGAAATCATTTGTAGATACTTGTATATGTGACGGCGAAGGTTGTATACTAAATTATATTCATATTATACGTATATGTATATACAAATATCTGTAAAAAAATACCAAAAAAAAATGTGACAAAATTCGTCACAATGTTTAGGAATATCGTGTATATAAATAGATAGTAAGAAAACTTCGCGAATTCACAATAAAGACTTAAATCGATATGTAGTTACAATTAGTTCGATATTTTTAAAAATAATGAAATTTTAAATAAATTTAATTGTTCACTTCTGCCGCGATTAGAGATTAGATAAATCCTGCTGAGTCCGCGGGTTATGGGTAAGGTCGGGTCGCTGGGAGTAGGTAAATGTTTGCCTATGTATAATCGCATATTAACTAAACAAAAATATCGCATATTAAATAACAAAATTATTTAACTGTGAATTGTCTACTACTAAATAGTGGAAATTCATGTTATTGTTTCTTTCGTACTCATTGAATGCTGTTTACTTCAGCTGCCCTTTACAGCTTCATCGGGCGAAAATGGGCGAGTAGACGGAGAGGGGGGTTCACCATCTCTTCACATTAAACTTTTCATACTATAGAATTATTCTAATTGTTTTTGATTTGTACGTAGTTTTGCTGAATAACAAAATTGAAAATATTGCAGTTCTCGAATGATTATCCCTCATAGGTAACGTAGTGTAAGGCGTCCCTCTACAAGACGTAACATTGATCTTAAATGTGAGGAGTCTGTAGATGCTAGGCAGGTTTGAAATGCCCTTTGTATTTATGGGGTTATGAACAATAGACAGTAGCGTCCCACCAAATTTTCAGTTGCGGCCTATTTTCTGCAAATAGGTATCGGTTTATTAATGATGAGCCAAAATTGGACTGCGATAAGGAATCAGAATATCATTGTCTAAAGGTGATATGTAGGTTAGTCTAGGCACGAGGCTGGGTGTCTAGCGGTGTGACTCGTTAAGTCGTCGTTTCCGGGGCACAATGAGAGGTAGGGTGTTATCGACAGGGCGGCGGGTGGTACGCATGTGCACCTCCGGCGCCCCGGAGTCTCGGGGGTGCCTTACTAACGCCCGTGCAGAGCCCGAACGGTGCCAGTTCTCTCGCGTTCCTCCACATGAGCGGTCGCAATAAGTCTTCAAATATGGGCTCACACGCGCTAACTATCTCCAATACACGTTACAAAGTAGGTTGCAATACCAAAGTGTAATAAGTACTTTATAATGGTATACCAAAATCTAATTGTTATTACGTCTCTTGTTCTAGGTCTAAACCAGCACGTACTAAACGCCCGGACAAATTGGTGAGTTTTATAAAGTTATATTTGCTAACTAGATTTTTCACTGTGTTCCATTCTTTGTTCTTTTTTTATTATTAGAAAACCTTTTGTTCATATTGTGAGGAACCCTTATTCTTTGTTCGCTTGTTCTTTACGAGCGTACCTTTTCATTTTCAGTCATTTTCTAAGCTTAAATTATAAATATGACTGAAAATGAAAAGAAGTTACGTGGTTATTCTGTTTTGTTGTTATCCTTTGTTATTCTTATCTTTTGTTAGGGTTCTTTATGTAATGATATTTATGAAATTAAAATTTTATTAGTATAGAAACAATAATTTAAATTTAATTTATTTTCATAATAAAACGGAACTTTAATTTTAATATCAATCAAATATATATACGTTATTATTATATTATTATTACGTTATTGAATAGGTACTATACTGTTATATTATTTCGTTTGACCGTGTATATTAGGCTGGCATCTTTGTTCTCGGAACATCCACACCTGCCTACCTATTGCCACAGCGCCGCTACTGCTAGGCGCGGCGCTAAGTCATTCCCGATTGTTATAGTCATACTTTATTACACACTTAGAACGCCCTTAACCTCATTCTTCTGTTCATAAAGTTTTTCGCGACGAAATCAATCGTTGCGAATTATTTTATTACTCGATTAACTACTTCATAAAAATCCGATTGGGGCGTTGATAAAGTAACATCAGTAAGGACGTATACGGTCTTACCCCTCTTGTGTTTCGCTCTTTAATTTCAGTGAATTCTAATCGGTTATTAATGCTATATACATTACTCGAACTTGGTAATTGGGTTTTATTTGTACTTGAAGCGAAAGTACAGGAAATTAAGAAAGTTGGGCTTTTGGAACGGTTGCAGGGTGGCGGTACCCTTTTGTGTCTCGCGCAAATTGCTCGCGACTTGAGCGTTGGCGTGCACCTGCGGGGGTGTCACTGACCTCGTTCACCTGCTGCCAGGCAGACGACTCGTGTTAGCATAGACTAGGTTTCATGTGTTTCACTAGTTTCCCAAAAGAATACGTATTTGCCAAGTTTTTGCTCGGTGACACGATGTACCAAATCCTTTGTCTTGATAGGAACCGGAATATTTTTATTTTAAGTTAATTTTTATTAACATCACTCTGTATTATATGAAGACGTCGTTTTAGTATAAAAATCGTGATAGTTTTAAAGATGTAATACACTTACCATAAAAAACGTACGTACTTAGTCCATGGACTGCACAAGAATTCACTGCAAAAGTAGTTTTATCAGTTAACAAAGTATCGCCAACTATGCACGCCAACGTTGCAATCACGACATAATAAAATACTACAAAAATTCCATAAATTAATTAACTTTGTAGTCGTGAACTGTTGAGTTTATGGAATAAGTATTTTCAATTGATGCGCAGCACCGTTGAAGTTAATAATAAAAATTGCAAATGACCTATGAATTTTTTTATTTATAATTTTCGCGTTAACTTTATTTACATTTTCTGATACGAAAAGGACTGTATTCTATGCACTTAGTATCTTAGATCATTATGCGTGTAGAACCAAGTCAATTAGTATAGTAAACCAGGCCCGCCCAGCAACTCGGAAACTTCCGTCACAAGAAAGCTTCTCGAAGCGATTTTACAGTTCCGAGTGCGTGATAAGAGGTCATATCTACGATTACTCGAGCTACTATTTCTTTAGCATCAAAACACTCTCAATAAAGAAAACTGTCTGTGGCACCTAAAGCTTTGCTTAAAAGAAAATGGCGCGTTACTGTCTTATTATTTTAACATTGATCCCGTCTACATAACTTAACGTAATCGTTTATTTAGTGACCTGTTTTTAAATTGGATGATGATGGATGGATTGTTTGCACTTGTATATTCGTGGGCCTTTGGGGAAGCCATGTTCTAATAAGAACATGTCCATAAATGTCCATAAATTACGTGAGATGTTTAAGGGGGGGGAAGGGGTCGAGTCTCAGTGAAATCTCATCTAAGCTTACGTTGGAGACAGGGGGGTCTCAGCAAATATAACGCAATTTTTTCTGACTGAAACAAAAAAAAAACTATTTTGGTCCATTTAATCCAGATTGTACATGCTTAAGATTTAATCTTAAGCGTAATCGTAATACGACTAAGATCATTCACTAATTCCTTCGAAAGAAAATAATTTCATTCATACTTCGACGTTATACATCTACTGACTGTCAAACCACCATATTTGTTTTATACCAAATAGCTCAATTTAATCTGAATTTACAGTATAGTGTAACCCGTCCTTTGTTTTCGCGCCACTGTCAGCCGAACGCGTGACTCGATGAACGAGAGCGTACGTGATGATTTAGAGAAAAGATGCTGCAGTACAAGCGATATTTACTTTGCATCTATCACAAGAGCTGCAGAGCACAGGCAAGAAGTTCACATTGCACCAGCTAAGCAAGTGCGTTTGTTTCGCAAAGTGTGACCCCCACGGATTGTCACAAGACGAGCTAATGAGTTACTGTGCGCAAGCACCAACGGCTTAGAGTGGCTAGATCAGAACGATGTTGAAGGTGCAGATGATTTTACTGAAAATCATATGGACATGTTGGTTCCAATAGTCTCTCTTGAGACCGCGCATGATTCTCCATGGACTGAATTAGAGTAGATATTCTTTTTTTAATTGCAGTAGTTACGATTTAAGTATTCTATTGTAAAATTTTTATTACACTTATAACTCTCAACATAATTGATTACTAGTCTTAACTAGTCGTAAATAAAAGCACGAAGCAATTTGTTTCTTTTACTACAAGAATCTAACGCGTTTACGTAAGAAACCCACATTTTGAAAAATCTCTCGTGAGATTGGGGAATGGGGGAGGGGGTTGATAAAATCTCACGATATCTCACCTCCAGAAAATTCAAAAAAACACCTCACGTAATTTATGGACGACCCCTAAGGGACTCAGTAGAATCTGTATCGGTAATTTAGTAAGGCCGAGTCTAAACCTATTAATCGAATCTTCAATACAGCAAAGTACATCTGTTCTTCTATTTTCTTTATCTTCCACGAACCCCAATTAGGCGCCACTTATACCTGGGCTTAACTTTCCTTTTTTGCACATATCAAATTAATATACTTGTTTTATTTCTTTAGATTAGCTAAATTCGTAATAGCAGTATGAAGCGTGACGCGTACGGTGATGATGGCCCCGTCCACAAGAGGCAGCGGCACACCGACGACGAAGTCACTTTCTTGATACCCAGCAAGGTAAGAAACATTTGTACCATCATTAGCCCATCCTTATATTACGCCACATCAATGTCGTGATTTTTGACCATCTCGTTTTTGCATTAGTTGATTTAATTGGAGAGCCTAGTGTCAATCAATTGGAATTTAATGACAAACAAGGTGATAGCAGATGTACCTATTGAAGTGGTTCTCTTCCCACATACTCATGAGCAGTACCTACCACTGCCACTGGCATCATAGAACATATTATTTATACCATTGCATTGTACCTGACTGAATGGCCATTCTAGAGGACTAAGATGTACCGTGTTGTACCCTTTAATTTACGGCCATATCTCATGCTTCTAAGCTTAACACAGCTTACAAAAGGAGTTGTTTAGTTGTAGAACTTGATGAGGCAAAGATACCCAAGAAGATGACATTGTAGAGAATCGATATCGTTTCTCAGTGCAAGAAAGTCATAGTTGTCATAATTCATGACGTTATTGTTTTTTTTAGTTTGATTTAAAAAAAACAGTGCTCTAGCTATCATATTATTATTACGCGTACATGCACACTACGGCTATTGTAATTTTCAATATTAATATTTAATAAAAATACAGGTGGCTGGTTCGATCATTGGGAAAGGTGGCACCAATATATCAAAACTTAGAAATCAGGTCAGTGTTTATAATACGCACAGGTCAATACTTAGTATAGTAAGTACTTCATCACATTCATTAAATAATTAAATAAGTATCTAGCTAATTATTGGTAGATATCTTAAAATCATACATTTATTAAATTTAATTATTAGCTAAGTAATTGTAAACACATATTAATTAATTGAATTAATATACATTTAATCAACTGGTAGATAATGAATTGGTTTTATACATATTGGTATTTGTTAAGTATACACCTAGTAATTAAATAAGTAAGTGTTAGTATATTATTATACAATTTTAATGTATTTTATTAACATTTTTCACTCCAGGTACGTCTACCAATATATGTTTAATTAATAATTGTACTGCGGAGCCTCCATCGGATTGCATTACAGAAATACAAAACTATGAAACCCAAATTCTCTGCATTTTGCTATGTGGTCACTATCATCAATCTCGTAGAATGGACAGAGAATTAAATCAAGATTTTGAAAGAAGCCAGTGTGAGTTCCGGTGGTAGTTTTAGCCACCGAGGCTCATGCCAGCGGCCAGTCCGTAGGCTATAGACAGATTAACCCCCCGGCAGCCAGTTGCAGGTCTTTAGCGCCCCCGAGACGCCTCTGTGTCTTGTAGCGTGACGCGCCGCGCGCCTCCACCTCCGCCACTTTCTCTCGACCATCTCCGACGCGGACAACATCTTACACGGGGAATTTCAATCGCGCATAACCGGGCAACATTACAATGAATTCTGGACGTCATCATTTGCAAATAAATTAAAACGTCACAAAATTCATTGTAATATATCAGCTGTTGCTAGAGAACCGGACGATATATAGCAACTCAATCAATTACCTCATTATACATGTTGCCCGGCAATCGTTCTTAAAAATTACCCTTGTAAGTGTAAAGCGTAACTAAATGTCCATGGAGTCTTTAAATAGTTGCATCTAACAAAACAACCAAATTGACTATGTCCAATTTTCCTATAGCGCAATGATTGGTCATTGTCTGCTTGGAGGCAGTTTGGTTGTAGTTTTGTTAGAGTAGCCCGCTATACGTGAGTGGTGAGAGTGTGCGAGGGCGGGTGGCGAGTGGAGCCGCGCGGCGCGCCGCTACAGCGAGTCTTGGTTGCCGGTCCCGCCCTCTGGACGCCGCCGCCCCGCGCCCGCCGCCCCGCCACGCAGTACAAAGCCTCTATAACAGTCCCAGATTGCCCCGGCCCCGAACGGTAAACTATATCGCCAACATCTACTCTCAATTATACATCCCGAGTCGTGATCTTTACACTCGTCAACAGTCAGGAGTCGGATCGTGTTTGAACTGTCATCAACTCCCGGCGATAGGCGCTTTATCCCGTATGTCGTATACCCGTCCTCATCACGACACTCGCAGGACGATGCACTCTGTCGCACTAGACGACCCTTGATCTTATGTTCTAGACCTCGGTGTCGCCACATCTCACTCATTAGCCGCTACGAGAACCGCTCCCTCAGGACTGTATCCTATCACTCCAGTTTTGTCCACTCTGGACGCTTCCGTCTAAACGATATGAACGCGTTCTATCGACATCACTTCATCGCCATCATGCTTTAAGTACAGTCCGGCAAACAGTCCTCCCTGACCGTTGATTTTTACCGTTTTTATCGATATTGTGTTGTGAATTTAATCCATATCTTATATGATCACTGGTGTATTAACGTGTTGTTATATCTTTCAGTGTACTCTCGATAACGGCTTCGGATATAGACACGATTTTGGAAATCGTAAAAGAAATTCTACCCAATTTGGCTGATGTAAGTTATTTTATTGTAAATTCAATTTGTTTAAAGACCTGGGAATTATAAAGTATAATGAAGCATAATGAAAGAAACAAAGAATAAACAATGGTATACAATTAATATAATTTAGTACGAATTAAAAATTACCAGTAAAGCTTGATCGTCATCTACACTATTCAAAAGTATATTTAATTTTAGCTTTAACTTGTCTATATTATGTATGAAATAGATCGTCTTTCGTGGTAAGTATACTGACATAATATTTTTTGTTAGGGAGGACCCAATAAAGGAAACGATGACTACCTCGACATCCGTCTACTGATACATCAGAGTCGAGCGGGCTGCGTCATCGGGAAAGCTGGTGCCAAGATCAAGGAACTGCGAGAGGTAAGTTTATAAAAATTTTGTTAGCATATACCATCTTATAGAAATGAACTTATTTATAAGTTACGTCACACACATTTTAAAAAATTTTATACCTTCCATGTCCTCGTTCTCCATCCGTCCATATTTTAATACTACAATTGAAATTTAATGTCACAAAATCTAATACCTCCACTAGCAGGGATGTGCAAGGTGTTCTAGATTTCATGATTTTTACACAAACTCTGTTACCACTACTCTTTTACGAATTTGCACACTAGGCCGAACTACTCCCCTCAATTTTTCACGTATGACGTATAATATATGGATGGCTTCTTATTAATGATTGAGTAGTAGATATGGACAGTAAATTCCGGACAAATGCTGTGACAAGAGATTTGAATACACCTACGATTATAAGCACAAAGAAATAAATATGTAGGTATAAAACTAGCTGTCCCGGCAAACGTTGTTTTACCATATAAATTTAAATACTAATATCGCTATTAAAAAAAAAAAGGGGTTGGTGGTAGAATATAAAAAAATAAAAAACAAATTGACCAAAAAATAAATGTTAGGGGTGGACATACAACCCGTTAGGGGTACGATAGATAATATATTATATAATATAGTAGTCGATTCTCAGACCTACTGAATATGCATATAAAATTTCATAAGAATCGGTCAAGCCGTTTCGGAAGTGTATATTAACTAACATTGTGACACGATAGCTTTATATATAAGAATAACGTATAGAGCTACGGAGAGCAAGCAGCTGATACAGCCTTTTACTATCATCTGCCATACGGAGGAGATACAGTTATGTCAGCATTTTTTTTAAACGTGCCACGTAACGTTTGGGCCACGTGTTGCCGCGCGTTATACGGGGACTAAGCGCAGATGTGAAAGCAGCTGCCACATCGGATCTCTTACTTTTATCGAACGGATATTTTAAGCAATTCACCTATTTGTTTTTTGTAGCCGTAAAGGTATCTTACTACTTCTGTGGAACTATGCTTAATTATTTTTTATGTAATTGGCATGGCATACAAGCTGACTGCTCATCTAATGGTAGGTGGTAACCGTCGCTGATATTTATGAACAACACCTCGAATATCACGACATTATGTGGTTTCCGTAACTACCTCAGCATTGTCATTCCGATGAGCTGAGATGTTATGCCTCTGTAACCTGTTATTTCCTTGCCGTCTCCTACCCATCGACTAAAAGAGTACACGAAGCAGGGATTATAAAATAAATTAGGGGTGAGGGACAGGTACAAAGACGACTTTGTAAAAGTCTACGTCTATCCAACTAGTTATATGGTATATTTCGCGATTGCCGCCTATTTGCACAAACAAGTTAAGCTCGCATTACTATAGAGTGCATCCCGCTTAAATCAATTAGTACTCTCCCGGACTTTGCCGGAGAAGTTTTAAAATTCGATGCGGCAGCTACTAACTTAGCTATTATGATACGTGTCGTAACTTGAGTTATTTCAGAGTCCAGTGTAGTATATAGAGTATATTGTAATTTTAATAGCAACAACTTTATTAATATGTAGAGTCATACCTATAGTAATATCAAAGAAAGAAAGTATGGTATATGTTATGACTGTAATTTTAGTACGAGAAAAAACCTGCTTCGTTAGTTAACAAACAGAGCTAGATTACATATTTTATTACCTACAATTGAAATATGAATTTTCATAATTAGACATAGCACTTATACTAAGATCTTATTTTAAACGCACAATAAGTCGAATGAAAAATACGTAATGAATTTTGAAACGACCTTAGTTGTAATTGTTGCAGCTGTCCTTCTATGATTACACAGAACGAACACCCCAAGAAAGTAATGCAACAAAAATGTTCCGTAACAGACTGGACAATTAAATAATGATTGTGATTGTTTATTATAGCTGTCTATGTAATAATGGGCTCAAATCAATACTATATAAAATATGTTATAACAAAAATATGCTGTATAAAATAATGAACTGGCTTAAATTTGGAATTTCGCTATCGATCGTTGTCTACCTGAAATGATTTGCTTCAAATATTTATTCCTTTTTTTATCTTGGATCAGCTGTTTTCTCAGCTATATTGTTTGATGTTATGCAGACGTTGCCTAAACTGTTCTGTCGAGTCAATAGCCGTTACTTGGCATGGACAGAAACACAATGAGCGCATCAAATTCACCAAAAGTAATACACAAAAACTTTCAATGTATATCATAAACCTTTCATGCGTGTTTTTGTCATGTGTCGCAAACAAAGTATGCCCATAACTATTCGGAATACTCCTATAGCTTTAACTCATGTTAGAGAATAATAATACGGAAAACATAAGATTAAGGACCATATCTAGAAGATTTTTTGTAGACATAATATTAAAAAAATAACAAAGACGTATCGTACTATGTATATTTGTGACAACATACAATGGAGGAGTAAAACTCTACACAAATGTAATTCCGAAAAAAACATTAACTTTATTATTGATATATGTATGTAGTACTCGAATACAGAAAGTCATTCATTCCACCGTTGTCTAGCAATGGTCTAACAATCAGACATGTATACTGAAAGTGATCGATTTTGACTTATATCGTTTAAGTTTAGCTGCTTTTTACTTCTAACTCATAATAGTTAGGATTTGGTGTCGTGACGTCACTGGCGTCAGTGTAGACGAAGACATAGCAATATGTAGGTAGTGCTGTACTATAGCAATTCATTCGTTCAACCATTGTCTTGCGATAGTCTAACAAAGCTGTGTTTTCTGAAAAAGATCGATTTTGGGTTACATTGTTTAAGTTTAGCTGATTTTTGCTACCGAGTGTCGTGTCGTCGCAGGCGTTAGTGTAGAGACGTGTAAGGACATAGGAAGACAAATATTAGATGCGAGGTGTTTGTTGGTCGGGCGGCGCGTGCTCGGCGCGGGCGGCAGCTGGCGACGGGCGGCAGGTGCGCGCGCAGCCGCCGGAAGGCCGCACAAAAAGCGCGCGCGCACCTGGGCTTCACCCAGCCTACCTACTTGCACAATGCTCGCTCGATGCGAGGGCTTCTTTCTTATATAAATAGAAATTTCGAACATATGGCTCCGTCGCCCTTTGATTACCGTCTCGACGCTGCTCCCTGCACCTGCTATGGGCCAGGTATCAAGACTGCAGTTGCGCTGCGTGCACCGATACAATCGTTCCAATTTAATCCTTAAGACTTTAACAGTAGAACGTAGTGAGAGAGGGAGTTAAGATGGCATGAAGGCAGATCACCGCTTGTTGTTGAAGCACACTATTTTTAATACAACAGTCTACCTTTCGTTTTATTTCTAAACTCTTAACAATATAGAATTGTGTCGATTTATAGAATTGTTCAGGTACAATGTTACTTACTCAACAATAATATCTACATCTAAACGATAGATAATAATACAGTCAGTACACATAACAGAGATATACATATATGCTAATTCAATCAATATATCTGTTATACATACTTATCAATTACATTTGAACAATCGGTGATAATACAATTCAGTGTACACAACAATAACATTTAGGTGTCATCATTTAATTATTAATAATCTTTTAATAAAATCGTTAAAATACTAAGTTCTTTATTTTAGACTGTTTGAAGAGAACTTGATCATTTACGTAAAATAAGTTCTCCAGAGGAACAGTGTAAAAAGAGCGTATTGTTATTCGTCACGTGGTGGTAGGGTTTCATCCGTCGGAAGTGAACGGCGCCGCAGCTAGGTTCAAATTACCGGAGCTACGCGCACGTGACGAGGGAACTTTTTGTGGACCTCCTTCCTCTGTCACAAATGGAGAAACAAAAAACTTTCTGAAAATGGAACCCATGCATTATATACAACTATTTAAAGATTTTACTTAGATTTTCTATTGATCGCCAATTATGTGTCTTAAGATTTTATCACACAGTTCAATTTTATTACCACACTCGTATTCCGCCCCGGCTTCACCCGGGAGCTCATAACTTTAAGTTTCATGTATATTAACTAATCTTAACATAATATACATATATCCTATTTTAAATTGGAAGAATAATGTACCTTTCAAACAATGAAAGAGTTTCAATTTTCGGTTCCGCAGTTTACGTTCCCCATAACAGACTCCGTTCTCTCTTACTCTCTTTATAATACTAGTATTTATGTGATCTAAAGAAAACTCTACAAGATAACGAAGTTATATATAAATTTATAACGTCTAAAATGTAGATAGATATAAGGAATGAATATCTATCTAAATTATTTATTCGTTTACAACTCATACTTTGTCTCTTTTATTTATACATACGCCCATACGTAAGTAGAATACAATCACTTCGCCTATTGTCGTATGCGATGTATTGATTTTTATACCACCATCGAACGTATGTATTATAATATTTAGTGGTAGCACATATATGTACAGGTAACGAATCATTCGTATAGGGCTTGTATTGGACGAGTGCGTGTAATTCAAGGTGCGCATATGTCGTCCGTATAGTGTAATTAGCGGCAGTGTGGTGGATGGGGGGTGTAGGGCCGCGGTGACACCACAATTATGGGCACGCGAGCCGCTTCCGTTTCCGATCGAACCGCCACTCGCTGTACGGCTTCGTGGTATCACACTGCCGATCTGTCTGTTGCCCTCGCAGAAATCATCATCAAATATCAATCAGCAATCTTATTAAAACCTCACTTATAAAAAATCTGTTTTTTTCAACAAACACGAATATTTTGGCCTGTGCGAATAAGATGTGGAACGACTTTGCTGGGATATAATGATTTGTTCTATTTTCCGCGAATACTCGTCTTCTCTATATTATAAATCAATTTATCGATTATTTACTCGCAAGTTTCTTTCAGACAGCTAGAAACGATAGTCATACTCTACAATGTATCATCTCTACCATAGGACCTAATGGTCCTATGGTAGAGATGTCATTTTTAGTAAGGTCCTAATGGACCTTACAGAAAAATAATTGCTATTTTTACTATAAATATTCTATTTATGCCAGACAGTACATGTCATGTCATAACGTTTTCAAAAATAGGAATGATTGTCCATTTCTCTTGTCTGTTTTGTTGAATCATGACTATTATGTGTTTCTGTGTCGATTTACCTATTTGTATTGATAACTGATAGATAGACGAAATAATAGTTACCTATTAGTTTGCAACATATTGTCACAATTGAATAACATATGCTGAATATAATAATACAATTGAATAACGTTACATATACAATATTTAGCAACCAGTAAAGTGATTTAGTACTTACCTACTTATCTTTTAGCTCGGTATCCTATCGGGACTGAAAAATCGCAAACATTCATGCGAACCACAACAGCAGGTATAATAAACTAGTACATAATATTATAATCGTGTAGCTGAAAGACGGACCGACCATAATATTTAATGTCGATTGAATCGCAGGTATTCGGGGCATAAAAATAATTGGCATGAATTGTACTTCAGGTTTGTATTGAATACCGGTCGACATTGTATTGACAACAAAGGCCAATTTACCTAGACAGGAACGAAAATGAACCCTCTGGGCTTTAATATAGGGAGAATAGGCACATTTTGCAATATTGCGGCATGCTACGTACGATTTTCGTAGCGGTCCCGTAGATTAAGCTAGTCGCACAGTCGAAAGCGGAGCCCCACAAGTGCAGAGGGCAGGTAATGTAGCGGGTTGGTCCGCCTGCTCTACAGTTTTATCGTAGGTCGCCTCACTCCGTCATCGACCACCGCCGCGTAAGGGTCTCTCACTCGTACTTTGCGTTCGCGCTCTGCATACGTGTAGTTCTGGAACTAGTATTGGATAATTGCAAAGTGTCTGAATTGAGTCGCCATTGGGTCATGTCGCTCAGTGGCTTTTGTGGCGAGGTGTCCCCGTAGCAATATGTTATCGTCGAGTCAGTGTCCGCGTTGTCGCCTCGATGTTGTTTGTACGTGTCGGCGCGGCGGCGGCGGCACCACGTGCGCCGGTCGATTTCTCCACGCATGCGCACCACCGCGCTGTCAAACGTCACCGATAAACGCCCTATTGGTGACGGTAGAGTACTCAGAACACCACGCTCAGGATACCCTGCGGCCTACACCATGAAGGTCTCCACCAGCGACGGTAATATAATTCATTTCTTATCAGCTAACAGAACTAAGCCAGCGTTTACATTAACAGTTTGTATTTATATTATGTAATACTTGGTGCTATTGCACTTCTGACTTTATTTGCAATTTAGGTCACTTGATAGTTTTTTTTATTGAATAGCCCTCAGGTTACAGTAAATTCGTAATATCGATTCCGTGTCTTCCGTTGTACTTGGTATATGATTAAAATATATACACTGCTGTATTCAAATTTATCACCTAGATGAATAAAGAAATCACGTTATAAGTACATTAAAAAATCTATTTCACATTTTAGCTACTTTTTATTAGTTGTTTTTTTTTTTCGAACTTTATCTAAATGTGTTAAATGCGAGACCAAGGCACATCTAGTGCCGTTTTTTGCAGTGAATACTTTTTTTGTTTATAACAAAAAAAGTATATAAACAATT
Organism: Achroia grisella; assembly: GCF_030625045.1. Classification (NCBI taxonomy): domain Eukaryota; kingdom Metazoa; phylum Arthropoda; class Insecta; order Lepidoptera; family Pyralidae; genus Achroia; species Achroia grisella. The sequence goes on from NW_026712961.1 coordinate 235,650, forward strand.
CAAAAATGCTTGAATTGTTGAACGGGATCTGAAAGACGAAAAATAACTCGCATCTCAAATGAATTTTCTTATTAGGCTTTCTCTCTTTTTTATTTTGTATTAAAAGTCCTTTACCAATCTTCTGTAGTTGCAGTTCTCTCTTCATATCAGAGATACCGAATTAGTAGTTTTTGTTTCATTGCACATTAAAATAAAAATATTTTCAATTAAAATTTATTAAAATTAAAAAACTGAATAAATTTTTAGTTACATATAAAAAAACTGAGTCATCATCTGCTTCTTCCTTATCCCATTTATTTGGGGTCGGCGTAATATGTTTTTCGCTTCCATTCATCCCTGTTCGCAGTCATTGGACTTCTTCTTCTTTCTTCTTTCTAAAAAAAACTGAGTATTATGGAAAAAATTAAGGTGTATATTCTACTGCTAATAACGTATCAGTACGTCGTCGTACGTCAGTATAATACCTGATATAATCTACAATATAGTTTTGTTTTTCGTCCATATCCTATCGAAATCGAACCTACTACATAACTATGAAGCCGTTGAACAGCGAAGAATGTAAGTATCGGCATATAAGTGTAAAAATTTATTACAGAAAACTGGTGCCTTCCTGAAGATATTCTCGAACCCAGCGCCTCAAAGCACCGAGCGGGTGGTGCAGCTGGTGGGCAAAGCTGACGTGGCCGCCGCCGGGGTACGTGAAGTCCTCGAGCTGATACGACAGGTACTGTGGAATTTGCATTCGATTTCTTACTCAGTTCTCATTTATACATGGATTAATATTGATATAACGTAATTTATGAATAGGCCCTTAATGTTTTTAACCGTACTTCCCATTCATTCTTATTCTGTTATTATTCGACATGTGTTAACGCAACGATAATCGTAAATTGTTATCTACAAACTTAACTTAAAAATATTTCCAATACCATCTGTATAAACGTAAAGTTTGTGTTTTTGTTGACGAGTTTACAATTGATTTACTATTGTAAAATTGCAATAGAGGTCATAGAAGAGAGAATCTCAGAAATTTCACCAGCTGTGACCAACAACAGTGATGAGACAACTGTGACCAGAAAGGGTAGGGCTTCAAAAATAGTGAAATTATAAGTTAAATGTTTCTGATAATCAGTCGACATTGTTATATGTCCTCGACAGAGGAATTACGCAATTACATTTTAAAATACTTGCTACATAATGTATACAAATACACATCGTTTAATAAGTGCGTTTTACAGTTGTTAACTGTTTCATTTCAGTATTCTTCCAAATTATAGTTATTATTACCATATACTTATGTCTTATATATAGGCAAGCTACAAATAACGTGGCTTTCTAATAGTATAAGAATTTTCTAAAGGTTTTTAGATTTTTTTGGTTCAGTAGATTCAGAGATTACCTCTACAGTATATAATACTATATCTTTTTTTACTTTATATTTCAAAATAAATGCATGTATATAGTAACTACATAAGTTGGGCTTTACATATTCCAGGTACCAATCAAGGGAGCAGTTGAGAATTACGACCCGCACAACTATGATGACTTTTATGCTGATGAATATGGTGGATTCGGTGGCGGACAAGGCAGTGGCGGCAGTGGACGGGGATCACGTGGCGGTCCAGGGCCCCGCGGAAACCGTCCGCCGCCGCCCATGGGCCCCGGCGGCAGGGGGCCCGGCCCACGCGGGCCCATGTCGCGCGGAGGGCCCCCAGGACCACCGGGCCCACCGGGCCCACGGGGCAATAGTTTCAATGACTTTGGAGGGCCTCCACCACGTGGCGGCAACTTCGGCGGGCCGCCGCGCGGCAATTTCGGCGGCAGCAACTTTGGTGGCAATTTTAGCGGCGGTCGAGGTGGCGGAGGCGGTAATAACTTCAACAGCAACGGCGGTAACCAACAAGAAACATCGACGCAAGTCACCATTCCAAAAGATGTAAGTGTTACTTATATTTAAAATAAAACATAAACGTAATATTGTACATGGATCTCTTTATAAAATGTATTATATAACTTTTGTTAAGGTATATTCTTTTGATCTTTGTCTATTTTTTTTCTGATGTCTTTTTATACTACAAAACAACATTTAAATCAATAATATGTGGTACATAAATGTAAATATTTCGTAATTGCTTTACGTTTAGCTTGAATTTGATTATCTTAACAAATATTAAATTTATTGTATTTTATATTAAGGAATAAGTCTAATAAAAAAATCGGATTGCTTACTGTAAATAGTTTGTACGAATTATTTTTCTTTTCTGTACTTATGTATAGGAAGCCAGCTTTTTACAGCTATTATAGCTAAAATGATTCTCCTAAAGCTGCAAGTATATAAACAATATACTCAAAAATGACATGTGGCTTTTATAATCTTTTATTATAGTTGGCGGGTGCGATAATAGGCAAGGCTGGCTCGCGGATTAGGAAAATACGCGCGGAGAGCGGCGCTGGAATCGAGATCGCCGAGCCGGTGCAAGGATCCAACGACCGCATCATCACAATTACGGGCACCCCGCAGCGCATACAGATGGCTCAATACCTTTTACAACAAAGGTTGGTGCTAACATGTGTATATGAATGGAGATGATTGGTAATCACTGAGGTAGACTTTGTACGAAGTCGTGGCTATTTCAGCACACTATGGTTTTAGACGCCATGTAGCTTGCTTTGAAAGATGTGTTACGGTTCAAGGGTGAATTAAGACAGTTAAATTACAGGACGCGGAGGTATAAAATCTCATTCCTCTAGAAATGTTCATGCATATAGGCGACAGTTACCACTTATCATCAGGTGGGCCGTCAGGTTGTTTATCGTGCCAATTACGTAAAAAAATATAGAATTTAAAGAAATTAGAAATTTATTCGTGATCCTCAAATGATATATTTTATTATATTTATATGTGCATGTAATTCATTGTCATAGCCATTTTATAATATTCGCTAATGTTGCCATAAATGTATTGTTATGTTCAGATAACATTTCAATTGGTTAAGGATCCACATTGAGTATTTCGTTATCATTACTAACACAATGTTGTTTCGATAATAGAATGTTTGAAGAGTTCCCTGACTTGGCACCAAACAAAACTAAGATATAGTAACATTGTCGAATCCCCTTTCACTGTGGAGTCGATGTTATTGTTATTCAGGTAAAACTCGACGTGATTGTTTGTAGATTGTTCTCATTTCATAGTGGTGTAGATTTATTTAATATTCGTTGTAGTAAACGCCACTATTACATTATATGGGCTCTTCCTAAAACATCTATGTTCAATTACATTACAATCAAATTTATATGATTATAGTAAATACATTAGTAATTTATATATTGAATTCAATATTTCTATCCTGATTCTTATTTCTGTTTAGTACCCATAACAGTAGTCATTACTTCTCACTGAATTCATAATAATAATATCTGTCTGCATAAAAAATAATGTATTGATTATATTATTATAACAGTGTTTTGTATTTGTATGTCACTCAACTAACTTTAACTATGTAAACTGTGTGTCTATTCTTGCTAACATCACATTTTGTAAATAACATTTCTAGGTGTCTACAACTAACGGGCATCGGTGGCGGCGCATTGTATGGAAGACTAGTGATTTTGTTGTTTTGGTTAATTAACAAGGAATCACTAATCTGCCTACAAAGCACCAGCAAACACTTCAGATCAAGATAACTCTTCCTTCGCTGCCTGTCACTAACTTATGTACCATTTCATTGTATGCTGTGTAATATATTACTTTTTACATATAAGTTTTTGTAATAAATTACTAATATATCTACATCTGTTCACAGTGTACACGAGAGCAATCCGAATCTCGGCCGCGGAAACTTCTGATTCCGGTAACGAATTAGAAATGAGATAAATCTACATTAAGCTTTTTAAGCAGCACCTGAAATATTAATTCCTGTACATTTAACTATAAATGCAAGTGAGGTTACTTAGCAGAATGAATTGCATATATACATGGGTAATAATTAATAGTGTGTTTTAATTCCATAATTTATTCACTACCTGTAATAATGTATCTTATTTTTTAAGGAATAAATTGAAATATTTTTTGAAAAAGTAAAATGTTTAATTTGTGAAACTTGTAATAATTTGTATTCTATAATCTCTAGAAAGTCAGATTGATTTCTGATCAGATTTTTTTATACTAGTATAAGAATGCATTTATGATTAAAAAAAAAAGATATATAACTAAGATTGTGTCAATAAATTACTGATTATTTGTAACATCGATTATTTTTAAGTAAATAGATGATAGAATTGAAATAAATAGTTTATTTTACGAAGTTGCTTTTTATTTTAATAAATCGAATTCCACATTCAACTACCTTGAAGATAGTAAAGTGGATAATGAAGATGGACGTAATGTTATACCGAAAAATACAAGTTATTTTTAAACAATGTGAATATAATTTTAAACAGACTTGTGGTGCTCTGTCTGTATCATACTACTATTTCTAAAGAGACAAAGTTGCTCTTTCCCTTTAGAGTAAAAATTATGCACATGTGTGAGAAAGGGATTGTTAGTAATGAGAATTAGTGGTTCAATATCAAGCCTAACAGATCAACAAGCAGTTAATTTCTTGAAAAAAATCTTGATAAATTGCTAATAAATTTACCACCATGTCCTTTGTTTTACTATTAGACCTAGTTAATTTTTTGCCGCTTTGGTGATCAATATTTATCTTTAGTGCTGTAAATTATAATTAAACAGCGTTTGATTTTTAGGTTAAATTTATATCCTGTCATTACAATTTGTAGTTTCATAAATAATCAAAATGTTGTCTAGAATTATAAATGTGTATGTGTATCCACCAAGGGTGTTTGATATCTTTGCTTGGTCTATTTTTACGGATGATAAAGGAATCGTGATACACCACATGCAATAACGGTGTACACGTATTGAAGCTTAAATTAGGTTTTAAACCAGGAATATACCTGAATGATTCAATTCAATAATATATATTTTTTAAAATAGTTACATACTTTATTGTATATTATGTAGCCTCCTAGAGCAATACAAACAAACATACTCAGGAATACAAAGTTAGTATTGTGCAAGGAATTTTACCCACAACCATTTGAAGTAAGGTGATGGTTTAAACCGCTTGACTACCAATCCTGTCAAATAAAAGCCAAAAAGAATTTGATTCAATTTTATTTGATATAAACAGTATAAAGGTCCATATTAAAAATTCCATCACAATACAGTCTTGTGACAGAATCGAGCTTTGCAGTCATCGGTTTGAATGGAATGATTCCTCTGTGTGCTCATGTTTATCTAAATAGAACATAATATATACAAGAGGTACTACAACACCTAAAATAAGCATAAAGCCCACCAAGTGAAACCATTTCAGTCCAAAATCAGCACCATGTGACGTCAATTCCTTAACTACTACTGCCTCTACTGGCTCCTTTTGTTTATTTGGTAATAATTGGGTATCTTCAGATACTGTTTCATTTCCCTCCATATCTGTGTATGTTGCCACAGAAGGCGCCAAGGTACTATTCAAAACAATACTATTGCAGTCTATGGTGTGATCGCCGTTTTCCCTAGGACTCACATTCTCAATTTGTGAATTCTTCTGCTGTGACAAACTACTTGTATGGTTATTTTCTAGTAACTCTTTTAAAATATGATTTGTAGGCACATTGTTGGAACTGGAAGACTGAAGTTCAGGAAGGTGTGTTGGTATCATTTCTGTTAGAACTGAGTATGGTGTAACAGGTACTTTAATAGTCCGTCTTGCATATATTTCATTATCTTTATGTATCTGATTTATCCTTTTTAATTCTGAAATCTGTTAACATATAAATTAAATTAAATTCTATAATATTAACATAAGATATTGCAACATTCTCAATCACAAATCCTGAATTTTAAGATGAGACTGCTATTACTTAATTTATAAATTATTAATTTTAATAAAAATACATTCTAATACTTTTTAATTCAGGGTACAAAAACAATCAGCCTTTGTTATTTATTATGATAATTACTTATTTAAATATTTTGAAATTCTGTACATTTGACAATATTGAAGTAAGTTTTATATACCATATTGTGTGCGTGTTGCACATCATATCATTATCATAAAAATATTAGGTATTACTAATTAACTAGTATTCACCTCACATTAAATCATCTACATGACACACATTTCAAAAAATTATTTATGGACTTACAGAACAACGAAACCTTAGGGCGAGAGCTTGTAATGTATCGCCTTCCTGTACTTGGGCCTCGATGAAGTGGTCCTGGGCTCTTATTCTATGTAACATAATATCGCTAGTGCCGTCAGTATCGTCCTTTTTATTATTCAATATATTGTAATTAATTAAATCGTCACCACTCGGCATTATTCGTGTCCTGGAAAAACTTATTGTTACACACACGCGTAAGCAACATCAAAGTATTTTACGTGTTACAAATGACTATTCGCTTACCTTTGTTTCATTTTCAAAAACAATATTAATATTTTGTAGCATGTCCTGCATAAATAATTTACTGCTACTTTTGCTGAAATTAATTAGCTAAAACTAATTTAACTACATTTGAACTAGTAAAACAACAAACAGCTGTGAAAAAAAAGTTTTTCACAATAGGTATCTCACTCACAGATTATGCTTACTATATACGTATTGTAGTCTCTGTTGTTGATAATAGATTCTTTCGTTTCACAAAAATAACAAAGAATTTTATTTTTTGATAGCAATGATGACACACGAAGTCATAGAGTAGAAATTTTTATTGTAATACTTATATGGATTTGGAATATAGTCAACCACTTCCAATATAACTATAAAACTATGCAAATGCTGGTGCAATATCTGTCAATTCAAATCAAATATAACTGTATAGTCTCGAAACCTTTGTCTGCATATAGGAAAAATATGAAAAACAGTATAATCTATGTAGTGTCCGTTAGGATATTGGTGTTCTGTGATGTAGTGTTTATGACAAAACAACGACCAAAACAAATGTTTTATTTTAAATAATTTTTTATAAGTTTAATAAGTTTTTACAAACGAAACAAAATGTTTTCTTGAATATTTATGGATTTTTATAAATATTAAGTAATATTCACATTAAAGTATCATTTTTTATAGTAATCATATTTTAGTGGTATTTTATTATAGGTCTTCGTCAACTAAAATATCGAAAATGGTAAAAATTTGCTGTGTAAGGGGATGTAAAATTGAAAGTGCTTCAAACTGTGGTGTTTGGTTCCATAAGTAGGTATATTCTTTTTTCTATTTCTCAAAATTATAATAATGTACAGACAAGAGTATTGTACACAGAAAAACATACCTGTGCAGAACAACCATATGAAATAGTCTTTATTAGCCATATTAAATTTACAGGATTCCAAAAAATGAAAAAATACGCGCCAAATGGTGCGAAGCCCTAGGAGAACCGATAACTTCACGTAGCGCTGTGATTTGTAACCAACACTTAGAAGTTTTTAAACCAAAGATTTTAGCTACATTAAAAAATGATACTGTACCTTCAGGTTTGGTATGTATTATTATTATTTCTTCGTAAATATGCTTATAAATGACTTAATAATATAATTATCTGATAACAACCTTAGAGGAAATTTAACAAAGTAAAAACATATTAAAACATGTATGTGTTTTAAAGTTATGAATTGGTAACTCAATGATATATTAGATTGTGCCTACACTAATCATTAGTGTAGGCACAAGACTTACACTGCATAGCACCAATTACAGAAGATGACATTTAAATATAATAATTTTAGATCTGTTTTTATTTTTTTTTAATTAATATTAAATTTATACTAAGTACTATTTATATATATACTGTATTCAATGATATACATACAAGGCCCATTGGGGCCACTAGGCAATGCTATTCTCGCAGCCCCTGTCTGTTCAAAAAAAGTAGTTGTTTGCAAGTTATTTGGAGTAAGTAAATTATAATTTTTTTACAGCCAATTACTAGTGAATCATGTAAAACCAAGTCTCATTTGCCAAGTCATTCAGATGATGCTGATGAGATAGAAGAATACTCACAATGCAATTTATCAGGTAGCTTTAAAGAAAAAAAATTACATCATATTGGTATACAGGCTTCTTTGACTAGCCCTAATGAAAAAATGATGCAACAAAAAATTAAAATACTACAACAATCCCTCAGACACAGAGATAAAGAATTAGTAGAATTAAGAAAAAAGTTACATATAATTAAAAACAAGTGCCTTACATATGAGGAAGTTAAGCTAGTCATGAAAAACGATTTTAATGACATTCATGATTATTTCGTGTCAAGTGGTAGAGTTTTGTGTGACTAACATACCTAGTATGGTATTAATCAATACTGATAACTATATAGTAGTAAATGAAGATAATTATTATATACAGCTATACAATACCAATCACTCTTTGAAGACCTTATGTATAAAGACATGAGGAACATAATGTGTAAAATATACATGTGGATGTGAACATTTACTTGTAATTTATAGTACAAAAAGAGGCAAGTTTTTGAAGTGAGTAAAATATAATACACAATATAGCAACAAGGCAGAAGGAAGATTTCAATACAGAGTGTATTATTAGTAATAAGTGTAATAATTTATACACTTATTAATAAAAATTACTAAATTGATGTATAAATAAAATACATGTAAATTTTGAAATAAAATTATTGTAATTCTAATAATATTTTACATGTTTGTCACAGAACATAAAATTGACACCATCACCATGTGATACACATAGCAAGGAGAGAGAGAGTGAGTCTCTGATAAATTGAGCATATTTAAATCAGAGCAACCCACTATGTTAACATTTTTCATCCAAAGGAAAAATAATACGCATATTTAATACTCAATATTTATATTCATTTAACGAAGTTGTAAATCTGCTTTTAAATTAAGAATTATAAAAACTGACAATAAATAAAATATCACAGCAAATATATTCATACTTCATAAATTATAAAATCATCAAAATTTAGGTGAAATACATAAATCTTTTATTATGTTAAATAAAGAAAAGTAAAAAAGAAAATTACATGATAATAACATTACCAAGGTATCAACTTTGTGATTTTAAATACTGATTTAGTTGTAAACCTTTGAAGATTTACTTAAGAATACTACTGTGTATGTATATAACAAAATAATTGTTTATTAAAGAATCTAATTGACATTATCACATAAAGAACAATCCACTTGAGTATTATAAAGCATGCCATAAATTAGTTATATCAACATAAATAAGAAAAATATGTACCCTTAATATATTAAAATGCAATACAAATATTGGACATTTCTTTGCTACATATAATTGATTTGGAGTAATGCAATATTTATATTTATAGAAATGTGTAATGCTCAGATCTGAATGTAAATTCAAATTTGATATACAAAATAATCAATTCACGTATTTTACAATTTCTAAAGTTACGCGAAGACTTTGTTAACTTATATCAGACCACATTGTGAGCATAGGGACTTGAGAAACTTGTATGAAATTACAACATGCTGTATTATTTTAATTAAATAAATAACAATTAATTTAAAATAGAATGTAATTATCTACAAAAATCTATTAATTTATAAAAATTGCTTAAATGTGTGATACCCTAATTATTAACATTGTTTTAAAATACATGTCCATTGTGTAATATTTCCGTTAGTGTTATAATACAAGATTTCCGCTACAATATTCAAATACTCCATTTTATCAAGGAACCAATACAATTTACGATATTAATATACTTGCATATATTTAAAAACAATTATTTGATAATATTTACACAGCAATATCAAAAATTACGGTTTCGTAGCAAAATATTTACAAATTCAATTTAAAACAACGCTATACAGTTTTGTGCCCTTTTTACATTATATGTTGAGCGCACACTCATTAAACTTAATTTATTTGTTTAATTGATCAATTTGCGAAAGGGATAAGAAAATAATCATTTTAGAAAAACCTGGTTAAGTATTATTTAAATTAAGTAGATGAAAAACATATTGATTAATATTTAGCAAAAAATATATGTAATTTCATCCCATTTTTCAAATTGTTCAATATATATAATATAATAATTTAATAAATACATGTGGTGTCTCTTATAATAATCTAGGGTTTTAATAAACATCATCTATAATCTGTTAATTTACGGTAATATATTTAATAGAAGTAAACACACTCCTTTTACATAAACATATTTTATTGATTGATTACAATTATTAGTAAAACTCAAAACTAATATTTTATTATAAGATTTCAATAAAATTAGTTTTATCAAAATTCTAATTAAATTTCATCAGTCGTATTTATAATAACGACGGTACAGATTTGGGCTCTTTATATCTAACACCAGAAACACGAAATCTCTCTAGAGACATTCAAAGGTCAACTGAAAAATTATTGTAATAATTAATTATGTACTATCTATGTACGAATGTATGAAATTATGACGTGAATTACGTGTAAATATAATACAAGTGATCATAATAATTATTACTTATTAATTATCCACTGGTGTTATCGTCAAAGAATAAAGTATTTTAATAAATGACTAACATATACACACAATAAAATAATGAAACTAAACTTAATATTTGCAACACATTTCATTAATAATATTATTTTTAGAAATCATGTTTATAAAGAGCAAAAGGTATATATTTATAGCTATACTTGACTATTTTATATATTGTTTTTAATAGTTAATCATATAAGTTATTTGGTTAGAATCAGCGTCACATACACATATGTAGGTTTGTTCTAGGGCATTACTTTAAAATTAGTATTAAACACTGCGAAGGGTGTGTAATCCGCACGCGGTTTAGGTGACTGTTATAATTATAATTGTTTACGGTTAAAAAAAGGGGATGGAATAGTCTCCAAATAAGTCCATCTCTGTCTTACAAAAAGCAAAACATTTATATGCTTATTTTATTCATACTAAAAAACTATTAAGTGTCTTTTATCGAGATAATTGACCAGACAACGGGACAAATGGCTAGTATATAATACGTAATATTTAAACGGAGTATTAAATATTTTGGTATTGATTGACTTTATATAATTTTTAAATTATTACTCTAATATTGCCCAACTTGTTTTTAAATGTCTAATTTAGAAAAAAGTCGAATAAAGGAGGTATGGTTCGGACTTTGACGATAACAGTGATTCAATATCACAATACACAATACAGAAGCGTTTAACAAAATATAATAATAGGGCGTTGCTTATACATATCACAGGTTGCGACTCAAGGCCTATATAAACTTGGACTGGTTTTATCCAAATCAATATATGTCTTAACATACGTATACATAATACTAGTAGGGTGACAATGGTCAAGTGTGTACAGCCTTACTCGACTAGTTAATAAATAGCGGCACGTCACTTATAACTACCACTTACCATATGTCACGGGTACTGTGTGGGTTTAAATTTATTAAAAAAAATATATAGAACTGAAATTTTAAATTTGATGTGTAATTTAATTGTATTCGATTTAAAAATTCTGCCTTCAATGATATGGATTGATAATACATTTTTCACACTTTGCAAGTACATATATTGTTATTACAGTTTACACTAGCATACAGAATCATAAATTATTATAATATATATTGATTTATGTAACTAAAACTAGTAACGGAACATTGTTTAAAATTAAAATTCAATCATCAAAGAAAGGCTTATTATAATGGCGACTCTATCGTAATTTTTGTACCCACAGTGGATAATACATATTTAGAATTTCAATTTTAATAATTGCATATTTCCGTTACTGAGATCCATGAAAATGTAATTAATTTAATATATTTAATAGCAAGACGCGCCATTTCCGTTGTGTCTAGACTGTCATGCAATGCAGTAGTTGCATGATCACACTTCATTTCCACAAAATGAAATACTATGTAGAATCAATTCAAATATTTTAAATTTTTTTGTATAACTCAGAATAAACATATAAAACAATTGAAAAATAATTTAAAATGAAATCTATGTGACCTCTTCTCATTTTCAATACTTACTTATATGCGGTCATACATTATGGGTATATTCCATAATAATAAATTACTAATGTATCTATCTACACTGACCAGAAAAGTCCATACCCGTCTACTAAAACGTGCCAACGTGACCCGCAAAGGTGTGATTATGTTTAGTAATCAATAATGGCGAGTCTGTTCCGGTCACAGAGTAACAAACCGGACAGAGCGCAGGGCTCACGCGTTGTCGAAACCTTGGAAGTCACCGGGCCAGTTGTCTCGCCTCGCCGCGCGGTCTGACCCAGTGCATGCGAAGAACGCGTCTCCCTCGAACGGGTCACTTTCTCGCGTGAATATATTTACCGATTCTGACTTTTTTATGTCTCTATGGGCCGATTGGGGCTTCGATCTGAGAGGCGGGACGTCGCTTTCGTCTTCCTCAGCTATAGATGCAGTTCTGCCTCGGGGCGTGGAGGCGGCCGTGAAATCGTCCTCGAACATCGAGCGAGGTGATATAGAATCGGAGTCGAACCGGAATCGTGTGGCCGGTGAGTCGCCGTCCCGGGCACGGGAACTACCGGCCGACTGCGGGGAAGCGCCGATCTCCTCGGGGTCGAACGCGAACCTGCAACGTGTATAATTCCGAATTTTTATCTTAGATTTTTAGTCATTAGGATTGATGAATTGTTCCAATTGGATTATACTTAACCATTATCATCTATCAGAACATAACATGAACCCTATCATGAAACAATATTTACCAAGGTTACCAATTTTTCCTCTAAAAAATTGGCGGAAATGTTTATATTATTATATTTAAACCACTAAGGCACTGTCGAGCCACAAAACGCTACATTAGTTACAATAATTCTATAATAGATTAATTATTTTTATTAAAAATTTTTATTGCTGTATCTTATGTTGGTAGGTAATCCTTAAAAATAAATAAATTATAATTTAATAAATTATAATAAAATACATTATTTTGACGGGGAGTGGATAAATTTTATTTTATACTATGTAAAGATAATACTTCAGTCTAATATGAGAAATCATTACTATTTTATCTATTACCTATCCTATTAGATCGTTAGATTAACAACAACAACAACACAAACCTTGTTCCTTCTAATGTGGAGTACGGCCCCCTTTTCTTAGTAGCAGACGTGGGCGTGTCCTGGAAGTCGTTATCGAAGGGCGAGGGATGGTCCCTGGGGGAGAAGTCATTGGAGAACCTATAGTCCCTCCGCGGCCTTTCCTCCCGGCGCGCCCTCCGCCTCGCTTCCCGCACTTCCCGTGCTTCTCGCGCCTCCCTTGCTTCTCTCTCTTCACGTGCTTCGCGAACTTCGCGCACTTCGCGCCTTGAACTTGCTGCCGTTCTACGCCCGGGCCAACCAAGTGTTGAGCCATATCTGTATTATAATTAAATGTTACCCACTTTGTTTGCATTTTTTTAGATAAAAGTTAAGAGTAGTCTATCAGTTCTTGTGACACAATCTATCTATAGATTAAGATAATTAAACGCCTTGTTTCCACCAATATGTAACATGTCTGCATATAAACATGATTTTCCTATATTGACATTTTCGACTCTTAGAAGAGTACTTCTCACAAAAATAACTTTTAACTTAAAAGAGTGTGTAGAGTGACACTGTTATCTATTTTATCTATTACAGCAGCAAAGCAGCTTGTTAATTCAGTTAAAACATGAGATATAGTAGTAAAATTTACTGCATACCAAGGCACAACACTGTAGGTCACCAGAATGACAATACATTAGTACCACAAGTGTCACATTATGACACGACGTCTTTGATGCGTGCTGTTCGTGTATATAGGTGACAGTTGCCACATTATCAGGTGAGTAATTTTGTTTATCATTGCAATTGTATTATAATTAAAACTGAAAAATACCTTCTATCACTGGGATCTTCACTCTGCCTTATTTCAGCCCTACGCCTCGTTTCTCGCCAGCCCAATGAACCATAATTTCTTTCTGTAAATATATAATAAAGATATTTATTCAGCATTACATTAGTATTCGTATTTATAGTAATACTGACTACATACCTAAATTAAAAGCTGAAACATACTGGTAACGCTGAATGTGATTCCCACTCAGCATTTATACTGTAGTATATTAAGTTATACCACAACGATTATTTAGTACTTAACAGTATTAAATATGATAATGATAGTACGAAATATCAATATTATCCTATCTTAATTTTAATAGTGCTGGAAATGGCTGCCAAACTAAACATAGATCACGACTACTATCTCAGACGGGAAAGTCGTTTTTAATTGTCGATGTTGTGCTGAACGCCACATTTTAATGCCCACCATATTTTTGTGGCAGGGGCAAAAATACCACCTTACGGATTAATTTATTGGTTTCATATAAGAATAGCCTTATATTTTAGGAAAACTTAACTAATATACAGTACCACCAGTATACCACACAAGTGCTAATTATACATTGGTACGGCGATCAGAGATAATAATATTGCTTTTATTTAATAGTAATAATACCAAAAAATATTGGTGTTTAGTTCACCGGAGAATTATTCAGAAATATAAATTGACACACAATGTTTTATTTTATGGCGTCGGACAGGTTTGAACTCGCGACCTTTTGAGCGTAATTCAGTGTAGTAAAGGAATAGATCACTATGATGGCTGCCGAATTATTCAAACCACTAACCATCTCGTCTCCAGCGTTGGTCGGGCCACCTGTCACGCGGCGACGATCTCCCTGAACCGCATCCATCACTATAGCTGAAATATATCATTATTATTATTATTTAGAATAGATTATTGATATAAAATAAACGTATTGCCAAGTTGACAGTGTTATAAAAACAACATTTGACTTGTCCGCATTTCTCATTTCAATATATGAATCTAACATTTGCAATGTTAGATTTATTGGATATTCATTTGTTGCGAACTTACCAACGTCTGTCGAAGTAATTGGGTTTTATATCTGTTTTTCCAGAAAGTGTTAGTCTAAAATAAAGTGACATAAAACTAAAATAAAAAATCACAGAAAACTGTTTAGTTTACCTTATAAATAAATAGGGTTATTCCTTCAAGTAAAACCTCCGTGTAAAATTTCATGTTTCTAAATCTAGATATACAGCTAAGAGTTCACTAATCATAACTATATTTAAATGTATCATTAGTATGAACCGAGCTGGACTCATTACCTTGCCGTAACACAGTTTTTAATAAAAACTAGCACGGGGGGTAGTTTTCTTTCTTTGGTACTGCCGTATGCTTAGTTTATTACGTACCCACTATAATTCTGCAAAATAAGGATTGTGTCCAATTTAACATACAAATTATTATCTAACTACTTAGAATTGATAATTGTTTCATCAGCATGCATTTAATAAGGACTTAAATTTATTTTGTTACCGCACTATCTCGTTTTTATTTGCTTGTTGTTTAATATTATTTGAATTGTTTAAATATAAACTAAAGTAAGATTATTTATTCCAGTCAGTAAAATGACATTTCCAGTGTTGCAGGTTTTTAGTCCCAAATAAATAGTGATGTGGTAGAAACGAGTTTATACAATTAAAAGGTAGTCGAGATTACATTTTTTTTATTTAATATCAATTTGCCTTTATATAAATAAAAATTCTAGTATTAATTTCTCTGAATCTCTTTTTACATTTTTTCCCAGCTTTTATAATAATGTTATAGTGAGAAATTTTAATATGCTGGTAAGGTACATATTCTAAAATCGTATTATTTAATACGATATGTATTAAATATTAAAAATTTAAAAAAAAGGGTCTGATACCTAATAAAATAAAGCATGACTAAATGTCTAAGTCTATTGATTGCCGAACATCACTATTGTAGCGGGTCACCCTTTTTTGTATCAGTGACAGTTGCACTTGTCATTTTACTGACTGGAATTAATAATCGTACTTTAAATGTATACAAAACGCTGCTGTATTTACTAAGCAATTTTATTTTTGCAAGAATATTGTCAAGGCTGTACTAAATATTAGTTAATTAAAAAAAAATCAGGGCCTGACTTTACAAAAATACGAGAAAGTTCTACGCGATTTAATAACATGGCAGGATCATAATGAGTGTTCTCATAAAACTTTAAATATAAATTCGTATTCGAATAGTTTTATGTAAATACTTTTATTTAAGGTATTTACCACTGTCGAAGTTTCGACTAGGTTACACTAGCCGTGGTCCCTGACCCTGCTCCCGTCGTGGCGGAGTTAAAAAATAAGTAATAGAGCTCCCAAACAAGCCGTATTCACTCTTCGTCGTCGTCATAGGAAAGCCAGGCTTTTCTGTGTCTGTCGCGGTCTAAGGACCGCTTAGACCGGTCGAGACTACGCGCGTCCCTGTCCCAGGAGTGGTCGCAGTCGCGGAGCGGCGAAGTTTACAAATAAGTAATAGAGTTCTCAAACAATCTGTACTCACTCCTCTTCGTCCTCGTCATAGGAGAGCCTGGCCTTCCTGTGCCTGTCGCGGTCCTTGTCCCGGTAGTCCTTGGAGCGGTCGCGGCTGCGCGCGTCCCTGTAGTCCCTGTCCCGGTAGGCGCGGTCCCTGTCCCAGGAGTCGTCGCGGTCCCGCGAGCGGCGGTCGCGGCGGCGGTCGCTGCCCGAGTCGCGGCGGTCGCGGTCGCGTCCCGCGTCTCGTCCGTCTCTGCTCAGTTCGCGGTCGCGTTTGTCCCTTATTTTCTCTTTTTCGCGGCCGCTCCCCGAGTCTAGGCATTCTCTGGAGCCGGAGGAATTGTGTCTGTAGAAAGATGTAAATGTTACGAATCAAAAAAATATGAGAATATTAACACGTCAATTTGTTTGCCATATCAATCAATTAATGCTAAAGATTGTTTAAATTTCGTTACATCAATAAATTATAAAATCATATAAATTAAATTATCATATAAAGAAAATGAAATTGGCAACAATATTGTTCAGAACATAATGGCCGAGTCCAACATGCACTTTACTGGCAAGGTATGGCATCTGTTATAGATCTTTCGAATAATTTTCATTCAGAATTAAATAAGACACGGCACATTTTTCTCTAATAATGACACTTCATTGCTAAATTTCATTGTCATTCCTTCTCATTTATGCCCATTTATATTTAGAATACTGTATTCTCCTCATTTAGAGGGTCATTGGGAAGCCGGCGTTAAAGCAAATAAGCAGTAACTTATATAGAGAATTGGGTATTTGGGCAATTGTAATTTGACATTCGAGGAGTTGATCACTGCCCTTAATCAGATTGAGAATTCCGAGCCGATGTCCTTTCTCCGCCGCCACCAGCCCTCCATGCGACGGTAACGCTTTTCCGAAAAATCCCAACAAATCCTGTATATAGAAGTGTTGACTTAAAAAAATTTTGGTGTACCTGGAGTCGCGGTCTCGGTCGCGGTGGTGTGCAGGCGCGCGGTGTCCGCGCTGGGCGGGCAGCGCGGGGTGTGCGGGGTGTGCGGGGAGTGCGGGGAGCGCGGGGTGCGCGGGCGGCGCGGGGGACGCCGGCGACCGCTCCTCCTCCCACGGCGACACGTCGCGGGACGACGACGACGTTTGCACTGTACACAACGTCGAAGTCGTTATATGAGAATTCTACTGTAATAATAAAACACAATGTATATAATATCTTCTATCAGTAGTCGGGGACTACACCACGGTCCCTTATTATATCTGACGTCTACGTTGAGAAATGAATACGCGGTACTACCGCGTAGGTGTGTACGTGTGGGGGTGTAGTACCTCTGTGCGCGCGCTTGTCCGGCGGCGTGTGCAGCTTGCGTCGCCGCGGGCGGGGCTCCGAGTCGCGCGAGTCGGACGACCACGGCGACGCGGCCGCGCCCAGCGACGACCACCGCGCGCCGCCCCCCGCGCCCCCTCCCCCTCCGCCGCCGCCGCCCGCCCCGCCCGCGCCCGCCGCCGCCCCCGCGCCCCCGCCGCCGCCCGCACACACGCCGCGCGCACTCACGCACTTCTCTGTAACCGTATAGCCATCTGCATCTACTGATAATATAGGGCACTCTACTTCTATATAGTCACTAATTGCCATTACTAGAAAACACGAAAGTGGCTTCTCAAAATAAGAAAATCCTAATTGTATCTAATTTATTTTCAAATTTATGAAAAGATATTAAAGATATTAAAAAGATATTTCAATATCAGATATACTATACATCTGATAATGAATACTTATAAACTGAAAAATTGACCAGGAAACAAAGTGGATATTAAGAAATAATAGTACTAATTACACAATATGTATATAAAGTTAAAAATTAACATTAGATTTCCATATGTTTGTTGTTGTATTTCATCAACATACCTGACTTTCAGGTGGTATAATAGCCTGTGTATAATACAAAATAAAATTAGAACAATAAAATTAATTTTACCTTTAGTGTCAGGGGAAGAGCCACTAGCGACGTCACTGATAGACTCTGTAGATAACCGTGCTGGGGGTGGTTGTAATTCTCTTACTGGCGCTAATTCTATCTGCACTTCTTTCTTTTCCTCCAATTTTCGTTCTTCTTCTTTCTCTTTCACTATTGGACTCTTCCTAAATGCGTCCTCGACATGCGAGAACGATAGCGAACTATTATCAATACAATCGAAGAAATCGGAGTTATCGAAACCGTCCGATTTCTCATCAGACTTTTTACGTTCCTTTGGCGCTTCCGGGGGTAACGATTCAAACTCATCCTGAGGTGGCTCTGTTATAGTAATCTCGCGTAATGCCGCGTATCTATCACTGGCATCATCCTGTTTTATTTCAATGTTACCATTATCCCGTGGTGACACACTCCTTCTGGATTTATCTAAATGCAAATTCTTCATCACTGTCTTTATATCTTCTATTTTAATGTCGATATTCATAGGCTTCGGACTGACTGAACTTCGAAACATATTAAAGGTATCCAGTGTCAGCTCGTCTAGCGTTCTTAGTGGACTTCTCGACATTTCTTTTGCATCTACTTTCATATCCTCTTTCGCTCGCATTAGGTCATTTATGGCCATGAGTTCTTCTTTTTCGTCCGAGTCTTGTTTTGAATCTGTTTCACCTATATCTACAGGATCTAATATTGACTTCGATTTTAGTTCCTGTTCTTGTATTTCTCTGAACGCTGCATATCGATCATATGATGGGTTGGCCTTTTTATCAAAGTCGTCAAAGTTTGCTACGAAACTATCATTAGATTCCGTTGGAGCAAAATTATCTTCAAACTGTGATCGGAATTCAGATATAGATGGTGCGGAGGGGACGGGTTTATCCGGTATCGTCACAGTTGACGATGGTAGTATAGTTTTGTCTTTGTCCGTTCGCATCGAAGAGTCTATGTTGATGTGCTGTAAATTGCAATGAACAAAATTGAGAATAAAAATAATAAAGAAAAGAAAGACAATAAGACAAAAAGATATAAATATTTTTAATTAACTTACTGCTCTCTCGTTATCGGATGCCAAATATGAACGGAGGTATTCTGTTAATTGAGGTAGAGTCATGCAAGAAAGAGTAGTCGCTGGTACCCGTAATCTGGAAAAAAATGTTCTCATTATCGTCTTAAAAGCAACGAAAGTCGCAAGCAAACAAACTTATTTGTATCAAACTAACAAAATTAAGTAGCTTTTTAAAATAAAAGATAACCTAACCTATGTATAGATCATCCTTAAGATACAATCTGCTTACACGCTTAAGATTAAGATCCATTAAGCTATTTAGTAGTAGACGAATTGACACTGTGTGGGAGGGCAATGATAGTGATAATATTAGATTGATCTGGGCTTATGACAATCATATTAATAATATGGTTGCCTACACCCGAAAAGGGTGAAATAGATCGCCCTAACGAGGCGGGGCATATCCTACATCATTTACAGGGAGGGCCAACACCGGTAGTACCGGAGTCGCGGTAGAATGCTTACGCCACTTCGCGACTACGGCAATGGCACTCGTAGGTACATCGTGTGATTTTTAGTGGGTAAAATTTATTATTTATTTATACACTTCATTGCATTATATACAGAATGTATAAGGAGTAGGAGGTGCGTACTGTTACAGTTTCACAATAACAGTACTTACAACGGGTCCGAAATAACCGTGTTAGCTTTCCACATCAATATATTGTATTAATAAGACAATACTCTTTTCATAGATTTCTTTCGAGTTACTCGCGGTATCGGCTAAGACTCAAGGAATGGAAAGAGGCAGTCTGTTACTGATCTGCACCTAAAACGCGCTTTTCCTGTTGAAATATAAATAATAGTTATTTTTTGAAGTATCTTTAGACCGACTCGGTATCAGTACCTGTGCGCGAGCTCGTCCATGGTGCAGGTGAGCAGCTGGCTGAGCGTGATGTCGAAGCGGCGCGCGGCCGGCAGCGGCGGCGGCGCCGGCGTCAGGTACTCCTCCTCGCTGCTGTTGGTGGCCGCCGACGCGGACGACAGCCGCGGCTTCATGCTGCGGTCCGCCTGTATACAGTGACCACGCATTTTCATAATTCGAAAAAAATGCATACACTAGCTGACCCCGTGAACGTTGTTTTGGTATATAAATTAAATTCGCTATTAGAAAATAGAGGTTCGTGATAGAAGGGTGAAGATTAAATCTTTAAAGAGTTGTATGTATTTTTAACGGCACATAAAAATACAAATAAAAAAAATCCATAAAATAAATATTATAAGTGGACGACCATTAAAACTAAGTTTTAAGGGTCGTCCACCTCTAATATTTATGGGGTCTGTATGGGTATGAAAAATAGATATAAGATTTTTCGGCCTCTTATGCAAGTCATATTTGTTGATTTAAGTCACTAATCCTAAGGTCCAGTTGGGCTAATTACTTCAACTTGGTTAACGGTGTCGGAAATCGGTTAGACTCTCAAGCCCCCAGCCGTGGGAGCGGTCCGGGCAGGATGGATACCGCCCAATAAGGGTAGCTCAATGTAATTAGATGATGAAAGTCAGTATTTAGTATTAATCCAAATAATTCTCCAAAACATTGTCCGTGATATATGCGGTAGAAAATGCACAGAAATCAATCTCTTGCCGTATACCCAATGAATCGAGTTTGTCACGAAAACTTTATCGACTGCTCGGTTCTGAATGCGGTCAAATGAAATTTACTGACTGATTGTGGTTTTCCCGCCCAGTGTATTCTGTAGCTGCGAATATACTGAAACGGAAAGTGGTAGTAGCTCACCAAGGGTTCCTTCTTCCTGGCAGGCCGCGGTAACGGTGGTCCGGCGGAGGTGGAAACGGACGCGGAAGCGAGCGAGAGCGGCGAGGGAGCGGAAGGCGGTTCGTCATGCGGCGGTCGCGGCGGAGGTCGCACCGCGCACACGTCCGCCGGCTTCTTGGGCGGCAGCGGAGGCGGGGGCGAACCGCCTATCGCTCTCGTTCGACTAGTCATCGATAGCGAGTTCGATTCTAAGCCCTATAAGAATGCATATTTATATTAGACTACCGGTTTATACGATATATTGTCCGGAATGCCACACCACCTATTGGATCCAAATGTGTTTTTAAAACATACAGGAATCCATTGAAATATACACAAAATTTCATCCAAATCGTGAGTTAGATGACTGAGACACGTACTGAATAATTTATATATTAAGATACTAATTGCTTGCGACTTAGTCAGCGATAATTTCATCATGGTAAGATTAATAATAAACTAATGTGTTCTTATCCATCTGAAATGCGACGCTATGAAGTCTTCCATCTGGCATGGCATCTGAGGCATCCATCTGGCAGGTCATGAAACCACTATGTTCACAGTACTTTATTTTACTGCTGACAAGATTAAACATCATCACAAGTAGTGATACCTTTCAGTCGTAAAGGCCCTAGACAAAGAGAACATATGTAGATACGATGAGAAGTATATGAAATAATGTTTGAAAGAAAAATTAAAGAGTGTCAAACCTGTCTCTGCAGCCTGGGCGATTTCGGCACCGGTTCCGGTGGCAGCGTCACTTGTAAAGGTCCATTGAACACGTTCTTGCCGCTCTCGATACTCTCAGACTTGTCATGTGTCACGTCTCTACTCGGCCTCCTCGCATCGTCCGCCCTCATCGACTTCGGGAATTCCTGCATACTCGTAAAAGGGTCATCCTTGAACGAGTCCGAAAACGGATCAGTGTTATCGAACGGGTCCGTCTCCGCGAAGGGATCCGCCGTGAAAAAGTTCCCTGTGAACATGGCGGGCTGCGGCTTCGCGATCGCCACGGTGCCACCGGAGTGGCGGGACAGTGACGTCATTGTGGTCGCTGGCCCGTAATCGGACTTAGCCTCGGTCGTGACCGGCAATATGTCAGTAAGGAGCGACTGAGTCGTCGGAACGAGGTCTTTGAGCACTTTCTTTGGCGGATTTTTGAGCTCCTGAAAGAAGAGTTTTTTGTCAACGTAAGGTTTACTCCGGCCGGTGCCGAGGGGATCTAGTTCGGTGAATACGTCGTAACTGAGCGTCGTCGTGGACGGGCCGGGCTGGCTCACCTGGAACAGTACGCACCATGAGACTAAACAGTAGCGCGCTCCGTACGCAGACATGACACCATACACAATATCTCTACTGAAGCTCTCTAGTACAGTAGGTAGACAACACATCTCTATGATCTCTGTTGGGGTGGACCGGACATGCGAAAGCTGATCATGTAGTTTTTCTTGCTGGCGCAAATTACATGTATGTACTAATTATATTTAAAAATATATACATTACATTTATATATTTTATGAACAGTATTGACATAGGCTTGAATGCAAAATCAAGACAAATCGTCAATTAATATTAGTTAGTTACAAGTGATTACCTATTCTTGCAAATACATACTGCGTCTTGTATAAATGATTTAGGATCATTTGTAAAATAGACCTTAAGTATGTTTCATTTACGTACATGAAGAATATTGCGCCATCAAGCAGTGCGCCGCCAGTGTCATGTCTGCACTTAGTTATTTAGTCTTATGGTAGTGTTATCACAATTCTAAGATAGAATTGTGACACAAACAGCGACGTCACAAACAAACTACAGGCTCCACAGTATATCAGTGATTTGAGCGTGCATTTTAAGTACATTTTACACAATGTTTTTGCAAGAAAAGAGAAGCGACAGCGCGGGGACAGTGAGCCATGCTTGTGTCGGATTCTACGAGTTCAAGACAGCCTCGGCCAAGGACTATTAATACCATTATACGTGTGTATACATTACTTAAGAGATTATATTGTCTTACAAAACAAACATACATATTTTTATTACGCGTCAATGGATGGTGTTAGTTTGATAATTCGAAAATATATATTGATAAACTTTAATGCAAACGATTAAATAAACATGACATTTACTTGTAAAAAGTCACTCACGAATCTATCGCTATGCAAGCTCGAGAAAGACCGATACGTAGGACGTTGCTGTCTCGTTTCGATGCACTATTGATAGATTCGATTGCCATCTGTCTATATGAGCTATATCGTCACACCAGCGCCATCCATAGACATATACATACATTAACAAAATGTTAGAACCTTAAAATAATACGACGCACAACCAATCATGTATCAATATCGCATTATCATTATGTGAATTTCTCTCATATTTAATTACGTATATATTTCATTTTCGCGCGGTTTAATTCCCAGTGATGTGGTGAGGTAAGGAGTATGACATATGTATATCGGACACACCTATCTCCATACTCGGTTACAAAATTCTAACTCATTTAACTTAAGTTTATCAGAAACGATTATCGGAAACAAAGCGGGGACTAGAAATAGGGTTGACTAACACTGGAGGAGTCGCGACCCTGAGCGCCATTATTAATAATCAAAATATTAATATTTACCAGTAAAAATATCTAACATTTGCACCTACTTGTCAGCCGGTACAACGAGCGCCGCGGGGCATCGCAGCTCCTCCCGTAAAGAGATCCTGAAGCGGTACATAACACGAAGGGAAGAAAACAAACCGGTGTGTCAGTGAGGTTGTCTACGATGCTGGACGGTTCGAAGTCGCCGGCGACGGCTGCCAAGTCGAAAGGCAGGGGCGTGGAAGCTGAAGGGGCGGCGGCGGGGGCGGAGGCCGAGGCGGCCGGCGGCGCGGAGCCCTTGCCGGGGCTGAGCGCGGCGCGGGCGGCGGGGGTGCTGCGCCCGCGGCTCGAACTGCCCGAAGGCGGCGGAGGCAACAGGCCCTTCTGTTGACATTATTAGTGTTCACGATAAAATACATGTTCCAAAATTTGGTTGGTCTTATTCCAAACGGCACCATATATAATAGCTCTTGTAAAAAAGTGAACTACATCAGAATAGCCAAAGGTTGTTCTTATAAAAAAAAAGTAAGTACTAAAGTAATCTTTACAAAAATTGATATCAATTAATAATGGTCACAGTTACTCAGTTCACAGCTAATGATGTGACCTAAGTAACTGTTTCACAACATTTATAAAACTTGTAACTTTATATATTATAAGGCACTGTGATTTATTATAGAAAGGCGGTACTAAATTTAATTTATACTATAGAACCAACTGTTGCTCGCGGCATCGCTCGCGTTAATTTATCCCCTTAGGGATGGAATTTATCAAAATCCTTTCTTAGTCTATACCTACGTCATAACATCTACCTGCATGCCAAATTTCAGGCCGATCCGTCCAGTGATTTGGGCTGTGCGTTGATAGATCACTACGTCAGTTACCTTTGAGTTATATATAATGAGAAAAAGTAGTGGCATGAAACTCCTTTATAAACATGGAACTGGAATAACAAGTAAGCTGCCAACCTACCACAGTATAGACATGAACAGTAACACAGACATCACATAACATGGTACATTAAGTATTTTTTATACCCAGTATTTTCACTGCCATGTATAATAAATAGTTAATAGTTTTTCATTAAGTACTGGGTAGATGTTATATATTCAAGTTTAGATTAAGAATAACTTCTATGAAAAATATGTGGGTCACTAAGAATAAAAATTCATTATTATTATAAACCTGAGACGATGGCATTATAAATGAGTCGCCAAAAGGGTCCGTGGACGGTGTCAGTCCTTCCACTTGCGTGAGTCCTCTTCTTAATGAACTCAGTTCCTGTTCTAAGTCAACTAGTTCCGCCACGCCGCCTTCTGCACCAGTCTCAGTGCTTTTAGACGTTGATGAATTATTTTCGCCGATCGTCGTTATACTCTAAAGAGAAATACTATTTGTTAGCAATTATTTCGAAAGGGTGGGGGTTGTTAGTAATGGGACTAATTCGCGTAAAGACTATGTTAGGTCGACTTCCATTTTATCATGGCAATCTTCCAGGTAGATTAGTCACGATGGGCTAATTGACCATACTTCATGGTCATCCTATGATTATCGACGGATCCCCTGTCAGCGTACACCGTTAGCGTCGGCATGCAAAATTCTATTATAGCAAAAAAACCTTAGCCGACAACAAATGGATATGTTTACCAGATTATGTCGTAGTAAACTACAAATATTAAACGATCCGAAAGACATACTTATTAAAACACGTTTAAGACGTGTGTCACTACAATATAACGTTAAGAGTCGACAAAATGCCTATTATTATTAAAAGACAATGACAGGTGTATTTTGTTGAGTATGTGTGTGTTAACAAATAAATATATTTTCTCTCTATTAAGCATATTTGTAACTTAAATATAGACATTATTAATATATATTTAACCTATATAGATAACCAACAAATAAACAATCATAGTGTATGTTACATTATTTATTATTTAAATATTTTATTGGTATGTATTACATCAGTCAATTCAGCACAGTTTGTTAAAAAGTTGTAAAGTTTATTGTTTACTGATACATTTTTTGCATTCGTTCAAGATTGCTTCAATGTCATGCAAGGTTGACTTTGTTAAAGCGGAGTTTAAACTCATCGTTTATAAGGTCAAGTATAAAATATGCATTCAAGGTTTAAAATGCAAACTGTTTCACAACACCTTATAAATATTAATTTAGCTTTTCTTTAACAGTTATATTTTAAATTAGTAAGAACTTACGTGGTATATGTATCTATATAAAATTTCTTTACGACTGTAGTCCTAGATAGGGTAGTCAGAGGCATTGACAAATATCGAAGTTGTGGTGAACACAACACTTGACATGCTCATATTTCGCTGGGTATAATTGAAGTTTACATGGGTAGGGAGCGAGCCTATAGTTATCCTTTGGATTATTATTGGTGTTTTAATTTTTTGGTGTTATCCAAATTTTAACTTACAATCTTTGGAACTATGATGGGTTGTAAACAATCTGGACATTCTTCTAGAATTCTTCCCATATTAGTTTAAAATGTTATAACAATAGTTATTAATAAAAAACTGAGCCCTTGCAATTAGCACGTCAACTACAGCAATGACGGCTAATAATATTCACCAATCGCCAATGTTGACAAAAAGTGTTTAATATTTTGACGCGCGCCGACATTCACACAATAGATCTCAATTGTAAATTATGATACAATACTGGCATATTACGAATTCATCGTAGATGAAAAAATATGATGATGATAAATAAACTATCTTTTTTACAGTTACACTTGGCATCTAAATACGTAGCTTTTTACTGATCATCATATTTGTTTGTAACAAATAACATACACAGCGTCATGAAGTCTTAAAATAAGAAGAAGATTTTGTGTAAAATGGAATTATTATCCTACCGGTTCTATGAAGATAAAACAATACCTTGGCTTTAGTTTCCACTATACTCGTCGTATGTCTCGCTAGAGTGCTGGTGACTGTCTTGCCCTCCAACTGTTGCTTGGCCATTTCTACTTCCTTCTTCTTCAATTCAAACACTACTTGGAATAAGTCCCTCATTGCTATTACTACCTGCAATTTGAATAAAACATTATTTTAATATCATGGTAATATATTGTGCAACAAACAAATTAATTAAATATCAGTTCGAGCCTTCACTTTGTTTGTTTACATTATCACAATCTGATTTTTGTAAGAGCTATTGGCTGTTATCACTTGGATTTTTTTAAGTCAAATACTACATTTTTGTATTATATATATATAGTTAACAAATAGAATATACAGCAAGATCTGCTGTTAGACTAATTTTGTTGTCTATTCTCTATAGATTTTAATTTGATCATCCGCCCACGTATAAAAACTAGCTGCTACCGTTTATTTGTTTTTGCTCTGTACTCATTCATTGATTTATGCTTTTTTAAATAATGTGGATATTGACGGTTTTTTATATCTTTAACCACGATATGCTTAACTCATCTTAAATCTGAGTAAGAAATCGCTTTTACCGATAATCTAATCTATTTGTACATTAATCTAGTATACTGATAATTTTTTTGTTATGTAAGTGATGTTCTTTGGTGGAAACTGTAAAAAGTATCTTTCCATCTTACTTTCTCGACTGTATGATTAACGTAGACTTTATTATAGTTTTCCAAGTCAAATGTCGTGTTCATTTCCCTCATTCCAACCCGGTGCTGTATAATACAAGACATCGCGATCGTAAAGTTATAAATCAACATAATCGGTCACGAACCGCACATGAAGCCAGAAGCGGTTTTATTATGAAACGTGAATCCGATATTATCTAGTCTTCACTAGGATGTTTTTACAATAAGTTATTCATATCTACTAGTGGTACTTATGAAAGTGGCATCCGAATAAATGCGTACATATTTATCACGATGAATAGGTAAACTGAACTGATTGAGAAAATAAGGTGAAAGAAATTTTTTAACAATGATTTTACTAAAATTGCTTGATCTAAAAATTAACCCAATCATTATTATTGTGATTTTAAAATATTTTACTACTACCTGACCCGCGTAACTTCGTCTGCATCACACTTACATGACATTTATCTTTATATTTCCCCCAATTTATATAATATCTTTTAAAATAATAGCCTATGTGTTATTCTGATGTATAAGCTATATTACTGTAAAGTTTCATCGAATCCGTTCAGTAGTTTTTGCGTGCAAGAGTAACAAACATCGATCCATACTCAGAAACTTACACGTTTATAATATTAATTAAGATTATTCTAATTACTTAGCCTTACCAATACATCGCCCATTTCTTGTGTAGTTTTAAAATAACCATTAGATTGATAAACGTGTTGAATAAATGTATTGCGGCCGTCGCTGTCGTGCAATTAATACTTTAATGGAATGGATTGTATTTGAAAGGTTTCAGGTTTCATCGCTATTTAAATGGTATCCTCATTTCAATTATAGCAAAAGTAGGATACAAATAAACGAGTGTATGTATATATACATATTTATACCCATATTTACAATTAGTTTTACTTTGTTCAATTTGAAATAGGAATAAAGAAGCTATTCATAGAGAAATACATATGTTTTTCATAATAGAACCCTAATATGTATTAGAATAAAAAATTAAAACACCAACTAAAACATTCACACACTCTTAAATGCTTATTCTGACAATCTTCCATCATCCTCTTTAAATGCTAACACCGACACGAATCAAATTTTGTCTTTATTTTGCTTGATGTAACTGTGCCTTGGTCTTACTCTCCCCCTATTTGCTTCTATTTTCACATAATCTGTGAACAATAATGATAAATACTACTTACTTGACTAGCTGCTTTATCAGTCTTGATACCGAAGAACCGATGGCCCGTGTCTGGGGAACCGAAAATGTATCCAAACGCACGCGAGTCAGTCATGTCTTGTGCGATGAACGATATCTTGTGAACCGGATGATGGTACAGGGAATCCTGTGGGGCACCTTATAGTTAATAATAATAATATCTCAGGACAATCAATACAGCGTTATCTAGTCTTAATGTAATAAGAGCTAGTGTTATGTTTACAAGAATTGGTATAAATACGTACATATATTACTTAATATACGTAGACAATATCTAATCAATGCTATAATAGTCATCATAATAATGAATAGAAATATTTGTACCATGCGAGTAATCAAACCCGCGACAATTAGATGTAAAGCGGCGTGCTAAACACTTAGATCACTGAGGCCATCAACTGTGTTGTTTCTTAACCCAACAACAACAATGTTTCTTAACCCATTCATCACACACTAACGCAATTCATGCCATTAACATTGCCAATAACATTATTGTCATCGTATCACTTATCTAAATTAATATTGTAAGAGATTTGTGAATATGAATGTTTGGGATGGGATTACCTCCGGTACTAATGATCCTGTTTTAAAGACTATTTTAATGTTCAATAGCACATTTAGCCAGTAAGTATAGGCTATATACCATAATACTATAACTAACAATAATGAAACATGCTGTAAAAAAAAAGAGACCTAGACGAAGTTGCGCGGCAAGGCTAGTAAATTATAAACAACGAAAAGTTTCCTTTATTTCCTTCATATATTTACTATTATTATAATTGTTAAATAGGTATATTTCATTAACAGCTATACCTACTAGTTATACAAAATTTCTTGACCTTATCAGGTGAGAGTTCTTACCAAGTTAGTCTAGCCAACTGTTTACAACCGGAAGGGTTCATTGCATTTCCTGATGTAGGTATGTATTATCTGAGATCTGTTACGTTACTAATTTATTTTATACTAAAAACTACAACCACATTTCCCGCCATTTCTCACTTACTACTTTCGCTACTTTTGAATAATAGTTGCTAACCTATATACATATACCTAAATACAATAGTTCTACAACTTAAAAGTCTAAAGGAGTATTGTATTTAAAACTTGAGCTTCATATTCTTGAAGCTTTATAATAATATCTTTCTGAATATACGTTTCTAAAAAGGAATTTATCGTGTCCATTATCAGTTTTATTACTTCAGAAATAGTATCCAGTATTACAACAAATTATTGATAACAATATTATGTGTATATAATATGGCAAACTTATTATAATAGGAGTACAGTCAACCCTCCTATAACGCGGTGAGTGCGTACCGCGTTGTATGGAAACCGCGCTATAAGAAACTCGGATCCAACCATACAAACCAGGCTAATTCGTAGCGCGTTCTATGGAAACCGTCTACCGCGTTGTATGGAAACCGCGCTATAAGAGACTCAGAATAAGTACAAATCACATCATTCGTACCGCGTTATATGGAGACCAATAAATACAAAAGACAAGATAAATTATAAATTATTTTTATTGAATTGAAGAGTATGAACTCTTCAATTCAATAAAAATATATGAAAAAAATGAAATAAAAACTAAACTAAAAAACTGTTTTCCAACAAAAACAAAAGAAAGACTTTTGTAAAATGATGTAATCTTTCAACACTCATCCTCACTGTCAGATATGAGTCGCCTAACTCGCCTTCTTTTAATGGGCAAAATGTCTTCCTCGCTTGGTTGATCTTCACATTGGTTTTCTAAGAATAGAACGTAGTTTTTCTATAGTTCACGCGACAATGTAGTCAAAAGATCACATATATATCTTTCATGTTACAGTTTCGTTAGACACACACACGCATGGCACGCTGTCGATGCGAAACTATTTAGTTAATAGAAGTGGAAGATAGCGCATGAGGAGCCCCACCCGTGAACCACGCTGATATAAACATATCCAGTTAAAATCATTCATTGGGTGCACGGAAAGAACTGATGGGACGTTGTTGAACGGAAACCGCGCTGTATATAATGTCGCAATTTCAGCTCCGCGTTATATGGAAATGAGAACCGCGTTATAGGAGGGTTGACTGTATTTACGGAGTTTATTTTTAGTATATATTTAGAGCTTAGCTTTCATAATCTATATCGGTAGAATTGGTATCTATATCTGATGGTAATTGAAATGAGTCAAGAAAATGAGTCATGCATCAATTTAAAAAATATTTTCATGTTAATATTTCTTAAATTATAACAATATTAACACATCATTATCTAATCCAAAACTAAGCAGTGATTGTACAATGGTTAATAAACAACCGATAAAAATAAACAATCATGGGCATGAAAACAAATGTTCACATAGTACATGAGTCGACCCGTGACCATCGGAAGGAAACCGTTGTGGTACGCTACTAGACTACGCTATAGAGCCCAAGGTAAATAAACTTACACCAGTTTTATCATCACGCAGTCGTAACCCATCGATGGCGACGTGGACCTGTATGCGTTGTTTGTGCTCGCCAGCTGCCCTGATCGCCATTTTTAGATCCGCTAGCGCCTCCTGGCACATCCTGTCTCCGCGCGCTTCTGGTACCTCCAAAACACCAATCAATTTGGCGCGAAATGACACACCTTCGCCAAGAAATCGGCCCGGCTCGTTCTTGTCTGTATACAATCAATAATTTTTCAATTTAATATTTTTTTAATGTCTTTTACTATAAATAGGTAAGTAGGATAATGTCATTTTATTACAGAGGGGTGACTTAACCATTTTCAATAGTATTTAAGAATAAATTTAGAAAAATAAATTGAGAATTTATCCAACAAAAAATAACATATTGTTTTATAAAAACAATAGTTACTACGCAGATACTTTCGCATATATACATGAGTTGCAAAATTTATTTTTCAAAGATTGACCTTATTTTGGTACTTGTGTTCGTCGTGTCGACTGATGTTCTTTAAATTAAAATATATGAAAACAAGAGGATATAAATTTAATAGTAGGTACATTCTGAATTATTTTCCGGAGATTGCGGGACACGATTCGCAAATGGGTAATTAATACCAATATTGCAGTACAACATTATAGAATACACTTACACAAAAGTTAGAAAATAAAAGACAGCAGTACTTTTATGTTCTAACTTTTGTGTAAGTACACAATATGCTACCGGATCGGAGAGTAAAATCAACCCACAATTTTAATTGTTCATTTAATACACTCACAATTAACTATAAATATTTCACAAGGCAACTAAATAAAATCTAACATTATCAGGCGTGTAAATAATATTATAAAAACTACAATTTGGCAAAAACGCAAAATGACTCAAATGCAAGCATAACTGTACGTACCTTCGCGCAGGAGACTTTTTAACTCGGACTTTTTGGGCGTCATGAATTTATTTATTTTATCACAAGAAACAAGATAACCGGACAAAGTGCAAAATAAATGTGAGCACTGTTGTGTTGTCCTATTTCGGTCCCTGTTTACGGTGCATCATTGCCCGTTTAATTGAATTTCCTGTTTTTAAATTTAGAATCTCGGGAGGCGGGACTCTATGGTCTCTAAGTACCTGTCATATTATGACGAAACATATGTATTTTGCTGAAGTCTAGAAAGTTTTGCCCACCTTATGGCAAATAAAAAAACAATAACAAACGACAGGTGTACTCAAAAAATCTAAAATTAAGTGGCTTTTTGTATTATAAGTATAAGACAGTACCTATATTTTAAGCATTTGAATCCGTAATTATTTATACATGTTACGATAATTTATTAAAAAGTTCGAGGCAGACTCAATCGACTGTGTGGGTACTTCAGCTTCACCTATTTCAACAAAGTAGTTGACTTTGTAAGCTACAGATAGGAGAGTAAAATTATAGAGAACCGATCGATCAAATACGCAGGAATTTCCATCTCAATGCACAACGCTTTTAAAATGCTCGTCCACCGGAATCCACACTAATATTATAGATAGGGGCGGATTTTATAAGGGAAGCAAATTCTGGACCCATTGCACCTATTTGAAAAATTCATTGACTCAAAAGTATTTTATTCCAGACTGATATAGACTATATATTATATAAGCATATACAAAACTCGCAGTTATGAGCACCCGTGATACAGGGGAGGGTAATTAGTAGTTATCTAGTTGTGCAATTTCCCCGTATTGCATAGTTTTTAAGGCAGCTCCGCTCCTACTGTTCGTAGTGTGATGTTAAAGACCCTATACTATATAATAAATCCAGTCCAGTTGTATAGGAGATTAGCCTAAACATAGAAATTGATAAACTTTATAATATTGGTATAGATGTGATGATAATATCAGTACGAATGAACATCTTCAATAGAAAATGATATCTTTTAAACAGGACTCTCAGATACGAAAATAGAAGTCTCAGGAGATTTGTAGAATAGTGATTTGTTTAGACTACGGCGCTATTCTATTAGTTGAAATAAGGTGAACTATACGGTTAACAGTAGGTAATAACAGATGACTTGTATGATTTTGGGATGGACAGACATTAATGTTTCTTCTAAAAGAAAATAATTAATGGAAAGAACATGAACATTTGTTGCAATTAGTATCGCAGTTAGTAAAATAAGTAAATCTTATTCGTAATTATTGGTCATCTATATTTTGCTACTTTGAGCTATGGGCTTGCTAACCTAAATAATAATTATTTGTCTAAACAATTCAGGTGTCAAACATTATTAAATAATATAGAAAATAGATTAACTTCTCAACTCATTAAGAACGGAGTTTTCAATTCGAGGATTTCTTTTTATCAGCCGAGCGTGATAGGGCTGGAGTGATAGGAACCTGATAGAACACTTAGGTTTTCAAAGCCTAATTATATCATGAAATTTTGATGTTGAATGTTTAGAAGATTGACAAAATATATTATTGTTATAATATTAGATATGATAATAACACAGACATCAGAATAATTTATTTTTTTATATATTCTAATTACTTAAAGCTAAGCCGAGCATACAGCATAATAAAGCCAGTCACATGGCATGCAACGCGATGTTACGTAAATGCAGTACAACATACAGGGATGAAATGTATGAAAATGGAAGTCTACTCACCGAACTGCCGCAAGAGATGCTGGAAATGACACACCTGCATAATTCCCCGTACAAACCGACAAATAGCAAGCTACTCCCCCCGCTGCACCACCGCTGCATTCGCGACGGGCCCACAACACACCCTCTGTCCAAAATACGAGGGGTCACTAAGTATGACGTGGACTAGCTTGGTGAAATGATAAAGTACAGTGCTCACTTGATATTTTATACTTGTAGGGCGAACTTTCAGCTGATTCATGCATTTTACAACAGAAATCGCAAAATATAACAAAGCTCAAATGCGATAATGTGGTTCAATTTTACACTTATAGCGCTATCTAAACACCGCATTACCGTATTATCAAAATTAATAAAGTAGTATTGAAAGTGAGAAAGCTTAATTGGAACTAAACACGTTTCCAACTTACATTTGCAAGGGCTGGTTTTCTTACGGAGGGTTTGCATTGGAAAGTCAGTCGGTAACTTGTGATTAAACATCGAGAATGTTTAATCTTTCTGTATCACTGAAACAGGAATACACTATTGGTATACGGTTCTTCGGACGCGATGGTAGACATAGGAGGCACTCGTAGTACAAATGTAAAATGCAATTTCTTAATTTCACAATGAGATTTATTGATTTTTACGGTGCTGTTCACGATCCTGATGGGACGTTTCGACGCAGCGATGATTTACTTCCACATACCGTCGTGGCTCGTTTTTGCGTGGTTTTCTCGTGGAGGTATTGAATCTTTTGTAAAATTATCATTAGTGTTAATAATTGGTTTGTACGGCACAGTATACCCGGCCGTAAGTTCGCTAGCACATGGGCAGTGGGCAGCAAAACGCACGCACTCACACAGCGCGCGCACCGCGCACACTGCCACTGTGATGTGAAGGGTGCCGCGCACACAGGCACAACGTCAACCCCTAATCAATATTCGTAGCTGTCTATTACTTTGTGCAACTTTTGCCGTTTACTCAATGAAACTGTGTTGTACAGTCTGTCAATATGTATATAATGACACAGTTTTAAGAGTTTGAATTGAATTCAGTAATACAAATTTTAAAAATTAAAAAAAAATAGGTTCAAATTGTAATAGTGCGCAGTAGGCGAAATATTTTTTTTATAAATGTACAAAGTCAAACACCAAAAAAAGAAAATTGATCTAATTAATCGATTAGCAATACAATAAATACCTACATATTAATTTTATTTTCAGTAAAATTTTTATTTCTTATTTTAACCTCGCAAAAAGAGTGTCATATCTATGTACTCGTATCTGTCTCTGGCATCGTAGGTCCTAAACTAATGGACCGAATACGAGCCGCTTTTTTTGTTTAAAAGCTGACGTGATCGAGATGATTCTTATTTAAATTACATACTTGATTTTTTTTTAACTTATAATTATATAACTATAAAAATTCGGGGATCGCTTCTTTTTCTCTGATTACGCAGTGGGTAGGTTTTATTTACACAATTTTTTTTATGATCTTTATATTTATATTGTATCAGTATATAGATTATTTAATATATTATTCAAACTGTGCAAAATAGGAACCGGTTTGTAAGAGTATGTATATCATTATATATTCAAAATATCAGATTATAAACAAAAGAGACAGTATGTTAAATTTTTATCTGATATGTAGACAAATGGAATATTTATCTAAAGATACAAAACTTGTATTGAGTCACATTGGTAACAAAACATCCTGATAAGTATTGTTACTACAAAGAGCATTCTATTAATATCATGAAATGTTTTCAGAGTACACAAGACATATAGTAAATAATGCGAAACATTAGTAAGTCAATGGTCTATGCACAATAAAATGATATAGATATGTATCATTAGTGCAATAATGCAATGAAACAATAAATTCAATTCTTAACAGAAAATAATAATTATTTTCTTAATTGTCCTTCCAAACATTCAATAAAAAAAGTATAAAACAAAACAATATTTTTTACATTATTAACAACTCTTGGAAGCCCCTATGTTAAATATTACATATATAGCAAATACAGATTGCCCCTACACCACTCAAAGTGAATTACTTTCATGCAAAATTAATTTAGGCAAGTGGCTTAGTAGCATGCTTGAAACATGTTATGAACATTGATATAAATACCATTCATTTCTCTTTGAATTGTATTAACAAATGTTAATGAAATACTACAATACATAATTATGAAAATAAATGAAAAACTTATAATTTTTGGAGTATATCTGGCTGTTGTTCATCCACACTTACTTGAAAACTTACTTAACCATAAAATACAGAATAGAAGTCACATGACTGCTTCTGATAAGAACTAACACTGCACCACTAATTATTAAAAATAAAAACTACATGTGTGTAAAAATACAATGTGGAAAGTATGTTAGCTAAAAATTTACAAATCAGATATACAATGTTAACATGTAACAAAGGCAGGTATTAAGGAAACCTTAGGCAGATCTTTACTGATCTGATTATGATTGAATGCATCATGTATATGATGGAGAATTTTCAAACTTATGAAAATGAAACAAGATATCTATTATTAAAAATCAATATAATAATAATAATAACCCAGCAATGAAAACTAACAAACATTATATTTAGTAATATTTTTTTAGTCACACTATTTTTATCATTATCATGTGTTTATCATCATCTAACCAATTGAATTTTTTATTCTTGTTTGGAACAAAATATACTGGCAATTTGTCTATAAAAAACCAAACAAGACCAATACATGTATAATTTCTGTTAATAGTAAAAACTAATACTAATTGAAAGATATAGGATATGTACACATAAATATAATATGGTACACATAAACATAATATGGTAAATTGGGAACCTGCTCTATTTTTAGTCTAAATATTACTGATATTCTACTTCTATTCAGCATAGCCTTCTTTAATGCAGGAAATTTTATCTATAACAAATGGGGAGAGTAAAATTATTTCATGTTTTGTTATTGTATTATCTGTAGTATAATAATAACAGTATGTGTCATTGTTTTTATTCCCCTAATATTATCATTGTTTGTGTTGTTAACTGACTAATTATTGATATAAGATTATCATATTAGCTGCTATTCATGGCAGTTCTAGAAAACAGGATAATTTTCCAATAAATTTTAAATTTAAGTATCAGTAGATAGATTTAGATTTATTATATGTCATTATTTATAATTAATGTATTTAGAATAAATTGTTAATACTTTTACAGCCTGCAGTCACAGTAATATTAAATACATCACTGTTACATGGAAATATAAATACAAGTTGTAAATATTTAAGTACATAATTTTATTCAAATGTAATAAACTTTAAACAGAGTAATGTACAATTCATTAAATGATAATTATTAAAATAATTATAATTGTTTCAATATAATTTTTTGTTTCAAATTAATTATAGTAAAAAATTGGACAATACATATGGAATCTTACTAATATTATAAATGTGGAAATTTGTATGGATGTATGGATAGATGTTTGTTACTATTTTACACAAAAACTACTGAATGGATCTTAAAGAAAGTTTATAATAATATAATCTATACATAAGAATAACACAGGCTCTAAACTTCACATGAGTGAAACCGCAGGCACATCTAATAAATAATATATCTATATATAAAACTTATATTAAATAAAAACAACAAATTTTCTATTGTGAATACTTATATAATTATTTTACTTAGAATATCTAATATTATATTATTGCTGTATTTATACCGAACCAAGCAGTAAATAATAATAGTGTAATGTCCAATACAGAGTATAGACAGAAGCAGGAGATTCTTAGTAATGGCAACTAGTGGCCCTATTACTAGATATGAATTATATTCAAAGTTAATTTAGATCCGATTAATTGTCACAGTTGCTAAATTGACCTGACTTTATACAACCTATTCAGCTTCCATTCATGCTATTACAGTATTACCAGAGGTGCAGGTGGGTGTACTATTGCTTTCATTCCTCAACATCAACAAAAGAACCTGATGGGAGTAATGGTTTTATGAAATTATATGGATATTTTATAAAATATCCATCAATACCTACTTACCTATCTAAAGGACCCAGTACTAGTAACAAAATAAACAAAAGTATGTTGTAAAGAAATGATAATAAAATGTAATCATACACACAAGTTCTTCTATAGACGATTTAAACTTACCAAGGTGTAAAGCCATGACAAAATATTTTGCATTAATTAGTGGACACTTATTTTATGGCTTTCATTAATTTACTACGTATTAATAGAATAATTTAGCAGCATTTATATAAAAAATATAAAACAATTATTTCAGTCAATAAATACAAACTTATTTATAAATATATTTTTTTTGTTCAATTGGCGGATTATGTGCATTAAATAAAATAATAACTTTTGTTTGCTGTGATTTGAAATTTTAAATTGCTTTTTGTTTATTGAGTGACTAACAAACTGACAATGAGACAATCAATCAATTGACTGACAATAATATTTTTTATTTACTCACGGTCTTGGTGGTCTAGTGGTTTAGCACATCCCTATACTTCTGATGGTCCGGGATTCAAGGCCTCGTATGGTAAAAATATTTGTATTGTCATACATATGGTTGTTTGTTTTTGTTTGGCTGTATTCTATTCTTTTCCTATTTACATATATTAAATAAAAAACAATACAAGTACCTCTGTCAGCTGTTTGGTACACATGCTTGCTTGGAACTAGATGGCGCTGTGTCAATTGGCCAGTTATTATTATTGTACTCAATCATTGAATATTTAATCATTCAAGCTAATATATGACTATACAGGTGGAATGTCAATGTAATGTCATTGCTTGACTGCATGTACTGTCACTTTTTTTCAAGATTATGTTGTATTTGAATTTGAATATTATGAAAATTTTTAATCTTCTCTATTTTAAAAATATTACTTGATATTATAGTTCTATATTAATTTGTATTCTAATGCTATAAAATTCGTGACATATGAATTACAGATAGAAGAAGTATCGATTGTTTCCCGGTTTTTAATTATTAATTTAATTTACATGTTTCATATTCCCAAAATTACATGTTCTTACTTTATATTTTGCTGATTTTACATCTCTTCACACTAAAAGTGAATTTACTGTAGTGTACACTTTATTTTCGTCTCACAATAGTAATACGAATAATACCTCAAAATTGTTGATATGAGTATTTTGCACAAGAAAAACAATTGTAGTTTTCTAGATCATTATGGATTTATTTCTAATATATATAAAAATATTAATACAAATGGCCAAATACTTTCATATGTGTTGTCAGCAAAATTGTTTCATATCTTGAGTAATGGACATACACTTAATAGAAAAAGGTTGAAAGGGAAGAGTTCTGATGACCCTCATGAAGAGGTTTGTTGTTCTTAAAAAATTTATATTTTTCCCTGAAACTTTAAAAATTGCTTTTGTAAAGATAATGTAAGTATGTTAAATTTCCATTAATATTATTTTCATAATTTTTTTTTATATATTAAAAATAAAATATATATTAAAATAAAAAAAAAATTGTAAGTATATTAATATTGCTTAGAATATTAGAATTGATGTTTGATGAACTGGAAGATATAAAGAGTTTGGGTAATTTTAAGAAATTTATCAGTACAGTGCTTGGATATTGATGTAAATTTTTCCGAATATTTCCATGTGGAATGTTTTAATGAAAGTTGAAGCTTAATTAGCCCACATTTTATTTTTACAGGCCACAAAGGTAAGGTTAAAGTATGAAGCTGTTTTGTTGGAAATAGAGTCTAACTTAAAGGAGAAAATACATCACAAAAATAATGTTTCAAATGTTGACAATATCCGAGATTTTTCAAAAGAATTATTGGAACGAACCATATTCGACCATGTAGGAACTAATGGTGGTAACAACTCAAATACATCTGTTAAACACAAAATTGGTAATGATGATTTTTTAATTCCATATAACTGTAGGTAAGTTGTATAAATTTCAGATTTAGATGAAACTTTTTAGTAATATAGCTTATAGATCAGAACAATATGTACACTATTATTTGAAAAGATATTATGCAAATTGTGTGAAATATAATAGTAAATATCAAGTACATGTGATACAGATGAAGTTGAGTGGATCAATTAGTTACAGTATATTTGTAAAGTCATAAGTCAGTCTCAGTAACTGAACCTAGTGAACCTAGGAAATTTATACCAACTGTTAATAGAATTCAATTATATTATACAATTTATATTTTGATTGTTTTAGATTCTATTGTGGATGTGTCTTGGAACAGTGTCTTAAATTAGAGGGCAATAAGTATAATATAGTTATAGCAGATCCGCCATGGTGGAACAAGTACATAAGGAGATTAAAAGGGTCTAATAATAAGTTAAGGTAGGTATTTAATGTTCCCTAAATGTTTATAAGCTTGTAATTATAAAAATTCTATAGCCATTGACAATTTGTTTTGTTATTTTAGCTTACTTGGTATATGTTGATTTTTATAATAATATCTGCACCTATAATGATTCTTATTTAGTTCCATATTCAAGAATTAAGAACAACATAACAATAATATCAATCTTTTACTAAGAAAGACATTTTATTTTACAGCTATTCTATGATGTACAATGAAGATATAGCGTCAATACCTTTAAAGACCTTACTAGCAACAAACTGTTTAGTTGCAGTTTGGTGTACAAATTCACCATCTAATATTGCAGCAGTAAAAAATATGATATTTCCCAACTGGGGTGTAGAGTATGTGGCAACATGGTATTGGTTAAAAGTGGACATTCAGTTGAAACCTGTATGTCCCTTCAGCACGGGATCTAAGAAACAGCCATATGAAAGGCTGATTATTGGAAAAGTTGGTGATGTGACTCATGTACCTGATGAACATTTATTTTTAAGTGTGCCAAGTGCCTTACATTCGCATAAACCTCCATTAGTAGGTAATAATTTATTACAATATAATTTCATGGATATGTAACTACATACATCTTAAATTACTTACTTTACATCTTAAATATAGAGTTATATGTACCAACTAGCTGATACCAGCTACTTCGTCTATATGAACCTTTCATCCAATATCTAATCCATTACAGATTATATTTTAAATATTATCTTCATGTCATGATTATGAGATCTGAGTTGTGAATTGGCAACAAACTTACATATAGGCACACTTATATTGTTGTAAGAGGACATCCATATTCTCACGACTTTGGACGGAGTCACATCACTATAATTGATATTCTAGTATTAGTAGGCTATGCTGAAGGATATTTTTTATTTTCAGAATTACTGAAAGAGTATATTAATGAGAAAAATCCTGAAATACTGGAATTATTTGCCAGATATCTTCTGCCAAACACATGCAGTGTAGGCTATGAGCCTTTAAAATTACAACACACATCTTTGTATGAAGTGGTTAGTTGACAATAAATATTTAATTATGTTACATGATTTAATATTTTATTACCTTCTTTTTTTATTTAATCTGTATTTTTATAATATTCTTATATCTTTAATTTTATTTCTTTAAATCATTTTTCAGATTTACTAACAATAAGTTTATTAGGACCATTTTTTTAAAGTGTGCGTATTTTATGTATGTATAGGAAAAATAAAATAAATGGATAAAAATATTTTTATTTCCTAAAAATATACTAAAAGAAATTCGTATAAATAATATACTAATTTAATATTTCCTTAAGTATTAAAATAACACATTATTAAAGGATTGTTAACTCTTGCCGTTTGAGATTACGTTGGATTTTATATTCTTGGGATAACCGTCAGGGTTCATGGTCTGCCATTTCCAGAAGTCACTGCCTGCAATATAATCAGCCGGTTACTATTGAAATACTATTACGACGTTCCGAGAATTGTCCTAAGATATTATTATTATTACATATCTATACATCTATACTCTATACATATAAATAAAATTAGAGTGTCTGTTTGTAATATTGAAATAACCATTTTATACTGCATGCATATGAATATAAATACAGTACATGCATCAAAAAAACAATTTTTGTCTGTCTGTCTGTCTGTTTGTTCCGGCTAATCTTTAAAATGGCTGGACCGATTTTGACAGGACTTTTTTGGCAGGTTGCTGATGTAATAAGGAGTAACTTAGGCTATTGTAGTTTTAGAAAAATTCTATTATTTCAGAAAAATAAAGTTAAATTCCACGCGGACGAAGTTGCGGGAACAGCTAGTAATAAACTAATAAATAAAAACAATCGCGTATTTTTTTTATAGGTAAGTACTACTACTATTACTTATAAAAAATTTACGTGATAGGTGTATTTTAATGTAATTGCAAAGAAGCTGCAAGCTGAAGAATCTTAAGTGGTAACGTCGCCTATATAGAACAGCACCACGGATTAACATCGTGGTATGACTGTATGTGATACTTATGCGGTGTCATTCTGGAGGAATAAGATGTCATAATTTAAATATTAGCATAAAGCATTCTTTTTCTATTTAAATAAACTAAAAATACGAAATTTTATACTCCTCCGTCAATATTCGTAAAATGGGGTAAAAAAATTTTTGCTTCACGTATTAATTTAATGATACAGGCTTCATGAATGTTAATACTTACACATATCTTCAATTGTATATTTGGTGGACCAGCCAAGTTGTTCTTTAGCCAGCGTCGCATCTGCCCACATTGCAGTTATGTCGCCCAGCCGCCTCTCAACATATTTCAGCGGGATTTTGGTCCCCGTTACTCTCTCGAACACGTCCACTAGCTCTTTCACAGATACTCCTTTCCCGGTACCTAAGTTGTACACCTATGCACAAAGATAAGTAAGGTACACGAATTAGAATGATTTCTATACTGTTATATATTCCTAATTATCGTCTCTCATTGGCCGGTTAGAAGCGCATTTAAGTTATTTATATGTCTCACATATTTCAAATAAAAAATCCCTTATAGAAAGATATAACCAGCATTGTTATCGATTTATTGGGTTTAGACTCGATTAGGTACGTTTTAAAAGAACAGTATAAATCTATATGACTCCAGAGCATACCTGGAGGATAAAAAAAAGCCATTGTGTAATGAACTTCTGTTAGTGAAATTACATATAATATGTTAATATACCTTGAGTCCAACATGGTTCTCGCTAATTAAATTCAATGCTGCCACATGACCACTCGCTAAATCCATTACGTGGATGTAGTCTCTTATACCTGCAGAAAAATAAATAGGTAATACAGTTTTTAATTTTTTATATTGCTATTAGTATCAATATATGCGAAAACATATTGTTATTAGTAACATAAAGGAAAAAGTTTTAGTTAAAAATTAAGATAATGAAAAGGTTTCTGACATCAGAATTCCAATACTGTTCTGCATATATATATATATATATATATATATATATATATTCACAAATATAAATGTTAAGTTTCTTTAATTAAGTACATTACATATTACTAACCAGTGAGTCCATGTAATAATGTATAATTGCACATTCCAACCTGTTACATCTATCTATAGATACATATTGTTCTTCTAATATATACTCACCGGTACCGTCTGGGGTATTGTAATCATTGCCAAAGACAGTGAGTACAGGCTTCTTCCCAAGCGCTACCTGTGCCATAAAGGGCATTAGGTTCGTGAACTCCTTGGTGGGGTCCTCGCCAATTAATCCAGACGGGTGAGCACCCACAGGGTTGAAGTAGCGTAGTGATATTATGTTCCATTTCTGCAAAAGTAATGATATATACTAAAACATTTTTATTTGTACGTTATACCGTTATATTAGGTTCATAGCTAAGCGTCAAACCTTTTGGCAAAATCGTAATTTTAGAATTTTACAGCCCGAGTGAGTATTACTAGAAGTTTTAATAAGATGTGTTCTTTAAATCAAATTAAATTCACATTACAATTCAATGTTGTTAAGGGATTAAATCGATTTACTCGTATGTTACAGAATGTATAAATTGTTCAATTGAATTTCTTGCCAGTTCTTCTCAATTGGATCTATATACTGAACTGGATGGTAGGGAAAAATTATAATATAAAAAAAATTACGTTCATAAGCGGCTCAAATGTACATGAATAAATGATTTATAATTTGAATTTGAATTTGTTTATGCCAGAGCAAATACTTTACACGAAATCTTTTGTTTGGGTCCCTACATTTATCTCCACCAATTCAGCCAGATGCAAGGTACCTACGTTGTAAGAAGTGTTACAATTGGAGGGAAAAAATATTGAATCCATCGAAATGACAAAATATGGAGGCATCTCCGGAATGGCAACGCATGAGGCCTAGTAGGTAGCTAGTACTGCTCGTCCTTACTATTACTTGCCACGGGCATTACTTAATAAACTGATGTCCGTGGCGAGAGAGATGCACTCTTCATGTATATAGGCTGTCAGTATGTTTTCCACACCAGTTACATAAAAAATATGATGAACTTTCATTAATGTAATTAAAATGTAATATAATATTTTTGAATCGATTTTATCAAGTTGTATATACCCTTCGTGATTATACCGGTTTTTGCGCGAGATTGAAGGTACGTAACCATATGACATACATATATTCGTATACTCTAACCGCGTTCAATGCGCCTTCAACAACCTTGAA
The DNA here is from genome assembly GCF_030625045.1 of Achroia grisella. Lineage (NCBI taxonomy): Eukaryota > Metazoa > Arthropoda > Insecta > Lepidoptera > Pyralidae > Achroia > Achroia grisella. The sequence continues at coordinate 279,996 of NW_026712961.1, forward strand.
CCTCAAAATAGTAGGTCAAACCAACTGGTTATTGACACATTCATAGTGGCCATACGATGCTGACTAAATTATGAATACTTATGAGAGAATTAGGGCAACAGATACCTATTTTACTCGACATACTCTTTGTACTAGGCTCATTATGGTTTAGGTACAGAGAACCAAGGAAGTCTCTGTTTTCATATAAATCTTGATTATCAAAAACTATTTCAAAATTGGCATTCTACTTTTTCTTTATTTGTTTTCATTTATTATATAATACTGGTGAATTTTAGAGCTTCACCACATTCCATACCCCTGTAAGATTTTAATGAAATGGATGGTGACTCTCCTTAACTGTCTCATATCAGTCGGACGTAACGTAACGTATGACGGACACGACTTTAGACTTAGGGCATCGCTAGAAGGTCGAAGTTAGTATTTTTGTAGCCGGTCGGTACAAACTCTCGTTAGCATAACAATATGTATTTATTTTATAATTTATTAAGTGATGAATTATGATTAAGACCGTCGTAGCCTAGTGATTCACTACCCGGAATTACGCCTAAGAGGTCGAGCGTACAAATCTGGCAGACACAAAAAATAACTTTGTGTGTTAATTTCTGAAACGGCGATATCAAATCAAAAATGTATACGAGAGGCGGTGTTAGATTTGCTCCTTACCGTGTTGGATTCAAGCGAAGGGCAAAATAAAAACATCGGCAGTTCTGCACATGCCTCTGACCTCCCCCATCCGGTATAACAGTCGTAGTCGTAACATACCAATATGTTCGTGTTCTTTAGTTATGATTAGGTAACTACATAGAATAATACCTTTTCTGCTGCGCTAAGGTCCTTCAGCATTTCCTCAATAAAATATTTAGTTCTGCCGTATACATTGGTAATATTACCAGTTGCATGCGTTTCAGTGATAGGCAGGCTTTCTGGTTCACCATAAACCGTGCACGATGACGAGAACACTAATTGATAGCAGTTATGAGAACGCATTATCTGTAAGGATATGAGAATGCTTTAACTACTATTTTTTAAATTAATGATGATGGGGAAGAAGTCAGTAAATTGTTTAACCCATCGAGGGTGTAGTATAATGTATTTGTAGTAGAGTAAATACATATGTAGGTATAAAGCAGGTAGAAATAGCTGCCGGAAGAAACTATCGAAGAAAGTGGAGTAAACTACTGTATGTCAAATTTCTCCGGAATTCGGCACAATGTTTAACTTACACTGCCAACACTACTTACAGAATTTATTCAAGTATTCGATTAAGTATGGAATGTTGCAATAAATTATACAACATAAAAATTAATTTACATACATATTACAGGCATATTAATAATTAACAATCACAGAAAAATGTAAAGTATGACATTGACGATAGTATAAAAGGAGTACGGGTCATAACGATTCTAATACTTCAATTTACGTTAACACTATCTCCAAGAATAATGAGTGAAAAATATATACTTAGGATACACTTGGTTATCTATATTTCATGTGTTCGCAGAATCTGTCTGTCCTATTATATGATATGATAATGACTAACCTCCAATAAGTTAAGCATTCCAAGAAGATTATTTTGATAGTATAGCAATGGCTGCTGCATTGATTCACCAACGGCCTTTAACGCGGCAAAATGGATTACACAGTCTATTTTATGCTGAAAAAAAAAAACAGATTTTTATTTATTTGTTTGATTGCATTTGCATAATTCTTTCATTTCACCCATATTTTCTGAAATGTGAGTACATATCAGAAAAAAAATTATGATTTTTTTATTAATAAACGGGCTTCACTCTCTTGTTAGTCTTGTTGATTACCTAAAGGTATTTTAAGTTGATACATAATCTCTTTCGCGGGTAGGCGGTTAAAAAAGTAACAGCTGAGTTTTGTTATCACTCCAATTTTATTTATTTATAAATAGTAAAACTCTATTTTTTTTACAAAATTATTTTTATATTTAACATAGACATACTTATGTTGTGATAGTTGTAATTTAATTACCTGCAAGAAGCCGCTGAACCACTTTTCACTACTATACTATATAAAACATTCATACAATGGCAAGCATACTGGATGTACTCAAAACACAAGCCATCCTGGAGAAGACACTTAACGATCGTCTTAACACCTTTGAGGCGCAACTAAAAGCTCCAGCGGGCGAAGTCAGTCTGAAGCATCTGAATGAAGAGTTCCGGTGTTTCCGTGATCAAATCAATACCTCTGTAAGTTTATTGCGGCAGCAAATAAGTCATCTAATAGCAGGCATGGATGCCATTGAAAATCGTCACCGAAAAAAGTTCCTGCTCTTGGGTGGTATAGATGAAAGGACAAATGAGAGTGTTCGGGAAGCTACAGTCACTGTCATAACCAAGCATCTTGGAATTCAAGAATTAACACCAGACAAACTTGTAGTCTGTCATCGCCTGGGAGCTCCTTCAGTGGGTCGCTGTCGCCCTATTCTCATTAAGTTCAATGATCCATCACTTCGTCAAACAATCTGGGCAAAAAAGTCTCTATTTAAGGGCAGCTCGTATTTATTGTCCGAGTATTTGACACGCATGAGGCAGTCGCTGTTTATTGAAGCTCGGAAGCATTTCGGGATCAATAAAGTCTGGACTTTGGATGGTGTCATAAGCGTAAAGCTTCCTGATAATTCGCGGGTTAAAATATTCATGTTAGAGGATTTAGAAAAGCTGATCGCTATGCAGAAGCCAATGGAATCTTCTGTAGCCCCGGTTGTGGACAGTGCAGCCTCTAGTAGTAGGTCTACATCTGCCGCCCCCAAGTATCATCGGTCTACGAGAGCGACTAAGAAATGAACTGCCGTTAGTAATGTTAAAGTGTGTATCTTTTGTTCTTCATTTTCTCATTCTGATCCCAAACTTGCATCACTTAATCTGTTATACACCAGCTGTTGTTGCTCGATCGATATAGTAGTAAACATTATCTTCTCTCTTAGCTTAATACTTCATTACCTACACTTATTTCCCAAAGTACCGTTCAGATGTTTCAATAATTGCATGTATATTTAATACCTTCTAATATTGTTTATATTCTGATTACCGTTTTAATTTTGTAATGTTATAAACTTATATTTTTATAGTTGTCGTCACATATGTCAATTTGACACATGTCGTATGTCAGTGTCATACCGATTGACATTTCAATTTCTAACTCTTTGACGTAACATCCATAGCAAGTTGAGACAGTGATAATTTTCTTTTTTTATGTATTAATGTTTGCGTTTTGTTTCACCAGTCTGTATATGTAAATAATATGCGCTAAGTCTCGTGTTTTTATAAATAATATTTGTTACAGCGAGCCGGCAGGTAAATAAATTACAAAGCGTTTTTGGCTTTTATATTTGTATTACTTTAATATTTTACTTATATTGCATATTTTTATTTTTACAATTATACATTTAATATATATATTATTATATACACTCAATGCCCTCAGACGACGACTCATTTCATTCAGCATGTGATAGTAGTAGTTTATCTTTGTGTTCTGCTGACTCTTCTTTCAATGATAACATCAGTATTAAAAACTTATTATGTGATAAATTGTTACAATCTAATTTCTTTAACATATGCCACATTAATGCGCAAAGTGTGCCGGCACATCATACCGATTTACTCGACTCTTTTTCTGAGCCTAATCTCCAAGCTATACTCATATCCGAATCGTGGTTAAAACCTGCTTTGCCATCTACCACATACGCCCTTCCTGGTTATATACTAATCAGAAATGACCGCACGGGTAAGGGTGGAGGCGGTGTCGCGATTTATTTGCGTAGTCACATTCCCTATAAAATAATTTTGTCATCTCCTTCTGAATACAGGGGTTCGGCAGAGCTTTTGTTTATAGAGATCGACTTTAATGGGACGAAGGTTGCTGTTGGAGTTGTCTACTGTCCACCATTAACAGATTATTTCAGTGACCTTGATGACGCCATCGATATCATTAATACATCTTATAATCACGTCATCATCATGGGTGATTTTAATACTAACCTGCTGAATGACTCGGTGCAATCAAATAAGCTAAGGTCCATCTTCAATTCTGCGGATCTGACTATTTTATCTTTAAAACCGACCCATCAAAACACCGACACGGACGATTCCTGGCTGGACCTTATATGTACCTCCTTTATAGATAACGTTATTGATTATGGTCAAATCTCGGCTCCAGCATTTTCTCGTCATGATCTCTTGTTTCTTTCATACAAAATTAAACCATCTAAGCCAAAGCCGATCATCACCAGTGTTCGTAATTTTAACAGAATCAATGGCACATTGTTTAGACGCGATGCCGCAATTATTGACTGGAAGCCGCTGTTAGATGTTACCGACATAAACACTAAAATCTCCTTATTTAACTCAGCAATCTTATGTTTATTTGATAAGCATGCACCAGTTCATGTCGTGAAATTACGACGTCCGCCTGCTCCATGGATTACGGACGAAGTGCGTAAAGCAATGGCAAAAAGAGATAGGGCTTTTCGCACTTTTAAAAGGGAAAGAAATGCTTTAAACTTCCAGCACTTTAAATGTGCTAGAAATCGCTGCAATCAGATGGTAAGGGCTGCAAAACGCCGACATATCCACAATAACGTTTTAAATTCTCCTTCAACAGACGTATGGAAATTCCTCAATTCTCTTGGTTTTGGAAAAGCCCCAATCATCTCCAATTCAACTGTTCCAGCAAACGATCTCAATAAGCACTTTTCCTCTATAATACCATTCAATGTAATCACAAAACAATCCACCTTACAGGAAATTAAATCCATGTCTGCACTTTCTTCCGACTCTTTCACGTTTTCTCCAGTAACTGAGGACGACATACGTAAGGCAGTTTTATCCATAAAATCAAATGCTAAAGGCTATGACGAAGTGAGTAGAACTATGGTCCTTTTCTTATTAGACACAATCCTTCCTATCCTTACTCATATCGTCAATTTCTCTCTATCTTCAGGCAGTTTTCCCAAATTGTGGCTAAAAGCATTTGTTATCCCTCTTGCCAAAGTCTCCAATCCAACTCTTCCCAATCATTTCAGACCTATCTCTATTTTGCCTTTTCTATCGAAAGTTCTTGAAATTACGGTACATAAACAAGTATCTTACTTTATAAATAATTGTAACTTCCTTACTCCTTTCCAGTCTGGTTTTCGGGCTAGTCACAGTACTACCACTGCGTTACTTAATGTAACTGAAGACTTCCGTGAAGGTATGGAGAACACTCGACTTACTATTCTAGTTCTAATTGACTTCTCCAACGCCTTCAACTGTGTTGATCATGACTTAATCCTAACCCTACTTTCTCAACTCAACTTTTCGTCTTCAGCACTGGATTGGTTCTCTTCTTATCTTCGTGGTCGCCAGCAGGCCGTTCGCTCCGGGCAGGACTTATCTGACTGGTGTGAGTTGGTCGCCGGTGTTCCACAAGGCGGTATTCTTTCTCCCCTCCTTTTTTCTCTATTTATTAATCTAGTTGTCTCCCATCTCAGTTGCTCTTACCACCTGTATGCAGATGATTTGCAACTTTATGTACAATCGGACATTAATGACATCTCTGCGGCCGTAGACCGTCTCAATGCTGATCTCGACAACATAGCTCGTTGGTCCCATCGTTTTGGCATATCGGTTAATCCGAACAAATGCCAAGCAATAATTATAGGGAGCTCAAAACTTCTCCCAAAATTAAACTCGGCAAATTTGTATGTACGGTTTGAGAATAATATCATCCCTTTCTGTCCCAGCGTAAAAAACCTAGGTCTTCTTATCGACCCGACACTTCAATGGCATTTGCAGGTAGCGGAGATATCTCGCAGGGTCACAGGTATTCTCCGTGTTCTATATCGGTTTAAATTCTTTCTCCCACCTTCCACTAAATTGCTCCTCGTCCAATCACTTATACTTCCGCATTTTGATTATGCTGACGTGTGTCTTACTAACCTCTCCCAAGATCAGTTGAATAAGTTGGACCGTCTCCTTAACAACTGTATCCGGTTCATTTTTGGACTGCGAAAGTATGACCACGTCTCTAAATTTCGCTCACAACTTAAATGGTTGTCAATTCGTAACCGCAGAGACCTGCGTATCCTTTGCACACTCTTCTCTATTATTTTCGACCTTTCTTCTCCTACTTATCTGAAAGATAGATTTCGGTTCATCAGCGACTCCCATCCCCGTAACCTTCGCTCAGCTCATAACCTCCTTCTCTTTACTCCTTCCCATCATTCAACCTTTATGTCCAACTCTTTCACAGTCACGGCAATTAACCTTTGGAATGCGTTACCTGTAGACCTGCGCAGAACACAGAGTAAACCCATTTTTAAAAAGAAACTTTTTAACTACCTACTGAGTCGCCAGAATGAGCTATAACTGTTTGGCGTTGAATTAAGAGTATTATATTCATATATCTATATATATATTTATATATATGTACATTATATATCACATTTATATTTATATCGTGTATATATTATTTTATTTTATGTAATTTTTGTATCCATATCATACATAGTATTTTTATTTATTTATGTATATTTTAGTTGTATATTATATTTATATATCTACTATATAGTTTTTATTGTCACAGTTTTTCGCCACTACTGCCCTACAACGCTTTCTATTTGTACCTAAAGGTTAGCTGGTAGAGAATGCCATATGGCATTAAGCTCGCCTTTTGTACACGTGTTTTTTGTACAATAAAGAATAAAAAAAAAAAAAAAATCTCATTTCAAATTGTGTTATAACTGCATCTATTGTGATTTACAGTATATTACCTATGTTTTGTCTGTAATATTACCTACAGATATGCATTGACATTATCTAAGCCTAAATGAAGAACGACCGCGGCTACATATTATTTAGGTTTACCTATCAGTTATATAACTGCGATGACTAAATGCTGCCGAATATTGTATAATAAATAAGTTTTCATAATTTTTTGTTTTGCAAATCTAACAAAACCTCATGTAACCATTTCACTACTACATGTTTTAAAGAGCTACTACCGAACATGGTTTTCTATAATCATGCGGCGTTATTTTGTACTGTATTTCTCTGAGTTATTATCTAGGTATCGATCTTATCCAATTCTAGGTAGTAGGTACGTACACACCTAGGTCATATATTAACGATAGAAAAATTATTAATTACATTCTCTAACTCTCCATTTGTTCCTTTAAGAGAAATATTAATTAGACACGATTTTTTAATTATGATGTTCCCAAATTATAAACGGTATTAATTCTTTTCGCAGTCAATAAGTTTACTCCCATGATAAATAGACTCATCTGAGTATTTTCGTTAAAATTGTAATCAGTTTTTCTGCAGAAAAAGATACTCGTATTCTCTATTAGTAAACTTAGGCTAACAATAGTAATGTCAACGAATGTTTCGTTGATATCTTAGAAAACCATACCTTGTCGAAAATATCCCTAATCTCTGATTTATTCAGTAAGTCTGCTTTGTAAAAAGTTATTTTCTTGCCAGTGATCTGTTCAGCACGTTGTAAAGCTGGAGATCCCTGCTCATCACCCACAGCATTTGCGAAGTTATCAATGGCCACCACTTCATGGCCAGCTTTTAGCAAGTCCACCACGCAATGACTCCCGATATAGCCAGCACCACCAGTCACTAATATTGTCTTGAACCTCGGCATATTTTTCATTTATTATCTGTGAAATTAAAAAAAATAAATTTGTAATTATTTATTGTACTCTACATTATCTGCCATGGTAGAATGGTGTAATTCCGGCAGATCCATGAGTCCAGCAGGCAGTGACGCTCATAGGCATGTGTCTATCAATTGTTTAGAATCCATTTATGTACAATAGTACAAGCTACGTACAGATTAAGACTAGATGCCGCTGTGTGAATTGTTCAGGGTTTTCAATAAATAAGCCTGTACAAAAAAATCACCCAAATAATAATTTTATGAGATTTTTAGAGTCCGACTCAATTTTAATAGACATGTTTTTACAAGTATATGTATGCACATCATATACTTTTATATACGGCATGACAACGACCTCATCCGCTATGCTTCTTTCGGAAATTTCTTTAAGTGTCGTCCTTTTTCTTCCTCGACTCTTTATTAATGTGTGTATTTATAAGGATAGGAGCTTATAAATCCACTCATTAGTTACAAATAGTTCACTATGCTCAACTGCACATATCCATTCCCTCTAAAAACAATAAGCCATTAGCTATAAGTTTCGTGGCCGTGGGATGTCACGTATATTGCAAAACACGACTCCTAGCCATCAATTAATGATAATCGTGTTTAACTTTAATGACGAATGATCATCAAAATTTGATTAGAGTGCTAAGTGGTTCTTTAATGTCATAGATCACATGGGGTACCTACTTGTATAGGAAAGGGTTCAATGATATTTGAAACCATAGGTAAAAGACGTATGTATATTGATATTTTAATTATGAACAGTGGTATTTTTTTATATTGTTGTGAATAAATTAGTTTGTAAAAATAAGTAGGTTAAGCCACCGACTGGTCCGGCAATAGTAAAAGATTGTGCAACTTCAAATTTATTGTTAATTTTAAAAATATTTACAATATGAGCGTTCTAATCCCGATTTCTGCAGACTTAACCTAGGTGGAACCTACATTTTGGTGCGACCTTGAACACTATAAAATTATTATAATGAAGATTGGAGGGACGCTATATATGAAAACTGTTTTTCATGAAACTCACAATTTAAATTTTCCATGGTACCAGCCAATCCGGAAATTATTAGGAATTACTTTCGAGGAGTTTCGTTTACTTATATGTGTACGTATAACCTTTCAAAAGTCACGATTGTTGTACAAATACCTAGTTGGCGTAGTCCTTGGAATTTTAGTAAGATTCATGATTTCACTTGAATATAATGACATCACATCTGATATTATATGTACTTAATCACTACTGCAGGAATGTTGCCTACAACATCCTTAATACCTATATTATGTTATTATAAACTACATACCAACATATTATCGCAGATAGACAAGTGAGGGGGAGATGTTATTTTATTTGTAGATTATACAACAAAGTAGAAAACCAAGCGACACAAGAAGTATAACGATTTAGTTATATTTCTTGTATCGCTATTTCGCTGTCGATATACCTACAAATAAACCATTTTAATATGATACAACACTAAAGCTAAAAAAATAAAGCTGTTGTAGATAAGTGTCGATTTCGGATAGGTACTAATGTTGCATTAGGTAACGAATTTTTTATTTTATTTTCTAAGGTATCCAAAATATTTTCAAATTGATAGCATTAGTAGTTTCTGAAATACCTGTACCTACTATATCTACTATAATTCTGTGACGGACGGAGAAAGACCGCACTATTTAGTTATAATATTTATATATTAGATTTCATTTTCACATAAAATTGAAAATTCTATGACATAAATCTAATTCAGTTGATTTTTAGTAGATTCCTCTGGCTTGGGCAATACATTAAAAATAATAAAAAAACAATCTATACATCTATACTCTATACACATAAATAAAATTGGAGTGTCTGTTTGTAATATTGAAATAACCGTTTTTTAATACATGCATATGAATATAAATACGGTACATACACCAAAAGATTTTTTTTTTACAATTTTTGTTTGTCTGTCTGTTTGTTCTGGCTAATCTCTGTAATGGCTGGACCGATTTTCACGGAACTTTTATTGGCAGGTAGCTGATGTAATAAGGAGTAACTTAGGCTACCTTTTTTTATAAAATTAAGTTAAATTCCACGCGGACAAAGTCGTGTGTACAGCTAGTTATAAATATAAAAACAGTCAACAAGTCGTTACAAGACGTTATTTAATGTATTAGGGCGCAAAATCCCAATTTTATGATTTAGGTGTGAACAGGAAAAATATTAGTGATAATAATTAATATAGGTAGCTTATATTGATAAGACAATATTAAAAAATAAATCTGTTCCTATCGCTATTGCCGATTAGTTAATATATATGTAAACATCTATTATATCTACGAAAGCAATTTTTAAATTTTTATGTAATTAGTATTTGTTGACAATTAATTTGATGTTCGAACATTTGTCATATTGCGCCCGTAATATTATGCGTTACCATACCAGAGATTTTATTGTCTCATCTCACCCTACAATCGAAATATCTTATAAAGGCTGGAATAGATGAGACTGAGGTACCCACGCACACGTCTATTCAGTTTTCTTCGATTAGTTAATAAAATAAATTAACTTCTCAAACAAGGAATTTTTTAAAAATAAAATTAATAATATAGACGTAATCAATAAGGAATCAAATGAGAGAAAGTATCACCTAAAAACTACTGAACGGATTTTGATTGGGTTTTCTCTGATGTTATGCCTAAGGTCCACGGAATCTTAGAATAGGAGAAATTTAGACACATACTCTTTAGGAGACTTTAAATTAAATATATCTACAAATTATTAAAATCAATTCTCGTTAAAGTAACGTAAAAAATGTGATCCAATGAGAACTTCTGTTTTAAAAACGTTCATAATATACATTGTATGTTGCTAATAATGCGATGCCGAACAGGCTTGTTTCTTGGTATTCCCATATTAGTCAGCCGGTTACTTGCTTTGCTGCTGTACATAATTGCTTATGAGTTTACTGCCACCAGATTCCATTCTATCCTGCAAAACCGAGCCTTTTTTTTCTTGATTTGAATAATCTTTTGGGGTCATATACCTTTGATTATAGGGTTGTCTCCTATGTATTGATCCACTAATAAAGAATCTCTACGACCTATGTTACTATTAAACCTTTTATCCTTCTCAGAATGTCTCCACGCGGACCGCCGTAAAAACTATATCTAGTGATTAATTTCAGGCGAATTGCCTTGAATTTCGACTAATTTTCCTGCACTGGTGTTCTGCTAGTTTATAACTAAAAGTAGACAGCCGGTCATCATCATCTAAACAAAAATTATTTTCCTCCTTCAAGTTTTCGTGACAAGTTGAAGCAGGTAAAACCATTTTTCAATTACGACAATTGTGGCATTATATTGAGACTGGATAATAAAGCTATCTGTACAATTTAATTAACTAAACCACACTGCTCTAGTTGGGAAATAGGAAAAATATCTACGTAGGTATTTTAATTTATTCAGATTACACTACTGAATAAATTGAGAAGCAAACAACCGCAATTTTAAATTGTTTTATTTCGACGGTTTTAAGAATGTACCAGATAAAGTTACTACTATTTATTATCTTATTACTAAGTTATTATCTAAAATAATATTTAGTAAGATTTCTCATACTTTTATTAAATGAATATTTAAAACTAATCTAGTTTTATTAAGTTTCGGTCACAGTAACAATGACATACGAAATAAATATATATTGGAATCGAAATATTTTGATTAAAATATATAAAATTCTAATTAAATCTTTTCCGGATAACTACATTGTAATTTTATTGTAAATAAATTATATAATTATAGATAATAATTATATTTGTCTTAAAACTTTTAATTTTCTATGATATACTTGGGTATGGTGTAGACCATATACAATGCGTAAGTGAGAGAACACAAACAAATCTAAACACATAACTGTTTTTATAGAAAACCGCTCACTTTCTTGACAGCACACCGCACCGTTAGACGAAAGTCATACTCACCGATCGTTGCTTAATAAATAATACACAACACGTACTGATCGTAATATATATAAACAATATTAACTCAATCGATAAATAAACTTGACACTAGCCGACGCGTCGGCACTGTTTATAAGTTGCAGCGCATCTGTGGCGGTGCGCAGGCGCAGGCATCGCATGATGTCAATGATGTCTTGGACATGGTGTACGTCACTGGTGTAGTTTGCAAAACTGGTGAGCTGTAATCACATAGGGGCGACCGTGGCTATATGTTACACATACTATAATAGATGAGAACAATTCAATCAATGGTTGACTGGAAGAAATCCCTTTTTTGGGATAAGCCCGCCATTGTTCGCATTTATTTTTTAAGTCAATTGTGTCTTTTTGTTTTACAATAAAGTGTTACAGTTCGTAAACCATCCTTGAATTTGGAAATGTTTTTTTCTGTATATTAACTAGCTGGCTTCGGACATATCTCCATTAGGAGAAAATGACGCAATCTATCTTTTTTTACGAATCAAAAATTTTGTCTCTTTGTCCTTATAATTAAAATACAAAAAAAACCCAAATAGATGCCACCGTTCTCATGTGATGTTTGCTTACATACATTTATGTCTTAGGTATATTCAATTTAACCGACTAGAACATCATACCTTCTGGATATGTTCGAGTAAATTACATTTATATTCACTCAATGATTACACTGTTAACGAATTCTTCAAGTCGATATACAGAAATAACAGTTATCTCGAACGATCCCTTTATAGTTTTGGATGTACATAAAATTATCGGATAAAAAAAACAAGATACGATATACATTTGTGAGAAATGAATATCAATTTCCTAAAATTGTGTTCGTTCATGTTATACGAGTATTGCGTGTTCGCGTCGGTGTTATGGCAGCCGTCATCTCCAGCCGACAGTGACCTCTTAAGCGGTCCCACATGCTAACACCGGAATCACTAGAATACCGTAACACGTCTCGCATGCCTAAACATACCTATAGGTATAATCCATCAATCTTAGATCTTAGATGCGGGACGTAACTGTGTCATAATTCAATATTTGGAAATTTAGAAAGATGCATTTTTCTAACATTAATAGGTACCTTTTACTACTTAGGACCTAGATCAAAAACGAAACTTGTACCTTCTCATTTAATTCGGAGAATAGAATTGATAATGTATGTATCTATGTAACATTTCATATGATTTACACGAATTGTGTATAGATAAGTAGGTTACTTTATATCTAAATACGAAGAATACAATATTAACGAAAACTTTATCACTGAATCTTTGCGGATTGATCTCGCAGATTACCTAGTTGATATAAAAAGTGAAGTGGATCAGCCAGCCGCATGCAATTAAGACGTACAACTATTGTATTCATGCGACAGATTGTTGATAATAAATGTAACAAGAAAACAAATATTATTATATGTTGTTTGAATTTAGGCTGTATTACATATAGGTATGATACATGGATGATATGGTTAATTATTTGTCCAATAATATTTACTTGCAACCCCAAGTATCAAAAGTCAATAGAATAATAATCTACAGAATAGAATAATAATAACAGTGTCTGTTAGTAGATTATTATTCTATAGAATTTAGTTTTTTTTTGTTATTAAAAAATATATTTTGTATAAGAAATACAAAAGTAAACCTATGTGAATACCAACGGCGACAATTGGCCATCGTCCTCTTACTAACATATCTGGCATTACGGTCGTGAGTATATTTTCTTTATAAATACATTTAAGTGTTAATTTGCAAAAACAAAGCTTAATTTTTCTAAACGTGCGAATGGCAAACTAATAGACCATGTTTGCGTCTTTTTGAAATTCAGAAAAAGGTATTACATAACTATTTTTATTCATTAAATTATGTATTCATTAATAAAATTAATATGTAGTATCATCTTGAAATATTAACGATTGTCATCTAAGTGAAATAAGTGTAGTGTAATTTTGACAGATATTTTTTTCTATAACAATTAGTATTATTTATTTATTTATGCGGACTATTTTGTTAATATTGATATATGTCATTTCAATATTTCAAGCAAATAAATACATTAAATTTCATATAAAAAGCCTTCTACTTTGAACCTATTTTCAATCAAGACATTAAAAGTGACTTTTTAATATTCGTTTGTAAATAGGTGGTACCGGTGTGTAGTGTAACCTATACCGATGACTTTATACAAATTCGTCTGCATGTCAATTGCTTTGTTTTAGTTTGAGGAAATAAAATTACAGGAGCAATATGACATTAAATTACAGGTTACGGAAGCATAATATCTTAGTCCTCCAGGATGTTCTAAAAACTGGTGCTTCCGGATTACACGCACTACGCATGAGTTGTACAAAGGGGATCACATAAATATATAACTTTTATTTAAACTTTGTAGTTTGTAAATTGTACACAGACCATATATTTGTGAAATACACTTTTCTCTATTAATATTAATTTGTACTGGTGCCCCCCCGCCAGCGCAAAACGGTAGCGCAGGCGGGAGTAACATTCCATTATCACGAATAAAAAAAATAAAAAAAAAATGTTGCCAATACTGGTGACGTATTAATAATAACAGTATCTTTTCAATTAGAATATAATCATTTCCAATTTGTCGTCGTTGTTGCCCACCATGTGGGCCGTCTGCAAAAGTGATTGGTGTTCTGATTGCCGTAAGCTAAGATCAAGTAAAACACGAGATTAAATAAAAACAATTTATTACTTCCTTTAGCACGTCCAATTATATTTTAATAACAATTTTAAAAATAAATAACATTGTTTTATTTATTAAACGAAAAGCGTGTTCCTCATCGCTTGCACCCCGCGAATCGGTCAGGCTTTTCGTATTAATTTACTTATAACTTATACACCAATTAATACTTTATATTTTAATCAAACATATTGATTTAATAACTTATCGGTAGGTACTTATTGCTTTTTGGTATTCACAATCACAAATCGCTTATTTTTTATCTACTTTCCGCTTTAAGATAGGTTACGCAGTCGGAATAATTAGTAATTTTCGAGGAACTTATTTTACATTTAATATCAAATTGTAAAATATAAAAGACTTAGTTATATCTGTTAAGATATATTTTAGGATTTAAGTACATTGGTATTTCTTAGATAATATAGTAGATTGCTAAAGACGGCGTTGACTAAAAAGGTTGTTACACACAGCAAGCTGTAGGCGTGGTGCCATTACTATTTTCTGCTAGAACATTATTTTATTTTGAATTATTATTCATACAGCATACTAGCAATACAATGGTGTTTTTGGCGTTTAAAAGAATGATAATTGTTAATAAATATAAAAAATGCCATAAAGAACGAGAATATATAAATTAAACTCCTTTGTAACGTAAAAAATTGAATCCACCATTCCAACCCCTCCACAGTGTGTAATCTTAATGTAATTTATTAATACTTATTGGTATTAATTATAAAAATACATAAAGGAAGTCGTAGGTCGATTGTCGTTTCGAAAACCTAACTAAATACAATTTCAATGCTCGTATTTTTATACACTCAGGAAACAATAGGAATTAGTGCTCAAGTAAAAGCGATTATTTACACGTTTAAAATGGAAGTAAAATAAAATTACTATAGTCTAAAAACATTTGGCAAATATTTAGGAACAGACAAAACATATTAAATTATAATAAAAAACGTACTCACTAGTACAATATAATAATAAAAAAAAACACATTTTCTAGTTATCTTATGTTCTTATATACTAGGGGCAAATAAAATTGAACTTACAGGGCACAAGCATGAGAAGGTAACAAATAATTATAAATATATATCGCACACCGAATACAATACTTGATTAACAAAATTATATATTTTTAAAAATAGACTTTAAAGTTACAACTTTAGAGTGGATTATTCAAAATTTGTAAAATTAAGTTAATCCTACTGTATTACAATACTTTGTATTAGGTGCGATATATTCATTCATGCACATACAAAAAGATATATAAAATTCTATGACTAGCAAATCTTAACTTAAATAAAATCAAAAACTTTGGTCGTTGTGCCATTTTTTTTAGGATTTACAGGTTTTACTATTTTTTTATTTCTTTTTCCTTAATTTTATTTAGGTAGGTACCTACTTAAAGAATAGCCGTCGCTTTTTGCATTGTCGGTGTCAGTTGATTACGTAGCGTAGATACTTTGACCTGTGAATTTAACACACACAAATATAATACAGATTTACTTTACCAACTTTGTTCAAATTAATGTGCATGGGTAACTCTGTCACTCAACTATATCTGCCACCAAGTAGCTTGCTGTGTACTTACGCTGTATTTCGATTAGAAGGGTGAGATGTGACAGTGGAATTACAGGGTGGACGAGCATGTGGCAAAGAATGACAGGCATCACGGGCGCCATATGATAACGTGATGTCCGTCGTGCTATTCATTACTAGCTTGTTTTGTCTTAACTGTTCATCATTGCCTTGCCTTTATCCCATTATTTGGGGTCGTTGTCTTAACAGTTACCTACATAAAAAAAATCAAGTCGCTACAATACGATTACAATGTCGTAAACAACGAATTAAACCTACTGTATGGGGGGGATTGTTAGTAATGTGGATTGATGATTTTATTACTAGCAATGTCAGGTTGACCTCCACGCGGTTCCAACTTGAAACCATCGTGACAAATTCTTGGTGAATTTTTCACGATGGGCTATCTGACCTGACCGTATCCTCCACTGGTGCCCCGCTAGCGTAAACCGCGCGGGTGCACCATTCTATTATCATCCATAAAAAATAAAAGCCTACTGTATCATTCGCACTAATATTGTTCTTACTGTAGTAATTATAATTTACCTACATAGATACATAAATATACTTACGTATCATAAACACTAATTTGTCTTCTTAGCGTCTTTAGTTTCATCTTTGGGTTGGCCCTTTCCCAGCAGCTTGGCCAGCGAGTCCCAGATGCCACCCATAAAGAGAGCGCAGAATAGGTTTTCAAAAGGCACGAAGGGATCGTGAATGCCAAGCAGAATCGAAGACAGCTGAAGATAATTATCACATGATTATTTACTTAGTTTTTATTACTCGCGACGGCCTCGTTAGTCTAGCGGTTTAGTACCGCCTACTTCAGATCGCTGGTCCCTGGTTCGAATTCTCGCACGATATAAACATTTATAATCCTGAGTATTTTTTTATCAGCCTGGGTCTATTCCATGTAGGTATTATTTTAAATATGTTTGTATTAAAAAATATCTAAGTATTTATATTAGATGTCTAGTACTCATAACACAAGCTCTGCTAACCTTGGGACTAGATGGCACTGTGTGAATTGTTATTATTTCAACTGTGTATGTGAATAGTGTGACATGGAGAGTCTATTATATATATAGATACAACCATTATATTATGGCACAAATTAAAGAAATATCAGAATAAGACAGTCATTACAATTATAAAGATGAGCTCAAGTAATGATTTGATATACATACAATAAAAAACAATTGTGTTTATTATCAAACGAATCCATTTTAGGTTATTATCTACAGTTACTACTTATTTTCATCTGGAACATAATACCTATCTATTTGTTAACTGATAAGCGGCGTCGCCTAATCAACTTCAAATATTGAGTAATAGATAAAAATTTGGTAGGTACATAAATACTTATATTTTGCAGCGTATTCTTATCATAGCAAATGAAATTGCGTAGCCTATTCTATATTCTGTACAATGTAGATATGTGAAATGTTGAATTTGTTTAAATGAATATCGATATCTATGTATTATACATTCGAAATTTTGAAAACAGCAATATCAATTTCATTAAAATGCCAAAGATCTTTTTGTTAAACTTCAATGCATTGCTATTTTGTGAGGTTAACATTACATTACATGCATCTATAATAAATTACTATTTTTTCCAAAACCCAAAATTATGAACAGACGGGCATACACGATATATAAAATAGAACACTATACGTAGTTAAACTAGATTTACAGTCAATAATAAATGATTAGATTTTTCTCTGAAAACACATTAAATGATTGTACATTGTAAGAGGAACATCGTAGCCTAGTTATTTACTAATTAAAACTTAAGAGCATCTCCTCTCTCTCATTTTCTTGACTTGCACCCATTAAAGGTGATGAGTTAGAGAGAGATGAACAAGACATGAAGAAGACGGACTTCCATGGCTGATATGTTATTTATTTATTTGGAATAACAACAGCTTATATTATTGTTACTATATTACAATTTAGAAATTTACACACTTTTAGCCAATAACAGTAATCCACGATATAATTAGACAAACGTTGCACTGAACATAAAAATAAACTTTATTATGAGTAAGTAGAAGATACAAATGCAGATACTATATATTTTAAATCTAATGTTACCTATTAAAAATCCTTACCTTAAAGTAAACGAAAAAGATGACGATCCCGAAGTAGACGAGGGCGTGGGGTGCGGAAATGAGATCAGTCTTTTTGTCCAACACGAAGATAATGGACGCAACCAAAGACGCTTTCGTGTAGCTGAAAATTTAAAACAACGCTTACATCACATAACTCACTATAATGACACATTGACATGCCCTCGGGTTTGTTTTTTTTATACTACGATTACGACAAATAAGCATACGGCCCATCTGATGATAAAATGTTACCGTAGTTGAGGTGGCGCTGTTGTTAGCAATATTCCCTGCATGTTTCCAAGAAGCCATCACGGTTAACTGACTTGATATCATGTCTGTCACACTATTTTCCACTGGTGTCTCGATAGTGTAATCCGTTGCACCATACCACTATTATACACAATAGTCCATAAGTCCCATAATCTACTGCAGGGTCACATATCTATACCAAAATTCACAAAACAACAAACTAAAAAATTTGGGTCTAACCGTAAATTCGCCGCTCCCTGTTAAGTTTTTTGAATTAATTGATTTGTACCTATTTTTCGTGGTTTTATTTCAAATTTTGTTTGCAGTCCTCTGCCCCTTTCAAGATCCCGCCATATTACACCGTCTGTGCTCCCCTCGCTACGCCATTGGCCACAACCACAGAGTTCACCCACATACACACCGTCACGGATAGCAATTATCCCAGAATGGGGTATTCAGAGGCATTGATGATGAGGCATGACAATGCCTCTGAATGCCCCATTCTGTTGATGTTGTGGTGAACGCAAATTTTTGCTCGGTATGTTTTGAATCCAACGTGGTATGGGGACTCCTACCGACTCCTCACACACACCACATCGTCACACATACAGGAGTTTCAATTAAACTTACAAGCTGGGTTGCATAGTTTCCATGGCGGTAGGAGTCCACGCTCCACGGATAAGTCGCTCCACTAATTTTGTGAAGCCAGCACCATTACCCTTTAGGGTACCTGTAATATTACAATAGAACGATAAAATAAATAATAGTAACTGTAAGGTTTAGCAAGGTTTAGAAAATTTAAGAAAATAATAGTAACACAGTACATTTTGTACAATAGCATTTAGTCAGAAACAGTGCAACAACTAACGATAGAAATACTATTAACATTTACATATATTATATGCAAAGTAGCTATTCCTTTACAGTAGATGTGAAAAAAAAAATTACTCACCAATAATAATCATAATGACATAAGCGTTCGGGTACAGCTTGGCAGCATGGGAGACACCGTCGTATACTTTCTTGGCGCGGTATATTTCTTTCATTGCTGAAGCTACTACTTTAACTGGTAGAAACTTGGCTACCTTATAACTAACGTCGAAAGGAGTGTAAAATACCACGTACCTGTGAAGAACAGTTTTTAGAATTCAAGTTAGTCCTATTTAATCGTGGTTGTATAAAATTCAGTTGATTTAAGTTGCCGTAAAATAGTGTAGTTACGCATTACTTTTAAAAAAGTGTTGTTTATGTATTTTTCCGTTTATTGATTATTAATTTAGGTACCAGAAAATACAGAAAAAAACGGAAAAAAAAGTCTTCGTCCTTCGTACTTAAGTCGACTGAAAATATTTAAAGTTAAAAAAAATATAAATTAATTCATTTTCGTATCTATAATATTACAAACAAATATGTACGTGTAAGAATATTATTATATAAAAAAGTTAGATGTTGTTGATTTTCAGTTCGCTATGTAGCTAGCGAAAAGTTTTTTAAACGTTCCAACGACTCTTCACCATTTATTATTTATGTATAGGAACACTTACCAAGTGACAGTTCCAATGACCAGCTGCGGTGTGTTCTTGAGCGGTGCCAGAATTGGCTCCCCCAATAAACCGTTGACCACCATGCCGCCCGCGAATATCACCAGCATTGTCGACAGCCAGCACGACAGGGGGTGTTTTCGGGAGAAGGATTGCGCACCTGTAACGTATTGTTTTCTTTCAAGATTCTGATATATTATACGGGTCGTGGTTGCTTCCCGGCTTGGCTTCGGGCGTGTGTACATTTTCAGACGCTATCTTTTTTTTTATGTAATTTGTATGGCTCCTAAGCGGCCCACCTGATGGTAAGTTATAATCCTATTACCACGAACATCTCGTCATTATGTGACACTCACGGTACTGCTCATGGGTGCTATTCTTGAGTATCAAGAATAAGGGTTGAGCATCTAAAATAAAGTTAGAGGTTTGTTCTACGAGGACGAAGTCGCAGGTAAATAAATAAATTAAATAAAGCCATTCAAAGAAGGAACGCTGCCAGTATCTTCGGAACTTTGCCTAATTAAATAAATATTAAATGACATATTGGAAAATGTTAACAGACATAATATTTCAACCATTTGAATATTTTTCTCAACTGTCTTGATTGCTACAATAATTTTACGTGAAATTTTAACACAAAAGCAGTCAGTTTACGTCTTGTTTATAAGAGGTACAGGTGACAGTCAAAAGTTTAAACTTAACAGTCTATAAATATTGCAATTACAATACCCCAGTTCGTAACAACCGCTCCATTTGGTACCACAGTCGTGAGTATTTTTTTAAATAAATAATTATTAAATGAAAGTCCGTGTTCTTGGATGAAAAACCAGTAATTAAAGAAAAAAATAGCAAGTTCATCTTTCCAAATTACAAAACAATAGCAACGTATTGTAATTTGTAAATTACAAAATGTTTATTGTCGAAATTCCCTGTTTAATTTTACAACTGTGTACTAACGTCAATATCCTTGTTCTATGTAAAATCTAAAAATAATAATTACTGTTTTGAGGGTATAATTATAATATATATTTTTTTTATTTACGTAAATAATCACAGCAGCAAATGTATAATTTCGATATGTCGCAATGAGGCTCGTTGGTCTAGGGGTATGATTCTCGCTTCGGGTGCGAGAGGTCCCGGGTTCAAATCCCGGACGAGCCCTAGCTAATTTTACCACTCGATTTCCATAAACTACCATTATATCTATTTTTTTAAAACTTTTTAAATCTAATCGGTATACCCCTCTATTTAAAGGCGATTACGAAATATTGTATATACGCCATCTATCAGCAGTCGAGAAAAGTAAGTCTCCCTATATCCAGTGCTTATTTTTACAGATATGCTAATTTGAATTAGTTTTTCTAATGCTTTTCCTAGCAATAGAAGAATAGCACACCATTACAATAACCTTTACACACAGGTATGGAAACGTGTTGTAAGTGTGGTTATATAAATATTTCTGTATATTATCTCTTATTTAATATCTCTGATAATATATATTTAATCGTCAGGTAGATTCTTACCTCCTAAATATCACATAACTTTTTATTTTCAGGCGTACACATAATAATTTTGAATTTATATTATGAAATATATTATCAATATCATATATTCAAATATAAAATAACTCTGCGTAGTAATTTTATATTCATCAAAGGATGTTTTCCATTAATATTAGACGTAAGAACATTTAGTTGGTTCGACTATGATCTGCAGGGAACTTATAGTCTATTTTTAAACTGTTTAGGTATCTTTATTTTAGTACATTCCAGGAGTAGCTCACCAAAATTGGCTGAATAAATAGGATTGAGGTAACGGAAGTTTGGTGTTAAATTGGCGGGCATAGTTTAAATAGTACAGAAATATAAATTCACTTACCAGCTCCCAAATCTTCTCTCACTGCAAGAGCGCATAGTAAAGAATGTGCTACGTCAAAATATGGATACATTTTAAGCTTTATGACCTGGTTGGCCAGGTCTAAGAATGATTCGGGATCCATGGTGATGGATTGTCGTGGGCCTCGCGATTATTAAACCCAAATTATGATACAACTAAACACCGACAATAGCGGTGACACGGTGGCAACGCGTCCGCGACTATTCGCGGGCGATGTAGCCGCGAGACTGAGGCTGATTGAACTGAACTTGATTGACTGGATTCAATAACTATTTTTGTCAAAAGCTGGTGGATTGTAAAACTGCGACCAGTGTCGAGATGTGACTAATATATTGTTTCCGACTATATGTTTCATTATACTCTTTTATCAATTAAAATAATTGTAGGCAATATGTAACATACAGTATCCTAATTTCAAATAAATAAAACGTGTTTCCGTAGTGTAGCGGTTATCACGTGTGCTTCACACGCACAAGGCCCCCGGTTCGATCCCGGGCGGAAACAGTACTTTTTGCGATTCTTTTTCTTTGCTTAAATTTTAATTTATATTAATTACTTAATACTAATATTCAATAACAGGATGTATAACCGAGTCAAATAGTTTATGCAAATAATCCAATATTTGATATGGATATAAATAACAATATAGAAAAATCGTATTATATTCTTTTCTGGATAATAATGTACCCAAAACAGAATAAAAATATCTAAGCTCAGTTTCATTCCGAAATTGTAATGTTGAATTTTGATTAAAAATACAACTGTAGCCATCAACTAACACCTGCTTTTCTTGTATTGGTACGTTTAAATGTATAATTGTGGTATACATTAAACTAAAAGTCTATTCAACTAACACACAAGTAAGATAAGGGTGAAAGATTGATAATATGTTTAAAATAAAATAACGATAACAAATTATTTCATAATTTATTTCATAAAAATTAATAACAATTAATTTACGCAATTAATATAACATTCCAAAATAGTGTTGAACATAATTATGATAGATAGGAAAGTAAATATAGGAACAGTACATTTTCAATCAGTCTTCAGTTTGCAACCGGACACAGCCAAATCTTTGGAAATTAATTTATATACCATACAGTCTCACATAATTGTCAAAATTTTTGAGATTCACTTTTAGCAACCAAGGTTTTATAAATAACTTCACAAAATTCTATAATAGATAAATCGTACAAAATCTTAGAGATAAACAATTACTTTAAGTTTATTCAAAGTAAAACCTACAAACAGCCAAGTCTTTGGCACAAAATTTTACAAAAATATAATTTCGATTAAACAATATCAGTGAATTTATGAAATATTTTTCCTGAAGATATTAAACGTCTTTATCATGGTCGTACTGCAAATTACATTATCTTTACCACAGAGAATACATTTGCAGAGAATACATTTGGATATTTCAAAATGAAAACTGTAATTCATATAAATATAAAAGATAGTTCATATTCTATACCACATTGTATTGATTAACAAAGTTTCAAAAATTAGATATATTTTGCTTCTGAAAAGGAAAAATTCATACGTACCAGTACCGTGCACATTTAGAATACATTATTTCATAACTTCTGAATATATTTGTAGTATGATTTTAATAGATGTAAATATGGTTAGTATTTTTTGTGACTTTAATAATAAATAATAATTTTCACTTATGTGTAACAATAAGTCGTCTCTACATAAAATACAAATATACAATTAAATTCAATATCATTAAAACTATTTATATAAAAGACTCCACATACGTTTCTACAACCTTTTATTAGGGTAAGGCTTAAATGTACTTATTTATATCAAGTCGGTATTTGATCGACGGTCTCACAACTCTATATAGAATTTATATTATACTATTAAGTATTTGTTTGGATATCTTTACATGAACTGGAGCAGTAATTTTCTACAAATTATTATTCATAATAATATTTTCATTTAAATTGCACACCACAATTAAAGACGTACCTACCTAATTTTAAATACAGATGAGCCTTAAATACAATAACATTATTACATTAACAAATATATAATTGAAGCTAGACTAAACTAGACGATACGGAAAATCATTAGTAAAAACAGCTTGTCTATGAACATGTGACTAAAATTTGAAAAAAAATTAGTAAAGTGTATTAATTTATTATTTATGTGTGCCACCATCATAAATTAATAAACTGTTCTAGCTGTGATGCCATATATTTGAGAATGTAATAATATCTTTTTAATGAAATTTCTATTTTATAATAATCCTATTATAGTGCTATTAAAATTATTTGTGCAGTTGTACGTCTATTTATGTTACAATGCTGATTTAATGTAAATTAATTTGATAATAATTGAAAATAACATACATTTGATATCCTAAGCAAAAAAGATTTATCACACTACTAAATTTCGATGTTAGAGAATTCATAAAAATAATGTCTTACACACTACGTAAAAAATGACAATGCAAAAATCCTATCATATAGTACTTGTTACCGTATAAAATAAAATAACTTATTACGTATAGATTAATGAAGTATTCGAGAAATCATTCCAATTAATATCAATTCCTTGCGTATTAAATGCAAATTATTATATTGTAATTGTCACTTTTGATAACCCCTTATTAGTTATTATGACTGACCTAATTACACTTTGTTTATATTTTCCTTACCATTAAATTCATGTAACTGTTTTCTAAGTTTGTAATCTAATAAGATATTGATTGATTATAATGCCTAATTACGAAAATTTATCACATAGTATTAAGATATAACATATAATTCTAAATTATGAATTGTTCCCATGGTATATTATATAAAGTTTCTTCATTATCTAAAAATAAGTGTATATAAATAAAAAAATAATCTTTTTTAATTTGAAATAAATAAAAAATAGTTTCTTGAATATGTGTCACATTTTTTAATCATATAAGACCTTGTATGTGTTGTTATGAGTAATTACGCAAAAAAAAATAATTTATAAAAATAATTATACACTTACATATAATAAATATTATTTATTTGTGAACTTGAGCAATCCGTTATTGATGTTAATATATTTGGATATATATCCCTTTACGATATATGTTTCCATATTCCAATATTTCTTATTATATAAACTCATGACGTAGAGTTTAACCTTAACTTGTACATACTACACTTATAATAAACATATTTGAAACAGAGCAGTCTTGTGTAGGTATGAATTCGTCGAACATTGGTGCCAATTCTTTTACACTGCTTTGACAATATCATCTCTAATAAGAAGAAGATCCAGACTGATCCATTAACGCGTAACAAAACGTATAAAAGTGTATACAGTACAATTCGTTGATAAATAAACAAAACAAAAAATTCGAATCCCATAACTTAGGATAGTGGTATACTAAGTTAGATGGCTCTATAAGTCTACGGCGTGATAGAATATATCATTTACATTCATTCTTATCATTATAATATAATTAGGAAACTTCTAATATCAAATTTTACTTAAGAAAAATTATGGCGTCTTTTTATAACCACCTTAATATTTAAATAGCAAAACGTGCTAGTTATTTAAGGCAGCAACTAAAAAATGTGTATCTTTATATTATGGTAGATTTAAAAACAATTTTTATATTCGTTAATTTTATATAGTAACTACTAAAAATTTTTATCTTTATATAAAATTTTATAAAAAAAAAAGAGTAAATATTAAAATTCATACGTTATTTAAATGAAAATGTTACTTGTAGATAGTTTTACATTATGGCCTATTTTAACGTTATTGCTATAACATTAAAATATGACAAAATGTAAAACTAATAATGAGCCGATCACATTATTTTCATTATCGTTAAATTTACATACTCGAAACTTTTTCCAAGGTTTCCTTTTCTTTCCAATTCTAATGTTAACTGCAACAAATTGATGGATTATTACGGAAAACGTTATAATATTAACTGAAGGCTAAAACTATAAACTTAAATAGTCGAACGTTCTGGTTTAAATATTGACATTGTAAGCGTATGTAACGTTAAGTTACGTTACATACGCTTAAACAATAGTGACATTATTGTTTAAGTTTAGTTGTATTTATACTTCGATAATTATGTACAACTTACGATGTATGCAGAGTAATAAAAATTCAACGCATTTTATACCAGTACGTTTTCTATTAATATTCTATTAAAATTAAACTGAGAGTTGTTATATGATCACATAACGTGACTATAGCAATTGATTTTTAAATACATCAAACATATTGGTTTATAAGTAACATTTAAAATTATACGATAAAGGTAATTTCATATTGATCTAGTTTATAATTCGTGACATGTAGAAACTAGGTGGTTGCCGGCGTTACGTTGATAACGCGTTATGGATCAGCCATATATTTAGGGTATTCCGTGATAACTTACAACTGCTGGAGATTTCCTGAAACAAAAAAAGAAAATGCTTACTGATCTGTAATTCTAACTTAAATCAACGTCTGTGTGGAATATACATATATCTCAAGGATGAAATGTATTTTGTATACTAAAGATATATATATCTAAAGATTAAATTCGTATTTTGTTATGAAGAAAATAAGTGAGTGAAGCTATCCTATCCTTCAAGTTGGATCAAGTTGAATACAATGTGCAAATTTGCAATCGGTTTTTTTGTTTTTTATATATAAAAATATATCTTAAGGATTAACATATATAGAAAACAAAGTGCCTCATCTAGATGAGGCATCTCTGCTAAATATATATGATTTGAAATATAATTATTTTGGTCGGTGCAAAATATGTACATTGTGTTATTGTAATAAAATCTAATTAAATACTAAAAAATTGTACTTATAAATTATAGCTCCGTAAAGAAATAACTGCAGGGACTAGTATCTAGCCTGTGAGTTATGAGGCGTGGAGATATATGTATAAATTGATGTAGTACCTTCCTTTCTTAGAACGTTCTGTCTGCAGGTTTCTTCGTTACAGACGCATCCGTATCTCGCCTCTCATTTTTCACTCCTACAATGACAAATTGACTGTTACTTCATCGTATAATATTTATGTACATTTTAGTACTAGCAGAACTGGATTAAAAACCCTATGATGAATATGTATCTAAGCAATGTAGGTTTTATTGCACATTTCCCCACAGGCACGTAAAATGTAAATGTAAACTTTAAAGAATTTATAACCCTATATCTATATTAGGTTTGGAATGCATGAGCATTAGATTTAAGCATATATACAGTAAACTCTGGATATTATCTTTTAACCCTTGAATTATACCAAAGCAATATATTCTATATATCGTGTTTAATGAAAGAACTATCGATATTATGTTGAGTCTAAAAGACCAGTACATACATGGTTTGTATTCAAATTTATATTGCGATGATTGGAGAATCCAGAGTAGACTGCTTGTAAGCAACTGCAGATCTACTCTGGTGCCTAGTAATCCAAAACTGGACACTTATTGTAATAATGAGATTTTCAAAATTCTCAACGAATTTTACATGCAACAACATCCAACAAGTGACACGAGAATATTAATGGCTTTATTTATTTTATTTATATATAATTTTAATTATAATATAATAATAATTATATAACATTAATAATATAATTTTACACATTACATAACTGCATTAATATTCTCCTTACATTCTATGTAAAATTTATAACCGTAAATAATGTTTCAAAAAGTTGATACATTCAAAATTGGCGACACTTGACAATATTTCTTACTGTATTTTAGAAAGAATAAGGGCAGGATTTTTTATTAATTGATAAACTGTAAGAAGGTGTAGTTTAAAAATTAATTAAACACCCTAAATAGCCAATGCGGAACTCTAATTTTCGCAAACCCTCATGCTTTTGCGTAAATGTGGTGCTATTTGACGAAGTAAATTTAAAGCACTTATTGTATAATGGCGTTGAAACCTACTATAAATGCAACTTAATAAATAACCCTTTATTATTTATCAATATAAATTATGAATATGCGTGAATATTAATTTATTGAAGTCCCGTTCTAATTCAAATATTTGAATACCTCTTTTTTTCTTGTAGGTGCTTATTACTCGGCCATTAGCTGAAATTCAAATACTAATTAATTATAATATACAACATGATTTGAAATATATATAGTTGAAACTAGTTACAGAATAACAGGTACAGAATTGTGTAATAAAAAAATTAGTGCGTTACATTTCTTCAAAGTCCAATGACATTCAATAAATGTACACCACAATTCGTTCAAGTTACTACTATATTACTATATCTGTATCTAGGTACCAGACATGTTATCATGCGATGCTCATAATACTTAGGTGAATTTGAATTAAAGAACTCTCGAAATTCGAAAAGATATAGGATATCGAGCTTATCCAGGCAAAGACTTGTGGAAATAACTAGCCACTATATATAATTATGTACTAATAGATTAGAGTCCATTACATCACTATTTATGTTTATGTACAAATTTATAACTTTAGCTGTGTGGCCATTGAACTTAAGGTCGGTAACACGCTAATGTCAAATGAAAAATATAAACAAAGTAATCGTAACGTTTCAGCGTTTTCTGTATATTATCATTCATGTTGTATATTTAACGTTCTCACTAGCAAAATAGATGTGTACATTTTTCATTAATGTTATTTTTAAAACTATTGCCAAAAATAATTTGGATAAAATTTTTATAAGTCTCCCTTAATAGCGTAAAATGTACCTGTTTTTGTCTGTGACTGTTTAAATAGCTTGTTAATAACGTGTAACATTTTCCTACCGATTTTCTGTTCATTTTTTGGTGACGTTTGATTTTGCATTGAGTTCTCGTTGTCTATGAATGATTTTGATTCTGCTTTGGGCGATGCTATCTCTTGCTTATCGGGAGGTGGCAGAGCTTTTTCTTCTGCCGGAATTTTATCTTCTGGCGCTGGATATTCTTCTAATTTCACCTCCTCAGCGGTGTCTACATTCTTCTCTTTTTCTGGCGTAGAACTAGCGATATCGATTTTATTTGGAGAAAAATTATTCTCATCAGATTGTGCTCTGTCGACACCCGTTACGGTTTCTTCCATTG
Organism: Achroia grisella; assembly: GCF_030625045.1. Lineage (NCBI taxonomy): Eukaryota > Metazoa > Arthropoda > Insecta > Lepidoptera > Pyralidae > Achroia > Achroia grisella. The sequence continues at coordinate 308,810 of NW_026712961.1, forward strand.
GAGCGTCGTCTTCGTTTGGTTTTGTTAGAGTTGAATCGTTCTTATACACAACCTCTTGGTCAGATTCAACACTAGTATCAGAGTTATCGCTTTTGATGCTAGTTGCGTTAGTTAACTGAAATAAATGTGTAAACGGTATTTTGAATTATAGTTTTTTTCCATGAATATGAATATACCTATGGATGGAGACAAGCGAATAAAGTCAATAAAAATAAAATTCGATTTTGAGAAAATGATCACATTCAAGTGCGATACTACCTCCAAATAATAATATATTAATATATACTTTATAAAATCTAGAGGTTTATTGGTTTTGTCGTTTATTTTGATTATTAAAGTGAATTTTGATATATTTTCTTTAAAAAACCAAATTAAACACTATATTGAATAAATCAATAGCTTTGTAGTGTATCTTTTTATGTACTACAATTTAAATTTGGTTTGTCAGTTTTAACACTCACAGTGTAACTGGAATCATCATCCGATTCCACATCGAGGTCAACCATCATTTTCTCTATGAGCCTCTCCATCGTGGTCTCGTTACCTGAGACGGTCGGGCTGGTTGTCTCGCGTCCACGTTTACTGCGCTTCACCACCTTGAAGTCGGTTAAACGGTTTTTATGTAATTAATAATAATATTTATTCACTTTAATACAGTGTTCCGTGGGCCCACGCCCCACAATTTGATTGTTAAGGGAAGCAATTCCAAAACAAGTATCTTTATTAAAATTATGTGGCATAATTAATAAAAATTTTCATTATTTGTTCTCAAAATTTAGTTACTTACTCTTACTTCCTAGTGGTGTCTTACTGAAACCTATTATTGAAGTTTTTTAAGTGAACAATTTCAATTTAATATGTAATAAAGGCTATTAATAATTTTATTCCATGCTAAGTACTCCGTTCAGCCTAGTAGAGAAAGGAATACAAACAAACAGACAAACACACTTTCTCACTTTCATATTAGTTTGGATTATTTAAAGACTTAATCTTTTTTGTTGTTATGAAGTACCAGTACTTCATCAATAAGTAAGAGTTACGTAAATATTGTTATATTTTCTGTTGTTGTGACGTACCAGCACTTCATCGTTGTTGCTGTGGCTGGTGGTGTTGTTGTTGCCGTAGTGTGACTGCCGGCGGAAGCACATGGTCAGCTCGAGCATCGACTGCAGCTGCGTGTACCAGGGCCGCGGTTGTGACACCCGGTTGCGCATTGCACGTGATCCGGTATACTTCAGTGTGCGGAGGTAGCGCCTTTTGCTTTGTATATACATCACCTGCAACAGAAAATAAATTTTTGTAAAACAGTGACTGCGTGAGTGGTCTAGCGATTTAGCATACCGCTTAACTTTTCCTAGCACAGTACAAAGTTTGTATTTATGTCACCCAGACAGGGGGTTTTCTATTATAATAATATTATATTAGAATAGAATAGAATAGAATAGAAATTCATTTATTCAAATAAACTTAATTTAAGCACTTTTGAATAGTCAACAATTTTTTAAATCTACCGTTTATTCGGAAAGCTGTCTCATCACAAAAAGAATAAGCAAGAACCTTGTGTGTTGCTCCTTTAAACAATCCTTGTAAGTTCACATTTTACAAGTCGAAACGTGTGAATACAAACTACCAACCAGCACTAATTTATTTAGGCTCAAATATAAAAACACAATAAGATTAAATCAGTCGTAGTGATAAGAGCAGACCAGTCTCTACAAGCAGCACTCGTTCACGAGTATGACGGATGTGCCAGCCATCACTGCGCTCGACCATATTTTAGGGAGCCCAATGACCCGGCCCACCACGCCGCCACATGTCTGGACATTTTAGTGAGCATGACTACTCATTCCACTCGACCACGTTACAGCTACAAAAATTACTATATGGTAGTATGGCAGTATTCGCACTTTACATGAGGATGCATGCGGCAATCAATACAAAAGCCGCTATGCTATCATATATCAAGAAAGCAGTATGAAAAATAAATTATAACGTTGTCCGCAAATAAACTTATACTTGCTATATATTGCTATCATCTTTAAATTCATCTATCCTATAATAGGCTTTTTTACATAACATTTGTTTAATATAAAGTTTGAATTGCCTCTCTGTCAGATTTAGCATAGATTCTGGCAGTTTATTATAGAATCTTACGCAATTACCATAAAACGAATGACTAACTTTGTGTAGACGGCATTTAGGTAAAATTAACTTATTTTTATTGCGTAAGTTTCTACTTGTACAGTCTTTAAGTTTCTTGAAACTATCTAAGTTTTTCCTTGTATACATAATATTTTCATAAATGTACTGTGAGGCAACTGTGAGGATATTTGATTGTTTAAAGCATTGACGTAATGACTCTCTAGAACCCATACCATAAATAGAACGTATGGCTCTCTTTTGTAAAATAAATATAGTATTTACATCGGCAGCTTTACTCCACAGCAGTATGCCATATGACATAATGCTATGGAAATAACTAAAATATACAAGTTATGCCGTCGCCACGTCTGTTAATTGCCTTATCCTTCTAATTGCATAAGCAGCAGAACTAAGTCTACTGGCTAATTTTGAAATATGGGGCCCCCATTGTAACTTCGAGTCCACTGTTATTCCTAAAAAAACTGTATCATTAACAAAATTTACTATTTCATCATTAAGCAATACCTGTGTATTTACTTGTCTTACATTAGGAAGCGTGAATTTAATACACTTAGTTTTGTCGGAGTTTAATAATAGATTTATTCGGTATGTATCCAAGTATATATTTCAGTTGTCTAGTACCCATAACACAAATTCTGCTCACCGTGAGACTAGATGGCGCTGTATTAATTGTAAAAAAAAGTTCACAAAGCACGCTGCTTAGCGGCTGAAATAGGTGAGACTCAGGTACCCATGCAGACGACTTTTTACAAAGTCTATCTTGGATAGAAGTAGAAATAATACTTATAATCTATGGAGAAAAATTCACGCGGCAAAAATTCGCTATGCGTATTGACCTTCATTGTATATAAAATACAAAATTATCAATGACAAAACAATCCGTTTACAATACAAAATAGCACATACAGTATCGCTGTATTGTTATAACTAGCAACATTGAACTTTAAACTTTCTCTAGTGGGAAATATCATTCAAAATTCAAGGTCACATAATTTCTGACAAAGCGGCGACAAGTTGTAGATCTATTACGCAAATATTAACACGAACTGACGATAGATATCGTGTTATAAATGCGCATTACTGTTTGTGTGTATTAATGAATATATCTCAGGTTAATAATACCTAAATAGATTACAATATCAGTCATGCGGCGAAAATGAACGCTGCGAGATAAGTAGTCTATGTTTGTTGAGTAATAATAATATAGGTTTACGACTATTAAACCCAAGATGAGGTAGTTAGTCATTCTCAACTGATTCACTGGCTCATTGACTACTTCGTGGCGAACAATACTTAACATAACAACATTTTGCTCCGTATATTTGAACCCACAGTTGCAGGGAGTGAGCTTACCGTCGTCTTTCGGATTAAATTGGTTGGCCATCAGTGTTTTCTTCATCAGAGTCAAATATATAAATAGATACACAGTTGTTTGATGTCGATCAGATACGAAGTCATGACCATTAGGTATAAATGGGATTATGTAAACCACTAAGGCGCGGCGCTCTTATTCCTATACTACTTATTAAGTATTCATCTAAAATTTCTTACCACATCAGCGGATCTAAGTGGAGGCTTGCCCATAACCAAGTTGATGAGCGATATTGACTCTCTGGTGACTCGCAATACTACGAGAAGAGTTAGGAAGAAAATCCAGGGCAGCGGGCGTAGTAGTTCCGGCTGAGGACGCTCGTCTTGGTCTACTGTAATACAAATTTTTACCAATTTTGTAAATAAGGGCTATAGGTTTGGTTTTTCAGAATCAACGAGAGCTGAACGGATCTTAATGAAAGTTGACATGAAATATATTGGACCGCTGCAAGTACAACCTTGTTGGGTTGCGTATCACTGACCCGGAGACTTACGACTGTGGAGCTCCATTCCCAAACTATGTCCTATCTCCTGTAGCGCCCATCTCTTTGTACCCATCGTGCTACACGATGCAAGAGGAGGGGAAAGGGGATTGTTTGTAATGTGGCCTCATGGCCCCATGACTAGCAATGTACCATGTCAGGTTGACCTCCAAGCGGAAACTCCACCTCCTGGAAACCATCATGATAAATTCCTGGTAATTTGTCACGATTGGCTACCTGACCTGACCTCATGATGTTCAGGTTATTATCCTCCACTGGTGCCCCGCCAGCGTAAACCGTTAGCGTAGGCGGGTGCATCATTCCATTATAATACATAACACGATGGAAGACTTGAACAAAGTGACCGACTATCATATAAAATTCGCTAGTTTCGGGGTAAATATATTTAGGTAACCATTGAAATGCAAGAAAAATTGCAAGGACGGTCACATACTTATCGTTTATCTAAAAAACTAGAGTGGATGAGGTGAAATAATAAAAGTTTGTTACATACGCACTTGTCTTGTCTGACTATCTGTCTGTTACTTACCTTTTGAGGACTAAACGGCTGAACATTGTATCATCAGTGCCTATCATTTATCTTCATAAAAGCAAACAAATATAGAGGTAAGAACTAATTAAATAATAAATGTAAAACACGACACTTACAAGGTGGCGGTACGGCCCACCGAGCGCACTTCTCCACCACCCATAGTGTGCGGTCCAGGTGACGTAAAACGGCTTGTCCCAGACGATAGCCCGCCATGTGCTCGGCGGCATTCTGTAGCAACTCTTTAGCAAACACGACCAACTCCATATCTATTGAAATTACAATATGTCTCAGGACAAATCACACACAGCGCCATCTAGTCCCATGCTAAGCAAAGCTTGTGCCATGGGTATTAGACATGATAAATACTTAGATTTTTTTGTAAATCCATTAATATGGAATGGGGGTATGGTATTGTTAGTAATGTGGACTACTAATGAAAAACAACGATAAATTCCTTGGGAACTTGTCACGATGGGCTAACTGAAAACCTAACCTCATGCTCATGTTATCATCTTCAACTGGTGTCCCGCCAGCGGAAACCGTTAGCACGGGTGGTGCACCATTCCATTATCATGCAAAAAAATATATACCCAGAGTGATTCCAAAAAATCATCCTCCCCAATACAAACTGCTTGTACCGTGCGAGGAATCGTGCCCACGACCATCGGAAGTATAGTAAGGCAGTCTGCACAACCACTGAACTACTCGGTAGTTACGTACGTATTAAAATTATGATAGCATATTTATTTAATAACTCGACAGTTTATCAAGTGCCTGTTCTGTGTGCACCTTTATGCGCTAAGTATAGCCATAACAATAATAAGAACCCGGATGTAAAAAATAGCATCATACTTAGACTACAAAATAGGTACATATGTATTTCATGACTGTACTGAGTATTTGTGTAAGTACATTTTATTTGTGCACTAATATTGGAAAGAGCAAACAATTATTTTTTGTTAATAATAGAGAAACACGACAAGATTTTAAGATTTTGCTTAATATATGACAATGCATCAAAGGTGGATAGTTAGATCATGGATCAAATGAAGATAGATTCTATGATGAAGACAAATATAAGCTAGAATATAATATTTATCTGAAAAAGACACAAACACCCAAGTATTATAAATGCGAGAGTATGTATATCTGTTCGCAAGTTAAAGGCAAAACGGATCATTAACAAGATTATATCACGTGAATAGAAATAGCCTTCTATGTCACGAAATAAACTGGAAGAGGAATGACATTTTGTGCAGAGGAAATTGCAAATAACGTATACTGTAGATAATTTACTTCGTAAAAATAATGGTTACACTAACAAAACTGATTGATTAATTGTACTAGAATAAACCTGACCAAAAACCTTTGGGTCCGCGCACTCACTAAATTATGTATATTTGGGAAATACAACAATATTGGGGGACGGGGATTGGTAGTAATGGTCAGGTCGACCTCTACGCGGTTCCCCTAGAAACTAAGTGATTTTTTCACTAGGGACTACTTGATCTGACCTTATTTTCATCTTATTATCCTCCACTTGTGACCCATAAGCGTAAATTTTTAGCGAGACAGGAGCACCATTCCATTGTCATCCATTAAAAAATACAACAGTATTGTTTTAATAATGTACTGAGTACATAGTGGCACAAATATTAGATATCTACTGTATCTACAGATGCAGAACTTGTGTGTTTATATGCTTAGTTATTCAATTATATTGTGGACGGGCGAATTTGGGAAAATACACAACAAATTTACGTAGCTCTGTGCCGGATAAGTTAGTGCGGGGCCTGTAGAAAATTCTTTCTGAAGCCCCATAGTTTGGTTTGCATACTTTAAAGTATAGAAAATTACTTTAATATTAAAAAACAATACTGTTGTATCTTTTTATTAAAGTAATTTTCTATACTTTTAAATCCAAATTCGCCCGTCCACAATATAATTGAATAACTAAACATATAAACACACAAGTTCTGCATCTGTAGATGCAGTAGATATCTAATATTTGTGCCACTATGTACTCAATACATTATTAACTCACATAAGGTAACTGAATGTTCATACATGCCATTACAATGACCTAGTAAGGACAACAATGAAATTATGTAATTTGAGACTAATCTAAGTACACAGCGAACATTTAAATTGTAAGATTGCATTTGTTGTTTGTGAGGGTTTTTTTTAAACTATGTATACAACGGGAACATTGATTCAGCGCCCCGGAACGGGCCTCAATGAGCCTCGGATTGTATAACGTATCCAATTATTGTACTATACACATCTCGCATCAGGGATGGCCTCAACCGTACGAGAATCCTCATACAAGTACTATATTTTCGGTTGAGGGCATTTTCACCCTCGTACAAGTTTGTATAAGTTATTGATTATCAAAATATGATGACGACGATAAGGACTTTAAGTTAATATATAAAATGTTACCAGATTTTCGATTTCTTCGTAACAATAATAAATGTTTTAAAATTGGCAACCCTGCCTTGCATAGATAACATTGTAGCACTGCTATCCCGAAAATTGTGCACGGGTGAAATAATTGTTTTGCTTGTACGCGTGAGGTCTCTGATTTAATATCAAAGACAAGCAGAATATTAATAATAATAATCATAACACTAGAAAATTCACGTAGTGCCATCTAGTCTCAAGCTAAGCAGAGCTTGTGTTATGGGTACAAAATAACAGATTGAGATTTTTTTGTAAATTACATAAATACATACATAAATTACATATAAAAATTGTATATGTATATACATGGAAAATATCCAAACTAAAACGAACATTCATACTAATAGATACAAATGTTTGTATCGTGCGAGTTTGAATCTGCATTCCAAATGAGGGGTAGATTAAAAAAATATATTATTAAAAAATGATTAAAATTAATCCAAGTTGAATAAAATTTAAAAAAGTCATAAAATGTTTTAGTCACAATAGCGCCCCGAAACGCGACAAGATTACAAAAGTAGAATCTGGAGTGCCAAATTTGAGATAAAAATGTATTTAAACTCTATCGTACTCTACTCTACTCTATAAGTAGAATTATTTCTTTAAATCAGTAATTATCCATTATAATAAAAACGAAAATTCTTTTCCCTGTATAATTTAGTATAGCTATAGATGGACATGCTCTTGGAAAAATATACATTTATAATAGTGGATGATTTTTCCAAATAGATGCTGAAGTTTCGGAGATTGCTCTCCACATAAAGGGAATAACGAGACTGAAGAAAATTAAATATGACGCTTAGGGTTGTTGGTCGTTATTTCTTGATATAACACGAAGTTTTCAAAAATAAATACAAAATATATTTATGTAAGTATGTATAATATATTTTACATGTTAAAATCTACAATCGGCCTAATATACTGCATATAACAATTTTACATGAGCGAATTTTGTGAGTCCGTGTGTATGCGAAGTAACCTCTGTAACTAATGTACTTATTTAAAGGGCATTGAGATATAAACGTTTTGTTATAGTGTTGTTTAATCCGGATCAAGTAAAGAAGGGTCACTAAAGGCATAATTTACTACTTACATAAAATTAAGTAGTACTTACTTATTACATAAAATTTAGTAAAAATATTATATTTCTTTTAATATAAAATAGAAACGCGGTGTAAAAACAGATAATGAATTTCTCTGCAATTAAACCATATTATATATGGGTATGTAATACAAATATAAATAGACATGAAATTATATTAAAGCTTATTAATAATTTTGTTCATCACAGGTTGGAATAATTAGCGATAAATAAATTACCTTAATGCAATACAATCCAATTACTGCTAAACACTTAAGCTAATATGTCTCCACAATCACACATACCGGTGATGCGTGTAACAGTATCACTTACACGAAAATTAATGTGTTATCAAATTTTTTTAATAAGGCACCGCACTAATGAATGCAGTATCCGATATAAACATCGTTTTGACTTCTTTATACCTTATAGATAAAGTAAACAGCAGCAAGGAGCAGAGGTCAGTGCAATCATAGGCAGATATGCTGGGGCTCCGAGGCACAAATACCAAAAGTATCTAGTTGATTTCATTTATATGTTCATTAAATACCTCTGTTGTTGGTTATGAATTAATAAATTTATGTCATGATATGCGAATTGGAAATTTCAGATTTCAGATAGAAAATAAATAGATGGGATGGTCCGGTCTGCATAGTATGTGACATGTTCACATTTCAGTCGGTATATTTGAACGCGGGCGGGGCCGAAGCCAATGGGGCGAGCATTTTCAGCGATCTTTTAGATTTGTGTGGTTTGTCGTACAAATTGATGTACAAAGTTCTTTGTTGAAGGACAGATTTGAAGTCATGAAAGTAGTAAACCACTAGTGAACCACACTCTAAGAAATAATATCTTAAAAGCACCTAACTGCTTTAATAACCACTAGCATGAGTGTACTTTGATTCAACAGTTTCAGGGTCATGTAAAAATATGAAAATATTTTATAAATAACCTTTATTATACTAAATATAAAAGTTTTTGTAAAAGTAGTTGTATTATAACATAGTTGTAAATGCATTGCAAATCAAAGATTCAACAACAACACTCTTTTGGCAAATTAAAAAATTGATATTCATAATAGCATTATTTATTATACAATAATCAATTAAAAATAAAATCCTGTCCAATTTATAAATTATTTTTTTATTGTTAGCCAGTAGACTGTATTTTATAGGGGCAGAGTCAGGGAATAAATATAGTAGATAAACACCAACAACTAAACATCCAAAATATGTGTTATATGGTTTCAATCATAAAGTAACACAGAACTCTTATTATTGACAATGTTCTGCTGCTCATCTGTTCAGAAATTATATAATATTATTTTGGAATTAATTTAAATGTGATAGACCCAATCATAACGGAAAACGAAAAAAAAATTGTTTTAATTGTTTGGCTGAGTGCTTAGAATGGGGGCCAAATATTTCAATAATTGTATTGGCTTTCATAACACAGACCTTGACATTATTGAAGATATTAATTATGACCATCTATTTCTTGTCAGTAAAATACCTTTTTATATTTACATAAATACTGCTCATAATAAAAAAAATATGAACCAAACACCGGTTTACAAGATTTTTATTTGCACTTCTGATGTGCGAGTTCAAAATAGAGTAACTATATAAAAAAGAACAAAATTACCTCCTTGTTAGTGGTGTGTATGGTGTTGTAGATACTCTTTTGTCAGGAGAGGAATAAAAACTTAAATGGTCTCCTCATTGTTTTTTATTGTAATAATTTGCTGATAATGTCTATAACAAATTAGGTGAAAGGGTGTTGTTTTGTCCCTCAAAATTTGTTTGTCTTAATTAATACCTTTTAATTTAATTATAACCAAACAAGATAATAAAGATTATAGTTTAGTTACACATTCAAGATCCTCGAGTACTAAAATATTATTTGCAATATCATGATAACCAATCTCATAATGAATTATAAACCTTAATTTTTTGTTGGAATTAAATATATAATATTAATGAGCAAGTATCAACACATAAAGTACATACAGTAGCAATAAATAATACATATCTAAATATTTGAGGGTAAAACAAAAAATGATCACCAATAAGATTTTTATTGTCTGAAAATTATATACGTTATATAAAAGATGATATCAAAGGGAAAACACATTAATATTGATCAAATTCTTAAATACCCAGTTATTAAATCGGAGTCCATTTCGTAGCTACATTATGGAAATATATCACAGGATTTATATTTTTATGTCAAGTAGGTAGTAGGTAGAGAATTTTAGTCATGAGAAGTGAAATAATACTATGATGTGATTTATTGGTATAATATGACAGTGACAGAATTCCTGATAGCATCAAAAGTATTAAGCGAAATTGATTATTCTTCTAAGCTATTGTTTAAGAAAAATAATTCTAAAAATGTTATTAATAATTTTATAATGTACCCTCTAAATAAATAAGTAATTAAAATTTCCGTATTGTTATTTAATAAAATTTAATTATTACTTTAATTAGAATAAAGAGTGGAGAAAATAAGTTATGAATCGTAATCATAATATACTAAAAGTCACTTACTTATATATTTTGTTTGCAGGTAGAATATTCAGATATGTCTCTGCTATTCTTTATGTAATGCAAAAATGACGGCATATAAATAATTACAAACGAGGTGATAGTAATTTTTTTTCGAATTTTAACAAAAATTATCAAGTCGAATTGTGTGTATATTATGGTGTTTCACTTAACCGGTGGATTTTTAACACTATATTTTTCTGTATCGCCGCAAACATAGATTACTTGGCTGACTACTCTGACAATAACGTATCACAACGAAATATATGACATTTGATGATATGACGTTATTGAGTCTGACGTTACAATGGCCAATTTGTGAATTGATCTATGCTCTTGATCCTGTTATATTCTATATTTGTCTGTGATCTGTATTATTTCTAAAGCCTAAAGCTATTGTACATTTAATGGCGTTGATTTATTATTACTTATTTTTATATGTTTAAGAAACATTAACACCAAATTTACTATATTTATTTTAAACAAATGTGCATATTAAACAATTTCTATACAAATTTAAAGTACACAGAAAGCTTTATATAAATATAAAGAAACAATTGCTTTTTACTTGTGAACAATGTTTCGGTAATGGAATCGCTCGAAGAATCAAATTGTCACTCAATGAGCGATAGTTTTTCTTTATACGAGCGTTATATGAGAAGTTTCAATATTGTGGATAACTTCAAGGACGACAACAATCATCCCGATCCTAATGAGCTGGTCTCTGCGAGTAATTGCTATTACGACAGTTCCAACAGTGTAGGCAACATTGACTTGGCCGTTGTTACACAAAATAATGTCAAGAACAAGCATTGTGAGCCAGGTGAGCCTGAATGTAAGTCGTTGATTATTGCACCTTGTGATAACGTCGACAGAAGGTCTCCTTTGCACAGTGACCTGGCAACAAAACCAGAGTCTCCCTGCACATCTCTTGCGGCTTCGTTACTCGATAATTCGTCCGGCACCGTCAATTGTTTGCATAGCGATAAATCCGATCCTGTTGAAGTCCCTGTGTCTTCGGACGATTCAAAATCTGGTTTGTTTAAGCACCCAGTATTCATAACCTCAACTATGGAAAACAGCAATAATGCTGTTGATAGTGTACCAATGTTTTGTCATATACGAAATCCTGAGAGTATTTTCAAATTACCCATCAGTGAATTGTCTTTCAATGGTACTATAAAGCATGTAAAAAAATTAAAACCTATTGTAGATCCAATAACAGCATTAACATCAAACAATGGATTAGTTAATTTAGATGAAAAAACCATTGACCACTGTCTGGACTCATATCAGAGTGGTAGCGATAATTGTGAATCAATTAAAGAGCAAACTGACAATAGCGATCTTAAAGCAAGGAGTTTAACAGACAGTCATAGTAGCTGTGATAAGAACAATACAGAAAAGACTGCAGAAAGTTCTGGAGATTCCCAATATGAGGAGTTTAATTTGAAGAAAGACTGTCAAGGGAATGAGGAAGGAAACAGTATGAAATGGAATTTAGATCACAGTTATTCATCACTGGAAGCATCTTTTGACAGTGGTGTACGATCCCCAGACATATTTTCAGATGATGGTGAAGAGGAACCTATACCAGAATCTGAACCGTTTTGGAGTTTTCTTAAGAATTTTGAAGCTTATGACAAAAAGAAAGTGAGGAAAATTGAGGTTGGTATGAATTGAGTATTATTTTTATTTTTTAATAATTGTATTTTTTTTGCTCATATTACTAATATTATAATGTAGAAATTTACTAATTTTTGCCAATTACATAGCAGAGTAAGTAGGTACAATATATAGATTTTATACACAACACAATATGTAAATATATACTGCTTTTTATAACTATTACAACAACAACTTGTGAGCCTATATACTGTTTTAATGTAGATAGCTTGACGGGTCTAAAGCGAACACTAAAAAGAGTGAGCAAAATAGTAGATCTATTGTTGTAGGTTGATTGCTACACATCCAAACACCTGACAATAGTCCAAACCACACCAATAAAAAAATACTATTTGTTGTCTTTATAAATTCAAGTGACTAATTTACAAAATGTTCTAATTCTCACAGAAAACCCTACAAGGCGTACTTCCTCCACCCTCAGTCACAGTCTTGAAAACAGATGTAACAGAAATGCTCAAGAAGTACTACTGTTTCCTGCCAGCTTTTACTGAAGTTCCCAAAAACAATGCTATAGAAGTCAATTCAGTGACCCCTACAAAAAGAGTTTCCTTCATACAAATACCAACAGAACCTGAATCAACAGGATCATCACATGACAATATGCCATCAAAATGCAGTACTTCTGAAACTGAGAAATCGAAAGAGAGTACTAAGTCTGATCTAGAACTTGATACTAGTACAAATGACAAAAGTATTGATATAAAAATGTGTACACAAATTGAAGCTGCTGAAATGTTGTGGCCTGATGTGTTAAAGTATAGATGTCATGATGTTTAGTGAGTATCTACAATATTATAACTATGTTTGTTATATTATTAAATTACATAATACAATATTACATACAACATTTTCTAACAACATATTCTTAAATTTCAAAAGAAGATATATTTAATGAAACTTTATATATTCTTTTTTACGACCTATTCTTAACCTTAAACTTTAAATAGATGTTCGTAAATAAACTGTTTTGTGCTTATTTATTATATACTGAAACAATTTTGATGATTTTATTTTACTTAATCTATACTTTACTATATTGTTTTACTTATATTATCAATTTATCTTGAAGAATGTATAATATATAAAAATACTGTGTATTTTTCATTATAATATAGTATTTATTTAACAAATTGCTTTATGAATTGTTATTTCAGTTATAACATCACAAAATATTCTGAGAAATTTGAGTTGTTAGCACTACGCTATGGTGAGAGATTTGTTGGAGCAGAGACGGATACCAGTGTTAGTATTCACTCTGGAGGATTGCAGTCACCCAGCAGTGCTAGCAAGCGGAAAGCTCTCAGACTCAAGTATGTTTATTTTTATAAATGATTAAGACCATTATTTAATTGTCGTAAACATCTTGTTTCTAATAAGTCTATATTTTATCATCATAGGATGGCACAAGCTAAGTCTCCTGGTAGACGTTTGTCACATTTGGCTCGACGTCGGCAGGCATTCTGTAGTGCGGCAACAATCAACGAAAAAGCACAAGCCACCAATTCAAGAATGGTGCTAATTGATAAGAAGTAAGTAATGCTGTTCCAAGTTTGGTTACTTGTAGGTTGGTGACCAGTATCTAACAAGACAAACTTCTAGTATACCACATACTAGAAGTTTGTCTTGTTAGATACTAGTCTCAATGTGCTCTGGATATAAAAAATCGGTAATAAACTTAAAAAAAATGTTCTTAGGTTTGATGAATTTATTTTTATTTGAATGACTATATTATAGTTAATGTCAAAAATATATATTTCTGCTTTTATATATTGCATTGCGAAATTATTAATTCGCAAAAAACTGACAAAGGAATCTTTTCAAGTTTCTTCCCGCACAGAAAGCTGATTAACACATCTGAAAGGAAAAGTCCTCGACTCAAGCGCACTCCGGGTAAGAAGACTCCCGGGCGTAAAACCCCTGGAAAGAAGACACCTGCCAAAACTCCTAAAACGCGTAGTGGTGGCTCCAGCCGGAAGAAAGCTATGAGGAGACTCCTCATGGATCCAGAGAATTTGACGCGATCTCAACCAACCCGAGAAACATTAAAAAGGGCATTATTTGTAAGTCCAGAGAACCGAAAGACTGTTCCATCAGCTCCTTGCACATCAGTACCACTTCAAGCTATGAGGTCCAAAAGAGCTCTATTCGGGTCTCCAGATCTAGCGCAAACGAAGAGTTCAGACGGGTCGTTAAGTGATCAATTTCTAAAGCGGAAACGCGACATGTTAGATGATGAGCTAAATGAGAGTAGGAGTAAAATAGCGAAGAGTTTATCGTTCGGTGGCGATTCAATAGGTAACACAAAGTTGCATTCGTTCAGTCGTCGAGCATCTGAAATGTTCGTGTCTAAGACTGCTGTTACCGCTCAGCTGAACGAGAATCATAAAAAGGTAAAATGTGTTTCTTCTTCTTAAAATTTCTTCAATTTTACAAACTATTATTAGTTTGTGTTGTATGCCATTTTAGTTGATTGTTTCCATAACACTGACCTGCCTGCATGGTTATCATGCGTATGACTTCATTTTAAATGACGAAAGAGGACGGGCAGTTAAATAATTCTATCAACATAGTTATGGTAGAATTCTGCATTATACCTGAATAACAAGCGAAGTATTTCTACATACTTCATGTATGAAGAAAAGTTTCTTCATGTAAAAGAAACTATAGATTTAGCAGTATTACTTTATATTAGTACTTTAGAACTTTCACGATATATAAGAGCACATGAATTGTCCAGGGTTAGTACCACGGTAAGCAGAGCTTGTGATATAATAATAATAATAATAATGTATTTATTATCAGGCTTACTTGCCCACTTAGTTAGTATTACAGATTTCTTATAATTAATGTTAGTACATACAGACACAAAATACACACACAAAAATAAAATACAAATAATATCAAAAATTAATATTAAATTAAATTAAAATAAAATATAAATTAAAATACATTCACATATAAATATAAAAAATCAATATAAAAATCACCGCTGTACCATTCCATTGGAAATAGTACAGCAGTGATTAACATACGCACAGTCCAGCCTGCCCGCAATCATGCTCAGGATTGATTAGTTGGTACTGGCACGTACTCTCCGCACCAGGGATGCGCATCTTTTCCGCATTGTAGTATAAAAACAATCCACACGGTACTCCGCGAACATTCCTGATGCACTGCAGAATCGCGACAGCCCCATCAACACCCTGATTGCGTTGTTATACTAAACGCGAAGCCCGCTGTAGGACTTTCGGGCGTATGCAGCCCACAGATTACAGGTGTAAAAGGATGTGTATGTAAGAAGAACAGAGTGATTTTGACATCCCTAGAGCGCGGCGCAAATCTGTGCGCTATCATAATCGCCCTCACCGCCAGCGCTCTCCTTTCTCGTTCAATATCGTTGTCATCTCTAAGGTCAGAGTTCAATAGATGTCCCAAGTATTTGAATTTATACACCCTTTCCAGCGCTATGCCATTGAGTTTGACTTTGGGAAAAACATCTGTATTATTGCCTCTGGCCTCAAAGACCACGACTTTACTTTTTATTTTTATATTATATTTTTTACATTATATGAGTTTATATTGCATTATATTTATTTATATCATATAAATGTTTAGATATGTATATATTTTTTTGTAAATACATACATAATATAGATAGAAAACATCTAGCCTAACACCTAAACAAACAATATTTACAATACGAACGAAATACGAATACAAATGTATGCACCGCGGGAGGAATCGAACCCGCGACCATTGGAAGTAACGCGGTGGACTAATAAACCGCTATACAACCGAGGCGTCGTATTATTAAATTATAATTTATTTTTAGAAACTTCTGTGGGCTGTGTCTGAAGCGTTGCGTCCACACGGATGGTCAATGTCGTCGCCGGGCTTCCGTGAGAAAGCATCAGCTCTGGCGCGGCTGACTCGTAAACTACTGACGCTGACGCCTCACGCCGCCAGACTAGCTTCCCCCCATCTATCTACTTCTGACACTATGCTTAAGTAAGTATTAAGGCATATAATAATAAAAAACATATTATAGTTATTTAAAAAACATTTATATGAGAAATACTATAGTTGGGGTATTTTATGAATGAAATACGAAGGTCACAGCCAGAGGATGCAAATGTGAATATTGCAATTGTAGAGATGTCACAATATATAATAGACATGATTGATCTTCAAACAATAATTGTTAGAGTTTTTGTCTGTTTCATTACCTGCTGATTAAATTTTTGTACGATTTCCATTCATGTAGTAAGCTTCACTTAAAATTTTGTATTTGTTTTTTTATAGTTTAATAATATTCATTTATTGCCAGAAAAAAGACACATAAACATAGAATTGAATATATACACTGTTTACTTAAAAAACAAAAGAAATGAACCTTTTAAAATTATGTATAAATTAACAGAAACAGTAATACCTCACAGTATATATTCTGGCCAAAGGGGCTGATTTAGCTGATGTTGTAAGTGTAACGTTTACCCGCACGCTTCAGAGGGCTGATTTTCAGTCACTAAGACTATTCTTATTTCGAAACTGCTACTTTTTACCCATAGTGGTTACAAAGTAGTGGCCTCAGCTATTATTTTTATATAATGTTATGCTAAATGAATGCTAAAAAGCATAATCATGTTATATTTCACAGACTCGCCCGCCGGTATGTGTTCTCAATCATACAAGGACGATCAGTCGATGATTGTTACGAAGAAGAACAAGTGAAGGTCAACAACGAAGCTAGCAGCAAAGTCACCGGCTATATATCGGCGACTGCTTACCAGCAGCTAAAATCGAGGCAGCCTTCTACCAGTTCCTCCACTTCACAAATTAAAGAGAACACTTGCAGCGACAGTTCTACGAAATTAGAACAACCCAGGAGCACTTCGAAAAACATCTTACAAGACAAGTTAGTAAATATTGATGCAAACTCAAACAGTAGTAGCAGTGGTCTCAGTATGTTAGATAAAACAAGTGTAGGTCTATTTAAGTCAAATTCAATGCCATCATTTGAAGAGGCAGCTAAAATGAGAGCTAGGAGACAAATTAGTTTTGATAATACCGACTTTCCGAAGCGGTGATGTGTGTGAAGTGTTAATGTCCGATTTTGTTAAGCTCTGAATAAAACAAGTGAGGCTTTTTAAGACATTTTGAAAATGAATGACGTCGAACTATTTTTGTTTATTTTTAGCGGCTATGAACATATAGACACTGAAAATGTTCGTATTAAAGCATGGCAGAGAATTGTAAAAGTTGGAGTGAGATGCAATATGTGTAGAATGTTTTGTTAGTGTAAATTTCATACTGGTGTTACTCGACGACAGTATGGTCTAAGATACGACTCAGAAATATATACTTACCCTCATCTCTTATTCAATAATGACAACATTAACAAGTTTGATACTATGTAGATCGAAAGAACAGATGTAAGTCGAAAGAATATTACAAACAGAATAAAAAAAAATAGAAAACAATTATTGAAGTTCTACAGTAAAGCTCTCTTTTTTATGTGGAAAGTTTTTCCACATAAAAAGAGTGAAAGAAAAAGAGAGTTTACATACATGATATATGATATTTAACAGTCATTATATTTTAGTTGATATTGTATGTCTTGCAAATTTAATAGTTCAATGTTATTGTGTTGAAAAATATGATAGAATAACTTACGTGTGTGTATTGGAGACTTTAGTAGTGTAAGTGGTGTCCTAAGTAATTTCTTAGGAAGCTATGTCTACACACTTCTCTGTTCTGAGATTTAACATGATAGACCTATGTCCAATAAAGAGTTGATCCAAACAACCCATGTGGGGTTTATAATTTATTTTTAATATTATATTTATCTTCTCCAAAAACATTAACCATATATAAACTGTATAAAATATTTTTGATAAAACTCGTTACCTACCGTACTAGTGAAATAACTGTGATACGGCAAGGTAAGAATCCCGCACTATATGAATAGGGATCATTTTAAAATAAATCTACATAGTTTCTAATATATAATAGTTGGCATTATTAAATAAAACATGAAGCTTTATATTTGTTATCACGTATCTTCTAGTATAATAGAAATAATATATTTATGTAGTACTATCTAAAATTGAATTATCAAAACATCATTAAGGCATCTTGCTCTATCAATCGACAGTAGATTGAAGATAAAATTCCCTTAATAAAATAATTTATTTTGTACTGCCGCTGTTCTCGGCGTCAGAATGCTTATAGAGTAAGCGATACCAATAATCAATAAAAAGCATGTACATAGTACTTACACTATGTATACAGGATACATACAATAAATGAACTAAACAGGAAGTTAGGTTGAATACTCATGAAATTGGACCGCGTAAGAAAGAAAGCGGAAATATAAATAATAAAAAAATAATTACCTAAAAAGTTAATAAAACTATTATCAGGTTTCAACTTTATTTCTTGATATAAGTGGAACGGTTCCGCAAGTACCTGTAGTAAATATACTTTATAACGACAACCGGAGAACTTGGCTTATTTGTAAGGAGATTGTATCTTTTATTTCGACCTCACTTATCGCATTATACTTTTTTTAAGGATGTCAATGTTTAATATAATGTTATTACTTGTACCCATTTTGTTATCCATAAATTTCATAATTTTGTACTGCTATTTCACATAAGAACTATAACTTATTTACTTAATGTTTTTAAATTTTCACTTAGTACTTTCATTGCGTGGCTTCCATGAATTGGCATTTCACTAAATGACATAATGTGATGTAAATATTAGTACACGTACTGACTATTTATTTGAGAATAAATGAAAAAAATATTTAACTTTACGAATAACTTATGTTAACGAATTACTTTTTTTTATTTGTTGTGACTTCTGACTTATAAATTAATATAATTTTATTAGTGGTAATTGATATATTGAAAGGAAATTCTTAAATGAAAATAAACAACTGTAGGTTAGGTAGTGATAGGTAATTGTTGTCCATTCGATATAGCTAGCTCGTTTATTAGCCCTTAATGCTCTTTTCAATAGTACATTGTTTTTTTTTAAAGTTTTATTTTGTTACCATGCATGATTTACTTTTCTAGTAGTTCATAAATGTTCGCTTTTGTTTAACAATACATATTATTACAATAAGGTGCAGTGTACATTGTCCTATAGTATTTATGTAACAAGCACTGAGTATAATATTAATTGGGGATGATCAATTAGAATTAGAGACATCAATGACGACTTTGATCTATATGGTGTATGGTGTATATCGATTTTAGAAAACTTTGGTTCTTGTTTTTTTTTATCGATTTCATGATGCAAGACATTGATGTTTTTATATATATTTATCATCTCTAATAGCCCGCGAGCCAGAGGCTAATTTCGTCAATTATTTCGTCATGGTCAGAAACAGTAGTTAAAATAGTTATGTTTAGAAGCCTAGTGTTTATTTTATTTTGCACATTCGTGCTGTACACTAACAATCTACCACACCACAGCCATATGACTATTTTTGATCTTAAATATATAACTTTAACTATGATTTGATATCAATTTGAACCAGAAGGAAATTACTGATTTTTTATATCTTTGCAAGAGTGTTCTTGTAAAGATATAAAAAATCAGTCAGTCAGTCAGCTCCTCAACCTATTCTTGGAATCGCAACTGATCTACACTAGGCTTCATAATGTAACTATCTTAATAATCTTAGAGTTTTTTACCGTGAGAATATTCACGTCAATCTATTGCTGGCATACGGTTCATAATATTAATTTGACTTTATGTATTGGAGTACGTAATGTGTTACTATTGCTGAGCTTGATCTCAGGTTTTAATAAATTATTTTGGATGTCACATAAACTTGTTTTATTTCAATTACAATGCTAAGAAAAAACCCCATATTTATACCTCTTTTTGTATGAAGACAATGGCATTGATAAATAAAATTGACGTATATGTATATATATATATATATATAACAATGATAAACATTTTCCTGTTTAACCGAACTTAAAGAATACTGAAGTAATATTAGTTATAATAGAATTAATTTTAATTATTACGTCGAACTGTCCAGACAAGGATGTTTTGGGCGCTCAATAATTACTGGGTCACGACTGGTATTAATAAAAATAAAACTGTTAATTTTATAAATTAATCAATGAGTAAAATTCGGCCTCTGTTGTGTAATTTACATCTGTACTATCAACGTAATCAACACCAGTTTGTATCAGTTTTACGTGCTAAAGATATAAGGTTGGCGGAGCACCAGATGAGGATGATAGGATTAGACCATCGTGGATTTTACCAGAAATTAACTACGACGATATCAAAGGAGTAGGGTGTCAACCTTTTAATAACATTGCTAGCAATACAGCCGCTAATCCCCAAATTACTATCTCCTCCCCGGTAATTAAATATACATATTTGGAACGCAAACAGTAAATATGCAGAGATCTATCCATCATGCACGCTCCATTTTTATTAAACGCAAAAGTGATAAAAATAAACCTACTGCGTTATTATCTTTAATTCTAAATGCAAAATTTTGTGACTAAATGTTTTATTCTTATATACATATAATTGCGATAACTATAATACATATTATCAAATTTACACGAATATGGTCATTGTACAGATTAGATATAATAGGGTGATGGTGCCGGTTGATGACCAGTTATTATGCATTTAATAACATTTTCTAATCTATTATTATGATTGTCATATTAAAGACAAAAAACAGGTTCAGGATATATTATAAAAAAATATGTTTTTTTTTTTCAAATTCACACATTTTCATTTGTATTATTAGTCTGGTTTAATCAATAAAAAACATTGAAGTTACTCATATTTGTTACCGATATAGTATAAATTAATTAAATTTGGGATCGGCAACGCGCACGTGACACCCCTGGTGTTTCAAGCGTTCATAAGCTACGGTAACCGTTTACCATCAGATGGACCATATGCTTGCTTGCCACCATAGTAGTATAAAAAAAAATATATGAGTATTTAAAATTTATCTAAAAGCTAAAAATTATTCAATATCAACATGTCTGTCCGTATAATGTTACGTTACAGACGTGCTCACTAATTGACTAGACTTGACGTGTTTTTAGATATTTTCACTATATCTCTTGTGTTAAGTGACTGACAACCACCGGTGGTCGACAAACGGGACACTCACCATACGCAAACACAGACATTTGCATTGTGATATCACAGTCGCATACTACTTAAGTAGAGAATTATACCTCAATATAGTATTATTGCGTTCTCTCACTTGTAGGATACGTGTGTGTGTTGAGTTAATGAGTAGAATACTTTTCGCAAAAAAAGCAACCATATTGCATTTATAATAAATCATGGGTAGCAATTCGAGTCATCCTGAACTTACTGAAGAACGTTTGGAAGAATACAGTGTCTTAACATATTTAAGTAAGGAAGAAATATTATAGTAAGTTATTGGAAACACTTAAATAGTGGCACAACTCAAAAATTATTAAAATATTTTTCAATTGTTTTATCGTACGAGTAGTGTCGTATACGAGTAATTATGTAGATATGTGGTTCAAATAAATAGTGTTATTCTAGTGAAAAGAATCCTATTAATATTAACACTATTAACTTGAAAAGAGTTTTGAAAAATACAAGTTAGCTAGACTTGCTTGTATTTTTCTGGTAGTGGCTATTTGATGGCATGAAATGTGACGGAGATTGAGATATGAGAGTTACTAACATATAAGGTACAATAAGTATACCTCATTTCATTTCAGTTTAATGAATAAGTTTCAATCGATTGATGCCAATAAAGTGTTGGAAAATTTTGATCATAGATTTGGACAGGAAGAAATTATCGGGAAATTTGATATTTTAAAGGTAAGTCGTTAGTTATAATCACAGAACACAGAAATAGTCCTTTGAACTATGTATATAATACAGTAAAATAGCCTAATGCCTACAAAACTTATAGAAACTTAAGTGTCAAACTATGTACCTAGTTCTTGAGTGGTATACATAAAGACAGTGGAGGTAATGTCAGACTATTCTAGAAACTCATTTCGTACTCAATTACAGTGGATGGCGCCATTTTGCACCCTTTTCTACCCTAGCGACGTATTAATGTCATAATAAATGTTTTATTCGGTTTAGTTTGAAGTATACGTTTCAGCAGAATATTACAAAAAATAAGAATTAACCAGTAGGTATGTATAGACTACAAACTAGTACAAACATGTTCCTACCACTAGTCGGGCAGTCCCGATGTACATATATAGATGCAGTTCTTTGAGAATTTTTACTTGTAATGCATTTAATGAATTTCCTGCGACCCGGTTCGATTGAGACCGGGATCTAGAAAAAGATTGTGAAAATCAAATGATTTAAATAAGTGAATCAATCTTAGGCTTATTGAGCATCCCGATACGAAACCACATTAAAATCGCCACATACAGATAATGTTTTATTCCTCCGTACCTACGAGACGTCACAATGATTCCTCCATAGCCAGTTCAAAAGAATCAAAACAAGTCGATAGCGGACGATAAACGCAAATTATTATACAAGTAACTAATTATACGCAAGATAGTTCAATTGTTTGTTCAATGGAAATATTTATAATGTCTTGACGGTTTTTGAATTCTACATATTTTTTTAAAACCATAATTGAACTGCCATAAATGGCATTGTTCCTAGCAAAAAACCTAATAATTCCGATATTATAATGTTCAAAAGGACATATCATTTCATATTGTTTCTTTCTTAGATTCTAAGAAGAGACTTAATTTTAATCCTTTGCTGGAGAAGCCACTAATATTTTGATAAATATACAATATCTTGTAGCTTAACCGTTGAGTCATGAAGCGTGGCTATGATAGATGTCTTGTCTTTAGTGAATTATTAAATTTATTTGTGCCTATAATTACTGCTTTAGCCTAGGTACAGCATGAAGTGGTAAGTACCACTCAAGTTGATTTATGGTAACTATAATATGTATAGTATCATAACTTTGCTATGTGCAGTTTGTGACAAATTAATTAATGAAGTGAAATTAGAGGATAAGAGGCATGACATCTTAGTACTCCGGAATGACATGATCGGAATAATCTCATGATAATATGATAATCCTAGCGCTGTTCATGTTTATACCTAGGCCATGGTTACCACTTACCACCAAATAAAACATCGTCAGCTGTTTTGCCATTCCAATTACATTAAAAATCGACCATCTTATAAAATGATGATTAGATAATGCAATTTTTTTACATAAATCAATAATTAATGTCGAATTATTACTGTACTCATATAATAGTATAAGTAGGCGAGTGTAACCGAAGCACTAGAGCTTGAAGTATTTAGATAATATTTTTTACTATATTTAGATAATATTTGTATCTGTGGAAGTTTGACATCATTATTACTGACTCTTGAGTAGTATATTCTTAGATTACTATACTGTCGAACGTAAAATTAGGGTATTTTACGTTCGACAATAAAACTCTGTAAATAAAACTTTGTAAATAATAAATACGTTTAGATACTTCAGAATTAGATATCTATTTCATTAAAATTTCCTATAATTACCGGACTTATTAAATTTTAATACCTACCTGTAATGTTTCCAGAATAATCCGTTTCGCGAACGCATATTCCATGTATTTTCATCAAAGAAAGACGGTTGTTTTTCTTTCGAGGATTTACTCGACTTATGTTCAGTGATGAGTTTAGAGTGTCCAGCTAAAGTGAAAGCAGTATGGGCTTTCCAAATATTCGGTAAGTAACCAGCAGTTTTCGAACTGCTACCTGAGTAGATACGTTTAATGCTACTTGAATGACAAACAAGCTGACCAGGGCTGTCTTTTGCCTAATAGAGGCCTTGGGAGCATTAGGATAATGTGGCCCCTATGACCATAGTAATAAAGCACTATTTTGTTAGAATAGACAGAATAGACATTTTTGAACATGACTCTTTAGAGATGTATATGAGGATGCCCTACCTTCAAATCTAACCAGGCAAAAATAATTTTAAAATGTTGTTATGTAATGAGGGGCTCAAGTTCTTGCTACACATTTATAAAAAAATAACAAAGACGAACAAATGGACCATAGTCAGTAAGCATTTGTTAAGACTGATTTTAAAGCAAGAGTAGAGTAGCTATCGGTAACCGTTGGCAATGGAGTAGGGATTAGACTATCGCGACCATCGCGGGGCCCTGAGCATGTGCCCATTGTGCCCAGTGGGGAAGAGGGGACTGAAACTGAGGAACAGCCTGATGAAAAGTAAGTGTCAACTTTTGCTTACTTGTAGGTGTCATTTGTTGGCCGTGGTATCCATTTGTTGCCATTTCGATTGACTAGGACATCAAGTCTCTGTATCCTGTTAAAACTCACTGCCTCATATTATCACCCTTCAGCCGACGGGTGAATAGGATTGTTAGTAATGACACAGATAATATTATAAATTTATAATATTACAACATAGTAATGGGGACTAGTGGCCTTATTACTACTAATGTACTATGACAGGTTGACATGGAAGGAGTGAATTTATCACGACGTGCGAACTCAACTGACTTTCTGCTCCTCTTGTCATCTTTAACTGGTGCCCCGCTAGCGTATGCTGTTAGCGCAGGCAGACCAGAGAGTGAGAGAACTTGTTAGTAATTTAGATTATTTTAAGATATTGATAACGACAAGAAAATTTCGGCTGGGGACATCATAAACATCATAGATCTGTTAACATCCGGCTGTCAGAATCCTGATAACTTCATCGACAAACAGTCCAAGGAAGAAATTGCTAAAATTGTAAGTATCTATTGATATTTAAATACAAACTCGGTGAGATTTCTTTTCGTTATTTCCCGAATTTGTACAGATTTTTACTCAGTTTAGTGAGAACTTACTGACCGACTTATATATCGGTTTGTTTGTACCACATTTAAGATAATATTACATCTATACTAAGTGGATTTACATTCATAGAGTTGCGGGTTATAACTGGAAGAGAACGGTTGAAGATCGGGCCCAGTGGTGTGCCTTGGGGGAGGCCTATGTCCAGCAGTGGACTGCAGTGGGCTGATGATGATGAATTGTTGCTGTAGAGAGATAAACAACTTATATATTCCCTATTCATTAACATTGATTAATTGTAGCTATAGACGTGTTCTAGAGTGGAGACCGCGAATTGGCAAACGTAGTGTAGGACACCCCGCAGCTAGGTGGAGCGAAGACATTTATAGAGTTGCGGGTTATAACTGGAAGAGAACGGTTGAAGTTGACATATCTCTGTAGATATTAAAATAAAAAACACATTAAGTACCAAATATTGAGATTGTACACAGAGAACATACATTTTTTAATATTTGTCAATATTCAGTAGTAAGGTGCGTTAAAATATTTTATTGAAAAAACGACTACAGTAAAGTTTTGACAAATTGCATAGGGATACCTGTTTTTTTACTTAGGTTTAGCATAGAAATTAATATATACAAATATATAACGATAGCTAATGTTATAAAGAATAACTTAGGCTACTTTTATTTTAGATGATTTATTAATTTTAACAAAATATAAGTTAAATTCCACATGGACGAAGTAGCTCGTAATAGCTATATAATATTTGATATACCTACATATTTAGGGACATCAGTTTAACAAAGTGACATTTACTTGACTAATCCTACTCCATATGGAATTTTGTGTTTAAGATGGTGGTGCTAAATTAAATGTGGTGATGTTACGGATTTATTTTTTATATCCGACTCCGACAGCGGAGGAGAATTGAAAATGCTTTATTCAAATAAACTTAATTTAAGCACTTTAGAATATTTACACTTATCCTTCTTTTTATCTACCTCTCATTCGGAAAGCCGTTTTATCGGAAGCAGAACGACATTGTTAAATTTTTAAGTCGAAATGCACACATTTCGACATAAAAATGTAATGTTACCTACCAAACAAACTACCAAAGAGCACTAATTTATTAGGAATAAATATTAAATATACGATAACATTAAATCTCACGCAATGAGGTAGGTACCTATTTCAAATAGGATTTCAGATTCAAAACTTTACCAGGGAAAGTGTTGCGTTTACCCATGACGTAGATAACTGATAATACTTCTGACAACCTCATTGGGAATAACAATCATAGCGTTATGTTTGTGTAGGTAATTTATGCTCTTTTTTTTACTCCGCAGGTTATGAACGAAATAAAATTTAATAAATGCGGAAATATCAATCTACAAGAATTCGAATTCGTGCTATCAAGATTGCCTGAGTTTAAGTCAACTTTTTATTTTAGACTATAATAAAGTTATTTTTGTAAAATGTATGCAATGTAATAAAATTTTAGACACACAATTAACTTAATTATCCATATCTCGGCAGCCTAATTACAAATGGTTAATAAAAACACAATTTTAATAAAATGTAATGATAAAGCTTTTATTTATTTTAATCCATCAACCCGTGCTCCTAGATAATTTTATTTGTACTCAGAGGAATGCTGCCACATAATATTTAAAATTGTAGATACAAATTGTATGCAGGATGATTTATCGCACGAACGCCTTGCAAGCAGTTTTATTGAAACGGCCAGCGAGTGTGCGGTCTGGCAACGCTGGGAGTCCGCTAGTTCGGCCCGTACTAGGTAGGACCAGAGGCTGTTTGTATTTGACGAAGTACATCGGGAAACCGAGATAAGTTCTAAAACCATAAATATAATAAATACATCATCTGCTTCATCCTTATCCCATTTATTAGGGGTCGGGGCATTTGTTTTTCTCTTCCATTTATCCTGATCCCAGTGATCTCGTTATTTACAGGGCGTAAACATATTCTACCTTACCATCTATCCATCATACATACACACAGTCCATCCATCTCTGTTTCGGACTTTCTTTGCCCTTATAACCATCCACATTCATATGTAACACCTTCCTTAAAACATTATCTTCATTCCTACGCATTACATGCCCATACCACAACAGACGCCGCTTTCATACTTCCTCTAATGTATTCATTCTTTATCTTATCCATTCTTGTCACATCAAACATCCATCTCAACATTCGCATAAATATAATAAATATCTACCTAATTTAAAAATGGTTTCCAGCAAGACTATCTATATAATCTGGAAATGTAGACAAGAAATTGAAAGCGGTGTTACTATTTATTCTTTGTATTTTATTTTTAAGCGTTAATCAGTTCCACATTCGCTTAAAAGTACAATATTAATTTAGAACTTTAAATTCCGAATTGTATACAAAACAGCACCTGGATGTTTCCAGAGGTCTCGTAAAATGTAGTAATCTCACCTATTTCAGTTGTCAAGCGATTTAGTTTTGAGCCTTTAGATTTAGAAATACAGTCATAATATCATCTGACTTCTGACTTCCTCCGAAATGGCAACGTAAGTGTAGTGTTCTGGGCGTTACATGATAACTACATATCTGTGGTGTTTTTCAGGAATACCATAATAAACAGTTACCACTTACCATCAGGTGGACCGTCGGCTTGTTTCTCTTATTTAGATAAAACATCCAAATCAATCGCCTCTTACTTTCAGCAAGAAAAATCTAAGTACAGTTCGTACGGACAACTTAGATTTTTTTAATCTTCAAAACTTACGCGGTCATTCCTGCCGGACTCTGCCATAGATATTCTTGATCTTTGAAGTAAAGTAAAGCATGGTTTGCCTTTGCATATCCTCTGTAATAATCCCTATGTCGTTGACAAGCCTGGTAAGCACAAAATATGATTATAGTTCGTGTAGGTACTCTAGTAAATACTGAGGTAGACAAATCAGAGTGAAAACCCTCAGTAGTACATATTACAAGCAATTTGCTTGTAATATGTACTACTGAGTGTGTGTGATGTGTTTTAGTTAAAGAGTGAGATATAACAATAAATTTACAGGTTAGTCCTCCGGAATATTAATGCATGCGTGGTATCACGGATGTTATATGATGACGTTGTGGTGGCGCTGTTCATGTAGATATAGGTATAGGCAATCAAGTTTATGACATACCACCAGGTGCCCTCTCAGCTTATTTGAGGAAAAATAAAGATACACGGCTAGTGATTAGGCCAACTTTTTTGTTTTGGGTATGAATAATCGGAGCACTCGCGCGCCAACTGGATGCAACTGGATGGATGCATCGTTAAACATTCACTAAATACCGTACTGATACTCTATCTATCGGCGATACTCACCCTACCCGTTTAAACTATACTAATAAAATAATTAAGTATTTATTACGATGTGCTAATTGATCTCACTTCATCCTAAATCTACGATCCCTGCGATGAATAGTTAGAACCTATATGATATGTCAAAGACTATAACGCGGTGTGTGCCTAGCAATAGTTGTGGACTGTCGGTAATTATAAAATGAAAAACTCGTAGATGTTATAAATATTGTGAACCATTTAAACTGTGTGATATTGTGCATTAGCTAGCGTATAGGGTGTAATTTGGTTAAGACTATTCGTTAGTGATATATACTGCTACGTCTGCATTTATTTGATACACCAGCAACATTTGAAGAGCACTGTTCAAGATTCAAGGTTAAGTTTTCCAACGTTACCACAGGCGGGTACATCATTCCATATTTAATTACTTACACATTAAATGATACCAACAGTACCTACCACATTTTTTTATAGAAGTTTAGAAGCTTTAGAATATGTTACCTCATAAAATGTATCAATTTCACCTTGTCTGCCATTATCTACAAATAAGATGTCCATTTTATAATAAATATATATAAATTTTGAATCTTATAAAAAATAAATCGATTAAATTAACGAAGATTTTGTGCTACGATTGATTTAATAATTTTATTAACTAATTATATTTTATAACTATATATATATATATATATATTATATTTTAGTAACCATTCTTAACTCAATATTGAGACATTTCCGCACACAGTCCAAACGCGATTATCTCTAATGTCTCCTGCGTCCCATTCTTACGTGCCAGTGTTTTTTTTTATATTTTTTAGTCGAATCTTAGGTATATGAAGGTTTTTTCAGTAATATGCAATAATAATAAGAACCTTTAGACAATTCATACAGCATCATTTAGCCCCAAGCTAAGCAGAAGCTTGGCTTGGGGTATTAAACAATTGATAGAAATAATTAAATACATTTTAGTTTTAAATATATACATACAAAACAGCTAGACCAACCAATCACAAACTCATCATATTTAGTTTGCATGATTGCACGATGCCCCGTACTCCTCACACGCGGAATCAAACCCGCGACGTATAGTTGGTTACCATCGGAAGCACATATAAGATAATATTATATCGGAAGTAAAGCGGTATGCTAAACTGCTAGACCAACGCGATAGTCTATGAATGACAGTTTTGCAATAAAAAACAGCAAAAGATGAAATAAAAGTAAGTACGTATAAAATGGACTGTGATTTATTTATTTATAACACTTTATTGCACCATCATATAAAGGACAAGAACAAAATTAAAAACATAAAAAATAAAACTAAGTACAAAAAGCGGTCTTATCGCTAATGCAATCTCTTACAGACAACCTTTGGAAAGAGAGTATTTACAAAAAATAGAGTAGGTGGCGCATTAGTGGAAATATGTTATTATATACACTTATGTAAATAAAATATAGTAGATATCAGCGAACGTACACAGAAATGACACAAATTTACATATGAATACATATATAATATAATATACATCAAATAATTATACATAATCGAATATTATACATATAAAAAAGAAAAAAAAACACGCAGAAGATGGACTGTGATGTATAGTATAATATGTATATTATACAAATCATAGTTTTTTTTAATGTAATCAATAATGCTAGTCACCTTATAATTTCACTAGCTGACCCGAGCAACTTCGTTTTCGTCACATTTATCCCGTTTTTGTTATACTTTTTACTGCAGCTCCGCTATTATTGAGCGTTGCATATTATATAGCCTTCCACTATAAATGGGCTATCCAATATTAAATTTACCTTTATATTAATCTGATCACCTCTACCACATTACAAACTCAAACTTTACCTCTTTATATTATTAGTTTAGATACGACTATTTGTGTGTGTGACGATATGCAATATTTTGAAATTACCGCCAATCTTCAATAATTCACAGACCATATAAATACTACAGAACTACGTTAACAACAGTTTATTGTTGTACAATATCACCACACATAATTGTGTTACCCATTTTAGACGGCGCCGGCGATTGTAATGGATTAAATACTTATCACCACAGATAAAATATGCATTTATTTTTATTATCTAATGAAATGGTCGAAAAGGTTTTTATTTATGTGGATGTGTGGATGTGGATTTAGTTTTCTGAGTCCCACGTGGTTACATTGGATATGCGTTCATGATCCATTTAATAAACAATACAGGTAAACGCCAAGTATCTACTAACATGAAATCATTAACATATAGTAATTAACTATCATGAAATTTACGATTTACACAACATTTTACGTGAGGTCTAAACATCTTTATTTAGTTTATAGAAAAATTTAAACGAGAAATACTCAAAGTTTAAATTTGGCACTAAATTAAATAAAATAAATGCTTTGCAAGCAGACTTATTGAAACGCCCACGTAGCGAGCGAGATGTGCACTCCGTAGTTGAAAGTAATATATTTCACGTGGTATAACGGGAAACTATGATATACACTGAAAATGAAATAATTGTAAACTGAATACTGAATTTGAAATAATTATGTTGTTTTTATTTTATGAACGGACAAAACGTCTCTATTCCCTATAATTGTACCCTACAACCGAAATACAGCTTACAAAGTAAGTTGCTTGGCGACTGAAATAGGTAAGCTGAGGAATGCAATTCTAATCGCAGAGTCGTTTGCGTGGGTACGCAAACGACTTCTGCGATTAAAATTGCATTTGTGATCGTACAAAATTACAAACTCCAATTGATACAAAAATATATTATATACTGTTTTAAATTAGACGCGGTCATTATTTATACGTATAATTAGTAGAAATCACGGGATCTTACCATGTTGTAAACTGACACACAGTTTACCCGTGATCATGGTGGTTGAAACACTGTTGATGAAGCGGTGAAACACGGTGGTTGAAGCCGAAATATCGGGAACTCAGCAAATATATAAGTATAAAACGTGGTAAGAGATTTTTACTAATTATACGTAAAAATATATTAATTTTGATTCATAGCCGTTATATTAAACATGTATAATTTTTTAGTTATGGCGCCGAAAAATTAGGAGAGCAGACAGATTTATAATTAATGACTGAAAGCAACAATGATTTTTTTAATGAATAAAAACAAGTTTTGGACAGAGCGATAAGAGGAATAAGAAGAAGATGTAACTGAACCCTCTCAATATCTCGTGTTGGTATTTTGACAATTCCATTAATTCAGGAGTTTTTCTCACTTTGTCACAACACTACAAATGGATAGGCAGGAAACGTCACGTCTAATTAAAAATACGACTATAAACCCTCTCAATATCTCGTGTTGGTATTTTACAACTACATTTTTGGTACAAGAACATACAGCCTAAATAACTGATGTTGCTCTGCGATACTTAGAAGACAGTTGTTGACTTCTACTGTCAGTGTCAGAATAGGCCATCAGACCAGCCACCTCTCATAATCAAACGTCAAAACAAGGTTAATAAAATTTTGTTTTACATACTATTTTCATTTTATTGGTATTTTTTCTTAATAAATGTTTTCTGCAGTTTAAAAACAAGGTTCTAAACAGATAAGGTGCATAAACAATTTAATCATGTCGTCAACATTAAGTTAACAGCCAACCCTTTGTTATTTTTGGTGTACTATTTTTGTCCGCTCTACATTCGGTGCATTGAAATAATTTTGACATCCAGGAAAAGAATGTTCTTCGTGCGTGGTAAGTTTAATAGGTCTCCCGTTGTTATTACATGTAATAACCAACTAAAACTTTGGTGAAATGGGATTACAAATTACTTATAGAATAATGTCGCGTGGGAGTGATGGTCATTATCATATTTTTTGCTCAGCATTACGTTCGTGTACATTCCGTATCATAATAATTTTCATTATATGACTACTTGTGCTCTGTTCATACTCATTTCTGTGCACTGTTGATATATTACATTAATATTTATTTTCTGATATGTGTATTGTATATGCATATAAATATATATATGCACATAAGCTTGTACCATAACATATGTACATAGCTCATGACGGGTTTTACAAAGTATGAGGATATATACATTATAAACGATTTCCACAAAAAATCAATAGAACAATTACTTATTAATATATACACAAACGCTTTGGGTGATTATAAAATATAGATTCATAATTTTATAGTATTTTGATAACATAATTATTTTGTATTGTTATGACAAAATATTGTATACGTAGAATTGCCATTTATAATGTTTTGTGAAATCTGAATGTCAATGAATTGATTGTTTCTATAAATATAGTATTTTCCTCAGATTACTCATGAAGTAAATGTTATCAATTATTGTTAGATGTGTAGTATTTTTTAATATTTTGTGAAATTACTAATAATGAAATCTTGTTTAATAGTATAGACATAAACTGATAAACAGCATGACTGTTTTGTTTCTATTTTTGTTTATATTGTTAAACTGAGACACATATTTTAAATGCAGAAATGTATTTGTCTATTATATTTTATTATTATGATAGAGTTGGTATTCCACATAACTATGTACATTATATTATTCTGCTTTTTAACCCTCATGGGTAAAAGCACCTCCATACTTCTCTGGAACTAACCATGCCACCTGTGTTTACATTTTTTTTAATTTCTTATATCAACTTTTTTCTGCCAACCTAGATTTCTTGTTTATGTTCACTTGGTTACTGTATCATTAATTAAATATCACTTAGTAATATAAACAATTTGGTGCCAATTTTTGTATTCGATACTATTTGTTATAACTCACTTGCTATTACAGCTACATCTGCTTTATTTTTCAAGATAAAGTATGGCCTGATAAGATGCACATATCTTCATCTTTAATAATATTGTATATCATATTTCATTAATATTAACAAATTGTGAGCAATTAAACCTGCTACATCGGATATAAGTTGGCATAATACACTGCCAGACCACATAGTAGTAAATAGTGAATATAGACCAGTAAATAGTGAATATTTATTTTACATAGTCTTTATTTATTCATCTCATTACTGTAAAATATGAAGAGAAAACAGACATTAGCACTAATGGTTAGTAATGAAATCAACTTTTATGACTCATTTATTGTATTATTGTAGCTGTAATTGTTAGGTACAATGTGAAGTTATATTATCATATCTTCACATTGTACTTATCAACATTTTAAATATCTAATTTTATTAGCTTTTATCATTTGATTGATTGTAATGTATGCAATCAGCATTGATTTAGAATGTTTATTTTGATTAATATAATTATTCAAATGAAATGAATGTATTAATAATAGGTTAGGCAGTACTACAATAAGGGTTGTGTTAATGGCAAAGTCAATCATCTAATGTAGTATAGGCTTAGCCCAATTATAACATACACTTGTCAAGTGATTATCTTCATTATTGAGGTTTGTGACTGACTCACAGATTGGTTCCTGTTTTGGTTATTCTCTATGTGTGTTGATTTTTTGCATAATGGAAATTGTCATGGTACATGTATCTTATGATGAACAAATTTCGGCAGACCATCTTGTGGAGCTACAAGCTCTTATCCTCTTATATCCTGAATTGTGGTTTGGCTCAATATCTGTTGTAGCGTGCTATCTACCTAACTTGTTTTGACATACCTTCAATGAATTGAACACCCAGACAGATAAAATGTCAGTGTTTCAGTCACTTGTCAGTGTGTGACAGTGTTTCCTTTCTATAGTATGTATGTATGTATTTACCAAATAATGTATCTATGTATTTATATCTTATTGTATCTATGTATTATTATATTGTATATATAGATGTCTAGTACCCATCACGCGATCTCTGATTAACTTGGTACTTGATGGCGCTATGTGAACTGTCCTGAGATATTATATTGGGCCGACCCACTATTTTGGGATAAAGGTAAGAAGATGATTATGATATGTGCTGAATTGAGCTATGTTGGCGGCAGGTGAGGTGTGAAGAGCGTGTGTGATGGTAATGACGTGCGCGACAGGCATGGGCGACGCGCTGCTGCGCGAGCGTCTGCCGGCGCTGTGGAGGCGTATCGAGGACACACACTATAGCTACCTCGAAACTGACGACAGCCCAGAGAAGTTGCAGCAGAAAGAGAAATTAGAAGGTTACTCATTGAACTATTTAGTAAATATCGAAATTTTTGTGTTATATACACATATAAATAAAATTAAATTGGTTTGTCTACATCTTATATATAAAATTCTTATATCACAATGTTAGTTACCATATTTCTCTAAAATGGCTTCACTGATTATTATAAAATTTTGTGTGCATGTCGGATAGGTCTGAGCCTTATCCTTCTAATTGCATAAGCAGCAGAACTAAGTCTACTGGCTAATTTTGAAATATGGGGCCCCCATTGTAACTTCGGGTCCACTGTTATTCCTAAAAAAACTGTATCATTAACAAAATTTACTATTTCATCATTAAGCAATAGCTGCGTATTTACTTGTTTTACATTAGGCAGCGTGAATTTAATGCACTTAGTTTTGTTGGAGTTCAATAATAGATTATTACATGTGAACCAATTTAGTATGGCAGAGATAGCATAATTTACATCCTAATTGATTAAATCAGCCAACAACTATTTTCATACCCATTGATGATTAGGGTATATTTATTATATCATAATATCTAAAATCACAACTATCTTAACTTAATTTAACAGATTACATTATCGAGTACCTGTCACTAGTGCCACATGAGTGCAAGTTTGGGCTAGCAGAGACTGGCAAGGTGTTCCAGCGGACTATCAATGAGTTGTCAGAATTCAGCGCGTACCGTGCCGGCCTCGGTTGGGCGGCGCTAGCGCGGTACGCTGCCAATCTTCTCGCACAACCATGGCGGAAGGAATATAAGGTCATAAGGGTAAGTAAATCAGACATTAGAAAATATACATGTTTAAATACGTGTGTGGAGTTTGTACTGAATATATATTTTTTTATTGAAATACTTCTTGGCCTCAATATTCGACGGCCTCGGTAGTCTTGCGGTTGTTTAAAAGTTTTTTATATTTTATTTTCTTTCCAGTTATATTGTGGTTACTATAAACATGAGGTAGAGGCGAACATGGTAGGCGCGGAGATACTGCTGCATGCAATGGGATATAAGTCAGTGGGCTCCGGCCGCATGGCTCTTGATGCACCAATTTGCCCTGATATGGTCGCAGCTGTTTCCAGAGATGCGCTCATTGCCCAGTGTGAATGTCAGGTAATTGCATGCTACAGATTTCTAATGTATTATTTATAATTTCTTTAAGTACAGATTAAATTCTGGATCGAATAACCATAAAGATATAATTGATTACATTGTTCAAGAATGCAGTTTGCAATGCAGGTTGCAAGAATAAAAATTTGTCGTAGTTACACTAGACTACGA
The DNA here is from genome assembly GCF_030625045.1 of Achroia grisella. Classification (NCBI taxonomy): domain Eukaryota; kingdom Metazoa; phylum Arthropoda; class Insecta; order Lepidoptera; family Pyralidae; genus Achroia; species Achroia grisella. The sequence goes on from NW_026712961.1 coordinate 344,745, forward strand.
CAAATTTTTATTTGTCACTTATTTTTTACACTGTTTCCACAGTTACTTATTTATTCCAGAAATTTAGTAACAATGTACATTGTGTTGAAATTTGCTGCTAATATATTCATCAGTATCTACTATAAAAAAACTATTCCAACAGAAAAAAATGCAAGCCCTTAAAAAGTCTTTAATTGTGTATTGTCTATGTTAAAAAGCCTTACTGCTTGGAAATGTACACCGTGCTACTCGATATTAGAGTCGGTTTTAATAATTCAAATGTAGATCTGAATGATAACGAGAATGTTCGCCTTTTTTTCAGATAATGTCTCAGATTTGGGAGGCGGTGTGGAGTAGCGGCGCGCGCGTGTCGTGGGCGGATGTGGCCCGCGAGCGCGTGTCGCACGCCGCATCCGCCGCCGCAGCCGCCGCGCGCCTCGCCGCCCCGCACTCACATCCGCACCAACATCCACATCCGCATCTACAACAACTACCGCCCCTGCGGGATGCTCGCCATATTGATCTGTCATATGTCGACGGTAAGGCTATCACAAGTCCTAGTGTGTGAATGTGTGAATTTTGTTATGAAATGGAAATCTGTGATGCAGCTTCTTGAATTCATTTGCAACCTGTACAGTGAAATTAAATTGTTCTTGTTAAAATAATCTGAATATTTTTAATGTATAATTATTGTATTTGTATTGATTGGGTGTGGTTTATGGGATTCGGTTTTCTATAATTATGTAAGTTATTTTCTGTATCAATAACATTTTTTTTTATAATATTAAGATTAAAAATAAACTCTGTCCCAATCTCAATCAGTTCAACTTTACGCTTAGGTAATTAGCTACATATACACGTTTTTTTAAAATTTCAGGTCCAGAAATATACTCCAATGTGCCAGTAACAGTAACAGAACTTCCGTCACGGAACAGGTACCATCCCCTAACTACATGCAACCGAATATGTCCAGAAGAAACCTCATTGGATGAGCCCATTGTGCCGATGATGCATCCTTCCTATATGATGGCCCCAAATGCCATACCTCCTCAGATGATGTACCCTATTCCACATCAGCATATGCACCCGGACGTACCTGTAACAGTTACCAATGTACCAATGATGACTCCTTATGGGGTACCTTATTACTATCCCGTTCAGTCGCCGTACATGATACCTACTCCTGTATACGCACCTATAAAACATGCTAACAATGTTCCTATCAATGGTTATCCACCTATACCACAATATAGGTATCCAACAGTCCCAACAGCTCAATTAATAGAATTGGATTCGCCATCTATCTATGAGAATGGCAAGTTTGACAGGCACAGAGATGAGGATCGTGGTCACAAAAAGAATAGACAACTTGAAAACTCGAGGCGGAATAGCACGTCGAAATCAAATTTCAGTGATATTACTTTACCGAGTTTACCTCGATCAGACACTCAACCTGTTTTGAGTAAAGCCAGAGAGGATGGTATGGGGACATACGAAAGCTGGGATTATGTATTTAGAAATTTGTCTAGCAAAGATCAAGACGGTGACGGCCGGAGTCGATACTCACCGTCTCTCGATAGGGATTCGAGGACGCTTGACAGATTGGACAGGGAAGAACGTAGAGCGAAATATCAACCTACAACACTTGACTTAGAAGATGGTCTACAAGCGATGAATCTCGACCGGTCATACGACGACGAAGTTTATCGAACGGCTAAAGTGAACGAGAATTTAATGAAGATGAAACACGAGCAAGAGTTAAAACGCGCTAAGCAATTAGCAAAGAAACAAGCGGAAGAAAAGAGGATACGGAAACTTGAACCCATCGGTAATCCTAAGGCTGACGCCTTAATCCCGACGAAAGTTGCACCGGATAAAGTGAAGTTATTGACAAAGAAAGATATAAAAGACAGGAAGGAAGTAATCAAGCAGCAAAATTCTATAAATGGTACAATGTCGAGTACGGCAGAAGTGAAAAAAGTAAAAAAGCCCACGAAAAATGTGGCCATAGAAGTTGAAAAGCCGAGCAAGAGCAAACCTGTAGAAAATGGAATAAATAATGTGCCACACAGTTCCAAGAGTAATACAGGTATGTAGATTTATTTAGTAACTCTATAGAAGAACTGTATAAATATTTTGTTATATTTAACGGCTACATTATCTTATTTTATTTATTATATACTAATGTTGACCTGTAGCACTGCAATTTACGTAAATCTATTGTGCTCGCCCTTTTTCAAATTTCGGACCTAGACCCGTCAGGGACAACAATTGAAGGATTAAATAATATCCTTTAATTAAATCCTTCATTTCTAAGAGGAGTGATGATTGGCCAGGATAGATTGAATACTTTCCAAAGCAAATATTTCGTTTATGCATGAGCGGGGTAAGACCACATAATATGTGTAGTGGCGTTTCCTCTTTAGCTTGACTTAATATGCAGATTTTTGCTGAACACAGGCTTAAATTTGCCATGTGTTTATTCAAGTTGCAGTGTCCAGTGCGGGCCCTTGTCATGATGCATATTTTGTTTCTACTCAATAGCAATAGTCTAGTAACGAAATTAATTTAGAAAGTAATAAATATGTCCAGGATTTATATGTATTATGAATAAAATACGTATCAAACAAAGTAGCGACATCTCAATATATTTATATCTTCTGTCTCGAACTAAATCTACATTTGGAAAATAATCCTAGAAAAATTTAAAATTCAATTGACATAGTAGAATTTTAATTACATAAATAATAAAACAACGTCTATTATTAAATTATAAATTCTCTTTCAGGTTCAATTTCCACACAACCAAATAATGAGTTAAAAGCGCAGCTAATAGTATCGCTAGACGAGCCGGATACCGCGCGGCCCGCCAGTCGCTCGTCTGTGCGTCCCGAGCGAAGCGACGAGCGGTGGGAGTGCACGACATGCACTTATCTGAACCGCGGCGCGCTAGGCGCCTGCGAGATGTGCGGTAAGTCGCGTCGAGGCCCTGAGATCCAGCCGTTAACTTCGGGAGGACGTGAGTGCCCCGCCTGCACGCTCGTCAACCGCCGCGACGCGCGGCTTTGCGACGCCTGCGGCACGAGTCTCGACCACTGTCCCACCTACATATAGGCCGCTTGTATCGCCTCTTATCAGCGATTCGTCAATCGTCACCACGCCTGAGTTTGTAACTCCTGCGTTACTTGCCTCGACCACTGTTACCACGCTTGAATAATTATGTTAACTATTGAATTAAGCCGGCCTCAGATGTAGTTTCAAAGTGCAAATATTATCATTGTCCCGTCCTGTGTCGATTTTTTAACACACATCTAGGCGTTAAAGTTCAAGTGAGTGACGTGTTTTGTACAGTAAAAGCGAGTGCAAAGTACAGTACTTAATTGGTACTGGCAGCTCCACTTATTTGTGCCAACATGTGTTCAAATGTGTGTTGAAATATCTTCTAATGTGTTCTAACCTTTGACGCTATGCTCTGGGCCGGGGATAGAATTACTTTGTTTATTTCTGTGTATGGACCAACCAGTTGTCACTAAGTCTGTATTGATGGTGGTTAGTATAGCGCGTCAAATGTAATGATACTGAAAATATTAATAATTACAGTTTAATAGTTAATGTATTGGCCTTCTTATATAACACCTGCTGGTCTATTCTGGAAACTAATTTCGATCCAATAACATTGGATTACCCCGTTTCATACTTATTCTATTCAATTATGCATTAACAAAGCATTAATACCAAATTTTGTGGTCAACGAAATTATTGACATTTTATCAATTAATTCGGTGTTGTCTTGATTATATTTTAAAAGGACAATACAAAACTAGATTGGATCGAAACCGATATTAAGATTATACTTCAGAGTGGATACCTACGGATCCAATGTGGCATATTGATGACTTCGCTGGTAGAGGCAGCGGTGTTTGAGTATAGAATATAACGGTGAGCGTTTGTGGTAGAGCCGCCCACGTTCTTATGATCGGAGAGTTTCAATAATCGGGTTGCCAAGTTATGTCTAATCATTTTGTTTTAAATATCTTTGCACAAAGTTAGGTAAAGTATAATAATCTGTAAAGGGATGTGCTACTATTGTAAACTTAATTACTAGACTGTATATGTTAGTTATTAAATATTAATAGAATAAAGTCGAGACCATCCATCTTATAAAGGGCAGCAGTGTTAAATTATTTTGTATTATATATTAATTAAACCACGATCTTATAAATTATAGTAATTAACATTATTAAGTTTATAATTTTTATTATAGTACCCAAATGGTAATCTGTTTATGTTCCACTAACGAATTTACTACATTTTAGTTATGGTATGCATTGTGCAACCAGATATAATCAGATTTGTATATTGCGTTTAATTGGTGACGGGGATACAATGACAGGTACATTTACTAACGCACAGAGTAACCCTGTATTGTTTATTTTAAGCTGGTTTCTTTATTTAATAGAGAACCTTACAAAGATACCCTAGAGCTATGCATATAATGAAAAATCCTCATTACCTTATTAGTATCATTAAATTGTGCAAAATGTATAGAATTAAAAGTGCATCTTGTATTTTCAAATGCGTCTAACAAATTATATGTATTTTTGATTGAATTGGTATTAAAATGCAGTTAGACCACTTGAGCGAATTCCGGTGTGCCTACTCTTATAAATTTTCTTCGTACGTGATACAGCATTTCAAGTGCATTTATTTATTGACTTAATGCAGGAACAACGTCGTTTGTCTGATTCTTGCGTTCTCTTAGTCTAACGTCACCAGAGCGTGACTCTTCATAATGATTTATTAATTTGCAAGCGTACACGATGTAACACAAATAACTAGTTCTCAGCAAGTCGACTTGGCAATTAATGAAGCGAGTGTAATTGGTACTCGACAAGTGGACTCGATTGAATCGAAATGAAATAAATAAGATATGAAAATTCTGTAAATGACAAATAATATAAAAAGTGTGTGTTGAAAATGTTCTTCAGTATCTGTCGTCTCGATTCGATTACGCCTAAAATTGACTAGCAGAATATCGATTGATTTTTTAAGAAATTTATATATAATTTTATTTATAATTCGATATAATTTTCTTTCTAATGCACAAATTATATTTCAAATAATTTTTCTTATGTTTTACGTTCTTTTGTTTTGTACAAGTTACCTCTAATTTAATTGCCAATTTGATCCATTGTGAACAAATTTTTTTTATACAAATAATTATGTATGTTGAAATAATAAATATCCTGAGTAGGACCAAAACCTATGACGTAAGTGGGTAAAGCCAATATAAAAAAATATATTCCTGCTTATAATATATATGTATTATAAGTCCATACAAATCTTTATAGCAAAATGTGCATTGCTGCATCGCTCGCAGTAAATTATAATATTGTTAATTCTATTGAAAATGTCGATTGTTTTATATTCTTTGTTACATATAAATGTTAAATTTGCTCATGTTAATGTTAGAATTTATGAACACACTGATTTCATGTGTGACGTCATACACTGTGAAGTATTATAATAGTGGTTTATATGGTGGTAGGTTTGGTTAACCTGTTAAATCCGTATCTTTGTTTTCATTCTTACTTGTTACTTTTAATTTATGTAGAATGTCTTAAAGTTCCGTGTAGGTTCATCATTTCCGCCAATGAGGCATGGCATATTTTTATAACAACTGCATACAATTTATTTAATTTCTTTTAAATCTTACGGAATCGTGTCTTTTAATATAAAAGTGCCCAATGACATAAAGCTTCGTGTACTCGTACCTGATAGTAAAAATGACCTGATATAGAGAATTCAATCTAATATTTTTCAACCTTTTAAGTAGGGTTAACCCTGCGTTAGATATTAATACTAAGCGTTATTCAAATTTCAATGTAATGCTGTTACTTTAAAGTTGTATGGCCCGTTTACGGGTGACTTATCGACTTTAAACTTAATGTCATAATTAATTCGATAGATTAAACATACCCATCAAAATGCAGGCATGTCGAGCGTTGCGAAACGCAACTTTGTAACTCAATCTGGGGTTAATAACTTATGAATTTACTTTCACGGTTGTTCGTGAAGGTAACTTAATAATTTAATTATACAAAGTCAAAATTGATCGTTTATAGCTAGTCGACAAATTAAGAGATTTATGCTAAATTGTAGACCTACTATAAGTGTAATCCGCCAAAAGACAAATGTTAACAGTATCAAAAGAAAGTGTAATCTGGTGGTGTATATGTTGATCTGGGAACACTACCATTTCTTAGTGCCAGATAAATTATCTGACTGAAATCTAACAGATAAGGTACATAACATATGTCATATCATTTTAACACATATACATATAAAATCTACTATTTTGTTGTTTACTTACTGAACTCATTTAATTTATCGGGATATATTTCTTATTATTCTTGAGGGTATACAGTGATTAATTACATGTTCTATTATTTTTTTTCCTCTCTTCTCTCTTTGTGGTTGAATTTGTATTTATCTAGCAAATAGATTTGTGAGAAATTGTGCTATCTGTTGGATTAGGTCAGGTTGCTTATCAAAAACCAATATAAATTAAGTCATATAACAATATATTATTTTATGGCAATTATTTATTTCATTTCTAACAATCGCTTTGCTACAGGGTAACGTAAAATATATAAGATACAAGATATTGGAGCGATAACTATTTATTGTGTTAACTTTAAACGTATATGGCACAGAGTTGAAATTATCTCGAAATTATATTTATCATAATAATAGTGTTCGTTTGTTCGCCTTCTGAGATGCTTTAATGTTAGTTGAAAATAGATAATGCTTTTATTTTATTTTGTTTTTATTAAATTATTGATCTGTGTATATAATTGTTAGTTAATGTAAATAGTAGATATAATATATATTGATTTAGAACGCAGTGTGATTTATATATGTCGAAATAATAAGGTTTTAAAAATCATAGCGTTAAATAGTCAATGGGTATATATATATATAACATCACAACAAATGCACCCTGCATTTGTTAACATTATAATGTAATTTATTGTCACAGTTTACAAAGATAAATATACACAGTGTAATAAATAGTATCTACATCAATATTTATAAATAAAAGAATTAGCAGTCATAGATATAGACAGTCAAAGCACTAAGGACGTGTATTTTTCTATAATACAGGAAAGTAGATTTTCTCATACCTTGTATAACAATTTGCTTCGCATTGAGTTGCCTTTCATTGAATGGACAAGACTTGGAGATTAATTATACAGTTAAAAATGGAAACACAAATAGACAAATTGTGTATCTACTAAAATTACAAGAATAAATAATACTTATTGTTTTTCAAATGATGATGTTTTATTATTACAATATATATTCCTGTTCCAGAAAGATCTACAGCGAAGATATGATTTTTTTTGATAATGGTATGGTATACCAATCTGCACTAATAGTATGGACGGGGCACCAATGGAAGATAATTAATTTAGGTCAATGTTATGTATGATGGTTATGGCGGGGCTGCGATCTCCATTGAGCGGTTATTTATTTAAAATACCAGTTTTTTTACGGACTATACTAATGCTGTTGGCCGCAGTTGGCCTTTACAGTTTCACGGGGCGATAGAGGCCGAGTGCAGATAGACTCCAAATCTGCGAAAGCACTTATGGAGCGGCTGAAGGCCTGACAGATACGACTTTAGTCTGAGGCCACCGCTAGTGATTCGTACCTCGGCTCAATGCGTCGTAATTTCGTTCCCCGTTTGAATTGGATTGGGGGATCGATCAGAGGGGACCTTAATATACCAGTGTGCTATCGACTAGCTTGTTAATTGATGCATCACGGCGGCTCTCTGTTATTACATATTTTATTGGCGAATTTACCAGGATTTTACCACTGTGGTTCCTATGAGTTATGTTAAATGTGCTATGAGTAACAGATATACATTTCTCAGTATAGTCATTATACATACTAAGTTCCGTTCAAATTCGTTCGATTTTCAGTTCATATCCTTGAAAAGACAAACACACAGACAGTTTGACAACTATCGTATATGTAATACTAAAATTGAAGTATAGAATATTTGATAAGGTGCATATTCGGCAATAAGAAATCCTTGGATATTATCAAATCTTGTTGTAATAAATTCTATATCAGAGTTGCCCTTGCGAAGCGTACCCATAACTTACCTTGTAACTGCTTTTATATAGATCATACAAAATCGCCAAATGATTGACTTTAATCTGGAGCAATTGAGAATTGTGTTGCATAATGCAGTAGCCGACGATCTCCAATGGTTAATGACTGGTACATACGTATAACGACATGATAAGAATTAAGAGCAATGAACAAAACAATTTACTTAATCTGTACTTGTCTTGCTTCGGTTGTGAGCTTGTTTTGTATATGATAAATAATCTAAGACCTTGACTCTTAACATCATTTTATATCAGGTACCTACTGGAATTATTTTAATCACTATCGCTATAACTGCTGGTGGGTCATCTAAACAAACAAGGGACAGTCGTCATTTTCTATGTTTACAAGTTGCAATAGTTTGATTCCAACTACTATAACCGATACTAATATTATAAATTATAAAGTTCTGGTTACGGACACTGATTTCCTTTTGACAAAATTGTAATAGCATATGTTGGTGGTCACACTATTCTCCCTAATTTGAATTTAAAAATGAATCTGTATTGTCGTTGACAAGGTCATTTGAAAAGATTAAGAGCTGAATTTCTTGTTAGCTCGAATGCACTCCGAACTGACGGTAGATTTTGACATATCATAAGAGTCTGTTAGCGGTAAAGTTTGTACTAATGAGATTTTGTAATAATGTTTTTGATTACATATCATTAGTATGATCCGATTTTGACAAATGTTTATTATTATGATACTTGTGTGTATATAGAATAAACATTTAATCGAAAAATTGAGCATTGGTGTATATAACATCATGTGTGTGTGTGTGTGCATTCAACTGTGTGAGCGTAAGGTGGGTAGCTGATATTATATATAATTTGTTGTATATAAAACGGGAAATGTGACGGAGATGAAGTTGCGTGTGTCAGTTGTAAAATAAGTAGGTATATAAAGGTATATTTTTTTGTGAGAATTTATGTAGGTATTTATTATAACTCGAAGTATATCCGTTTTTGTGTGTAGGTATATAATCTGGCCAGGAAAATAAAATGGTTCACGCTAGAAGGGCCTGTGCTATTGACACTATAAATATGACGCACGTATTTGTATTTATGATTAAGTACCGCATGTAATAGAAGTTCTGCTTAGTTTGGTACTAGATGTTGATATTTGACTTGTCCGGAATTATTATTATCATTATTATTGTCGTACCGTATAGGTAAGTACTGGCAGAATTCTACCTGTTAACAGGTCGTGTGTCAGAGCTATCAACAGGTAATATTTGTTTTTGAAAACTAAAGTTAGCGAAGTTGTGGTGCGGTTAGAATACTGATGGACAGAGAGTCGGTTTTTTTATGAATACATATCACTTTGTTCATAGCATCAAAAGTCAAATTATGCTATAAAATTAAAACAACAAAATATCGTTTTTAATTTTTATTTATATATTTAATATCCATGTTGTTGGTAGCCACCATGATGTCCATGACCGCCTGAACCACCGAAGCCATGGTCGCCGTCATTGCCTCCGTTATGGCCGAACTCAAAATTTCCGGGTCCACTCTGGCCTGACCCAAAACCGCCGTGACTACCCTGGCCTGGCACAAAACCGCCGTGTCCACCTTGGCCTTGCTCGTAACCGCCTTGTCCATAGCCTCCTTGACCTGTACCGAAACCGCCGTGATCCGCTCCTCCGAATCCTTGGTCATTAGCAATTCCTCCATGACCACCACCATATCCGTGCCCATGCCCGCTATGGCCACCATAACCTTCGTAATTACCTCGAGGTAAGGCTAAAAGTGTATTCAGTATAATTATTAAGTTGTTTACTTATAGTACATTTTTTTAAAATGATAGAAAAAAATTAACTTAAAATTCATAACGCGAATGTTCTATGAATTAACAAAGATTGAGTGCGTAGCCGTTTCTATGTTGATAGTCGCATGCCCAATCCTTGTTAATGTTAGATTTACATTTCATTAAAACACGTTTCTTGCTCTTTCTTATTGTGAACGATCTGCGTTTTGAGTAGAGAGAGAATAGAATAAAAAAAATGTGACTATTCAAAAGTGCTTGTATTAAGTTCATTTGAATAAAGATTAATTCTATTCTATTTTATTCTTTATGTTACCGTAATAGAGCAAAATTCGATGCCACGACCATTAAAGAAGAAATGCGGCGAGCTTAACCGCTATACTACTAAGGACGTGAAGTCATAAGAGATGGTAGAAACAGAAACTATGATTTTTACCTAAAATTCATCAAGTGAGTGAAATACATACCGTAGCTAGCTACAGCCAGCGCCAATAACATGCACGCAATCTGAAATATTAGGTAGATAGAGATTAAATAACTTGAATATTTTACCTAGTTAATAGAAATAATTTAGCTAAAGTTAATATTATTACCTAAATAAATAAAACGTGGTAAAATCCCGCGATGTTTCGTAATTCTACATATAAGAAACAAGTCCTCCTTTGCTAATAATATTGTTCTATGTACATGCTTAAAAATTGTATTTTAAATTGAAATAGAGAATATACGAATATAAATGGTTACTGTTTTACTATATCTGAATAGAATAATTATTTATAGAAACTTAAGTGGCTCCTTTTTTTGTGCTACCAAGCAAAATCACAATAAATGTATAAGTAACATTATGATAGATCGATTGTTTTTGTTATATTTGAATACTTGCGTAGAAATTACAAAATAAAGAAAAATATAATGAGACCACTACGGTATTAACATTCAAACAAATCATTGAAAGATTACTGAAGATTTCGAGTAAAACACAGTTTTATTTACACTCTCCTGTGGTACTAGGCGTAAGGACCGAAATTTATAATATGACAACAAAACAAAGGGAAACCTAGACCGTTACATCTAATATTCACTTTATCACACATGAAACTTACTTTATATGCCATTTCTGCAGTCGATCCGAAGAAAACTTATTGACCTATTGAATTATGCCGGAGAAATCTGTGCTTGTGTTTATATATGTATCGTTATCTTGAATTTGGGAGTATCTGATAACCCGGAGGAAGTTCATATTATAATTATATTTTAGAACGTGTCGTGTATGTTTACTGAAGTGTTTTGTAAACATCATTAGTACATAACAAAACCATATTTCACAAGACGGGAATCAAATTTATTTCAACACCATTGTACTTGGCTATTTGTTTAATGGCAAGGGTCAAGGTCTTCGTAAAATTACTTGTAAACTGTGTTTCGGATGTAGGGTCTGTTTAGTAGTGAAATACAGAATGAGATGTATGATATCTTAGTTCTCTGGAGTAGCAACGCATGACAGGGTATCACAAGTGCCACGAAATAAGTTGACGTCCGTAGTCCAGTTCAAGTATATAGGCAATGGTTACTGCTTACCACCAGGCGTATCGTCAGTAGCCTGCCATTTCAATAACATGAAAAAGATGACAATGTAGACAAATAATGACTTATAACACGAGTGTGGTGGCAAGTTGTGAAATTGTTTCTATCCTCCGGCCGCCTTTTCAGTAATGCGGGTATCCTGTTCTTTTTAATGCTTATATTGAAAAATATATGTTTGTAATTAACGGAGTACCTTTTATTTCGTGTTTAATTTTGTGTTTATATTCCTAGCAGAAGACAACATATATCCTACTGAAAAATAAAAACTAATTGTTTGCTAATCCTAATTTGTGTGTTAGGAAAATGTACCTACTTGTGGAATATAATTATACTATTTCATTTTATCACTATTACATCATCGTATCAATATGATATTTATTATTTTTTATACGTCGTAAGAATATTTTTTCTCCAATGATATAAAGTACAGATATAAAAAATACAATAATTTGCTATGAAAATTATTTATTACAACTTTTATTTTAGGCATTCGTAAATTAATTACAAAGTACTATTTTCAGTAAACAAAATACAATTGTTATGTTTTAAGTATAGGTACCTAAGTAAAGTAGTTATACAAAATTAAACAACAAACAAAATAGCTTATACTAATTACTGAACTGAAACTTATGCGGTTAAACTGTTCATGAGGTAGTTTTCTTATACATTTTTAACCTTATAATGTGTATTTTAATTTAGACTTTAAAAAAATAATTTTGTATTATGTTATAACTGAACTGTTACGATAATCACACAAATAATGAAGTCGTCAATGCTTCTCTGTAAAAATTATGCATCATAATACTGGCTTGGTCTGTGATAGGTGTATCTATATGAGGGATTACTGATTGGTGCACCCCAATTACCAAGCGACCTCCAAGGGTCATCTTCTCCAGTCGGCGGGGACAAGTATATACCTTTGTTGGCCCCAACGTTTGCGCCAACTTGACCACCTATTTGACCACTAGCATCCATGTGTTTCTTTCCCAGGCGTCCATTGATGCCAGCTCCAGTTTTACCTGCAGTTCTGGCCCCAGCTTTGGCAGCCAATGCGAGACCTCTTCCTCCATGTTCACCGTTCCGACCGACCTGCAGGCCCCAACCAGTGGCTGCTGCAGCGCCCCACATTCCGTTTGCACCAGCAGCGACATCAAAACCACTATCTGCCGAGTCCTCGTCGTAGTACCCTACATGGCCGCCCATATTCCAGCCAGATTGAACACTGCCTCCTAGATTAGACTCGACTGTAGCTGGACGAGCTGTAATAAAAAATAATAATAAAATAAATTGTGAAGATGTAATGAATGGGACTATCCAAGGAGGCAAGCCAAAGCAATGAAGTTAACCGCCAATGTTATAGTGAATGCAGCACTTGATATGCCCAATTTATTCTGGGTATATTTGTATCAAACCAACTTTCATTCACTAGCTACTATTCCGTTATTTTAAAGTGTTACAATAATTCATCCTATTGATCCGGTAGCTTTAGTGGTGTTAATGAAATGAATACTCTATCGAGGCTAATTGGGTTAGTTGGGACATGTTTATATATATATATATATATATATATATATAATATATAAATAGTCTACAGCGTATAGTATGAGTTCAAACTGTGTTTTTATCGCAATAGTGACGTGAATTAAAAAGTTATTCAGAATTAGAAGAAAGTATAATTGAATACTATATTAATTAGGTATATTTTTAGAGAAATTGTTAATTATAGGATTGTCAGCTAAATAATATATTTAATAGATATTTACCATAGCATTCTGCAAGCAGCAACGCTAGCATACAGCAGTACACCTTAAAAGAGAAAAATTGCCTTTATTACTACGAATGTGAGAAAACATAAATAAAAAAAACATAAACGAGACTTTAAAATTTAAAAAAGTGTGTTAATATGTAGGTAGTTTTTTCACATGGTAAAAAAGTAATCGGGTATATGTTGTATGTGGAATATTGTGTATAAAATAATGTACACTTACATGTAGAGACATTTTGTACTCCGAGTCCACTTCCTATGCCACCAGTAGAACCCAATGATTTTACAATGGGAAACTGAGGCCTATTATATAATGTTTTCAGTGATAACGCAGTGGTTTATTTAAAAACGTTAAATGTATGAATGATGTCAGGCGCCATAAATAATTAAAATATTTCATAATTAGTAATTTCAGACAAACACCTCTGAATATCTTGAACAAACAGGAAAATCTATATTGTATTAATTTGCACATTACTTTACTATGAAGTAATTTATATATAAATTGCGTTTAATATATTTTTAAAAATATGATTAGGTATTGCTAACCCTTGTGTTCAGTAATAGGTAGGTATAGTTTAATGGTTTTCATATCTAAGTTCAATATAAACTGTATAAATAGTAAATTCTATCTATTTTTCTCGTCAGCGTTTTTCCCTTTTATCTCAGACTACCCACCGCGGCTTCGGACGGGTGTACATGTATTATAAATAGAAACCTTCTTCTTGAATCACTCTATCTATTAAAAAACTGACTGCATCAAAATCCGTTGCGTAGTTTTAAGATTTAAGCATACATGACAGTAACAGCGACTTTGTTTTATACTATATAATAATAATAATAATGATGATTATAGATATCAATATTACTACAATCTAAGTATTAATTAATTCTACAATTAGGTAGATACTAATGTATAAATTCACGTAACTTTTGTAGACTATCTGCTCGGTTATCTAGGAAAGCATTAGGTACAGTGTAGGTATAAACCTAAACTGTTTATTGGATTCTAGGAATTATAAAGAAAATAGAAAATACTCCGTTTGTGCAATTCGTTTACTATTACATAATGAATCGAAAGTAAATAAGATTCTATTTACATGACCAGTATACTACTGAGGCCTGCCGCTAGCCATTTCTATGGAAGTATAATGAAATGGATGTAGAAATCTGGTTGCTATTTATTGTAAGAAATTCATCACTGGTAATCTTCAAACACATCGCCAAATTAGTGGATGATTTTGCCAGCTCCTAAGCCTAATCCACTCAGACCGTATCCTCCAAGGCCGAGACCTCCGACGGCTACTGGTACACCAGCAGCTACTGCAGGTCCAGCGGCGACAACTGCGGGGCCGGCAGCGACGAGACCACTGCCTACCAGTCCACCACCACCCAGCAACAAAGCACCATCGTTAGCGGTTCTAGCTACGGAATCCGCGACAGCCTGGGCTTGGGCGGCTGTGGAGGCAACAGCTGCAGCTTGAGCTCTGGCAGCATTCGCAATACGAGATGCTTCAACGGCACGAGTGTTTGCAATAGCGATCGCCTGTACTCGAGCTGCATTGGCTAAACGTTCAGCTTCAGCAGCACGTCCGAGTTCTAAAGCACTAGCGGCGGCAGCGCGTCTCGCGGCTTCCGCTGCTCTGGCGTTCTCGTATGCTGCAGCTTGAGCTCTTTGTATGTTGGCGATACGCGCTGCGTCTAAGGCTTGGGCGTTGTTAATAGCGTTTACTTGGCCGGCTCTCGCAGCAGCTTCGGTTACTCGAGCACCTTGGATGGCGGCAGCAGCGGAGTTTGCGATCTGTGCAGCTTGGACTGCTTGAGCGTTTTGGATGGCGCTGAGTTGTGCGGCACCGACGGCAGCGGCGTTGTTGAGTGCTGCTCCACTTCCGATAGTAGGGCCACCGATGATAGCGGGACCGGCAAGTGATGGGCCAGCGACGACTGCTGGACCAGCGAGTGCGGGGCCGGCGACGATACCTGCTCCACCCAGACCAATTCCTCCAAGACCAGAAAGCAATGGGGCGGCACCCACACCAATGATGCCCGATTGGGCCGGGCGAGAGTCTTTCTCTGCACCTGTGCGTAAAAAATATATTAATTTCGTATGATTGTCAATGTTTTAGCAACTAACCATTATTGTTGTTAGTGGAGCAAAAAATTTTTTACTATTTAGGTTAATGGTACTACTTTATGTTTGACACTTCATCTACGAATATGAATGTAAATGTATTGCAGGAACAAATATTAGCAGGGCGCAATATCTAAATTGATAACAGAGTTTCCATTTGTTTATCAAATTTGTATCCAATCGCACTCTTAATATTAAATGCAAATTTTTATTTACCTTCGCCAAATACTTCACATGCCAATGCGATGACGAAGAAAATCTGTAACATTCAGAAAGAACCAATTACGTAAACAATGAAGTATGTAAATGATATCTAATGTTAGGACAAATATCATATTTTTAAAGTGGCGTTCTCATAACATCCGATTTTTTATCTATGTTCTCTACTTAGGCTATATTCATTACTTTATAAGTCCAAAACATATTCTTTCACGAGTAACTTACAACATATAATATAAAGACAATACATGTAAATGACAATAATTGAAAATTTTTACATTACTTTAATTAGCTTTAGACCATTATCAAAGATTAAAACATTTACAAGAGAAGATTAGAGAAAAACAATTTAAGATGATATTAATTTTTTGAGCTAACTCATAATATTATCTACAGGACATCTTACCGTAAGACGAGACATTGTTAAGTTTAATTTGGTGCTACGATACGACCAGTGGAGTTATAATCGTGTAGTGCAATTATATCATGTTGCAAAAATACACGCACTTATATACTTGCACCGAAAATTATTAACATCGTAATTACAATGCTAAACAGATGCACCCCGCCGCCCTATTTGAATATCATTAGGGTATTCATGCAAAAACTAATAGACGGCCACGGATTGCAATAGTACCTAATGAAATCATTACCAACTTAGATTAATAATTATGCTGGGATGCCTAGGTACCAATTTAAAGTAAATGCTAAATCAATCGAAAAATGCCCTAAAGACGAAAGAAAAACGACTGCAAATAGTGAAGCAAAATTTGTTTAAAAGAAACATGTTTTATTTTCAGTAATATATTGTATTTGGTAATGCAATCAAAGTTTTTTTAAAAGTGTTAGTAGGAATTTATCCACGAAAAATCCAGGCACACTAGGAACAGCTAATTAGGTATATAGACATATATAGATAGTCGATAAGACAACGTTATTGCATCTGATATGTAATTTGTGGTTCAATCAAGATTCTAAAAGCTAGATTGTATTGTTTTTGAGTAACAGTTGTTACCTTTAAAATGAAAAGCTACTGCTTATCTTTCATATCCCCTTTTCTTTACAGCTTTTAGGTGGTTTATCAACACATATTCAAAAACACTAAGTAATTCAGAGTGTTTACAAATATTGTACATAGATTTATCTGTATAATCTCAGATAGACATAAAAATTACACCATAAAAATATCTGTAATGAGTTCTCCAATAAATTGTTGCATATTTAACCCGCTACAATATTTAGTTGAAATCGGGTATAAAATATCTTACCTAGGTGTTCATCTAGATATCTATTATATAAAGAATAATAATCATTATCTTTAATTGTCTTAAATAATAAACTATTACAATTGCTGCTTATATCAAAATTTAGAAGTAATAATACCATTGAGTTGTAAGACCATTTTGTCTCTATAGACAAAATGGTCTTACAACTCAAACAGTGAGTCCAACGATGTCAACGATGACGACAGCATTTGAGTTCAAAACTGTCCTCTACTAACAAAGTTAATATAAAAATTTGACAATAACGTAACAAGATTACAAACTAATAATAATTCATTAAATATATACATATGTATATGTGTATTTACTAAATTTTATTTAATTCCATTCGGTACTTTTTGCTTGAAATTATCACCATTCAAGCATTCTACAAAGAAAAGTTTTTATCCTATGTATGCTAATATATTTACTTATATATCTACAAGTTATAAAGACGAAAATGAAGTTGTTATGTACAATCTAATGTAGGTGGATCTATAACTAGAGGCATCTATTATTTACGTTCATGATCAAATAATAATAAAAAAATGAAATCAAAGAGATAATAAAATAAATATTATCCACCCGACAGCAAAGGTTATCTATGTTTTGTTAAATTTCAATATATCTATGAAGTTCACCGATCATTTTGATATATGAGGAACTAACTATATTTGTGGATCAACCATAGACGACTTCTTGACGAATGCGTATGTCATAAAGAAAATAATGACTTTAAATAAAATCTTATACTAAACTATCTGTATAATAGTGATCCTAATATGTAGTAGGAACAGGGTAAGATGGAGCTTTATTACGTTTATTTTGAGTCTATTTAAAAAATACCAATTTTTAATGAACTGCCAATAGATTCGACATTATACGCAGGTATTAAGTTTTATACATGTACATATAATGATATCTAGTCTAGTTCCAATGTAAATACTTAGTTAGATTTTTTTCTCGTACATAGTATACATATACAACACCTAGAACGATACAAACGATCATAGAATACAAATGTTTGTCCCGTCCGAGAAATCAAACTTGTAACCATCCGAAGCAAAACGGTGTGCTAAACTATTAAACCACCGATGCCGTCATAATATGTTCGGTACTGTAACGCCTGCGGAAATTCTCGTGCGTTATAGCTGTGCTTTCGGAATAAAATGTATTTATGTGAGTATTTAGCATAGTACATATACACAAATTTTGGTCATGACCATTCAACACGTATGTAATAGCAATTTGCAAGTTTCACAGATTACTAGGATGTTCCATTTGAATAATCAAATTTGCATGTATCTAAATAATTGTTATTCGCACGTCTATTAATATTTTTTGTCGGTTGAACATTGTTACTCTATAATGTACCTCTATGTATATATCTTACAAAATAATGACATTGCATATGTTTTTAAACAACTGCCGAGAGAAAAAGATTCTTATTTTAAAAGTTTTCTTTGTTATTTTTGTGTAATTACGATTCTTTTTACGTAGTTTTAGTATCTAAAGATTGAAATCAGTAAAATTAATATAATGACATAAAGAAATGTAGCAGTTGAGTTTTTTGTCAGTTCTTCTCAACTAAAGAAACTAGCCGAATTGGATGGTAGGGATAAGGATAGAAAAATTATGACGTACATGAAACTCTGAAATGTCGCATATGAAGAAATACTTTTTAATTTAATTTGATTTTGTTCGTCCCATAATGACATGATATTGTTAGTGTTGTATAGGCGGCGGGACGGTTGTCACATTTCATCATGTGGAGATTTTGTATGCCATTCCATTATATAAACAAATATATTTGATTATGTGCTCTACATATACCATGATTAAACTTTAACTCAACTCAGTTTATGCAATTAGTTACTCGACCGCTTTTTTGTCCAAAATCTGCAAATCAAACGTCTTTACTGCAGTAACATTACGTACTGGACTAGAATATTTTTTTATGTTGGTAACAAAAACGTGAATCAGTCTTCGTTGCGTGTCATTGTTATTCATTTGTTGAGTAATCGATTAAACACAGTACATCCATTAATTATTATTTGTATAATTTATTACTAATAATTTTGTGAGTTCATTTACAAATAGTACATATTTATACCTTCTACGGGTAATAATTTCGTAGACCTGATTGAATAATATTAATCAGAATGTAAATCTATGCATATATTGTTGTATTATAATTATTAACCAACAGTTCAAAAATTGTTTGGCTTGGCCTTCTTGCCATTGATCTCAGCACAGCTTTCAAAGCAGCAAGTGCAGAAATTAGATTAAATACTCTCTCAGAAAAAAGTACAAAATTTGTCGTCTTTATCTCTTCAAAGCTTAAAAAGAATATTATAAAAATAATGGCCTCGGTGGTTTACCGGTTTAGCGCATCGCCTTACTTTCGATCGTTACGGGTTCGTTTCTTATTATTATTTATATATTTCCTTAGGATGTTGCATCATCTCGGAAACTGCATGATTCTTCCGGATGTTCGCTATTTAATAATTAATCACAAAGTTGATTGATTTATTAATATAGGTACCAATTAAGAATTCAAATATCAGTATTAGGAGTATATACGTAAAAAAATGTAAATACAAAAACAAAGTGCCAATGAAATGATACAATATTTAAATTATATTATTTTTATTTAGTATTTATTTTAAATTTATATAATCTGTTATTAATATTTCTTTTTAATTTATAATCATTTTCGTATTCACTATTTACTTTTTTTTGAAGGTCTCGATCACAGGTACTGGGTATATCTTTGGTGGCGGTGGTGGTATGATCCTGAAAACAATTAGAGTTTGCGCATTAGTTGACTGGAGGACGTCATCATCGTTATCAAGCGATATCTTAACCTGGGACACCGCTTTACTTCTGATGGCCACGGGTTCAATTCCTCGCACAGTACAAACATTTGTATTCATGAGTATGGTGAGTCTATTATGTATGTATTTACAAAAATACATACATAATAGACTCACCATACTCACCCAAAAAAATCATATCTAAGTATTTATACATCAGTTGCCTAGTGCCTATAATACAAGTTTTGCTTATACCGGGACTTGATGGCGCCAATCCTCCATTAAAAAAATAATGTAGAAGTGTCGGTGTAAACATTTAATAAATGTTTATTTAGATTAGATAATATTTAAAATACAACTTTGACTTACCCATAGTATAGAGCTGGTGGAGGCTTAACGAGTGTCCTGGTCGGTAACAAGGATGCGAGCAGATCTCCGACTGCGCCTGATTTGATTTTTATTGCGTTCTTTGTAGCGCTGGCCAACCCCAGCAAACGGTCTAGAATCGTTGAAAGTCTGGGTGGATTTAGTACTACACTCTCCGGCTGGGGGACCTGGAAATGACATATAAACTTTTATAAAATGACATGCGACTGGTCACCTGAGGTAACATGATTATCACAAAATATGTTATATAAAATATTATGTGGATTGAAATTTTTGAGAAACTTTGTTCCTAAATAGACTATACATAAATTAACAGGGAAATTCAATATGTAATCAAATATTTGTAGTTACTGAAGCATAAAGCAAATGGCGAAAAATAGGTAAAGAAATCTAAATAATGAAGAGCTTACTATTGATAATATTTGTAATCACGTATTTGTTAAATAATACTATAGTTAGGTAGGTCATCTACCTAACTATAGTATTATTTAAATACTGTGGTAAGTAATTAATTCATTTAATCTGGATTATGTGACAAACTATTAAAATTATAAACTTTTCTTATAAAGATGAATGATGAAGAATGGAATGGTGCTCTAACTATAGAGGCTGGCGGGGTACCAGTGAATACTAATATGATGAGCATGTCAAGTCAATTAGGCTATTGCGGCGAATACACCAAGAATTAACTATAGCAGTGTCAGCGGGGACCGCATGGAGGTCGGTGTGACGTGGTACATTGGTAGCAATGGAGCCACTATTCCTCAGTACTAACAATTCATTCCACTCCTAATAATAGACTTAGATTCAGATCTAGTACTATATTAAATCTTATACATTTTGTATGTTATGATAACAGAATATAAAACGAGATCTGTATCGATTGGCCAGGAACAACAAATAAGGAAATAGTGTGAGTTATTTTGTCCGCTTTAGTTCAATGACATTTGTGAAATATATATTTCTCTGCGAATATGATTGCATAAAAGTTTAATAGTAGGTATCTACTAATTAATATCTAATAGTCTGAAGAGTCTATGATCATACTAACCAGTGAACTATAATAGTTTTTCTTTGATAAGTTTTGTGTCGTATGCTCGTGAGGTAATCACACCTCTACCTTAACGATTTCAATTCATAATTTAATTTGATTGATGATTTAATGATGAATGACATGATTTAATTTCATTTCAGTTCCAAGCTGTTTCTAAGATGTGTTTTTATTGAAATGTGATATATGGCAGTGAAATTACCGACTTCTCATGATGACTTGTGTGATTTGTTATTCACGGCAACGGTTGCGATATTCTATCGGGTCTAACTTTTTCAATTACATTAAAAATGCCCTGAATTATGAATTAGTTTTCTACTTACAGAATAAACTACAGGTTGAACTAATACAGGTTTCTCTGCAACGTGGAGAACAGGTAGTTTTGAGGCTGCGATTGCCGCTCCGGTCTTGACCGCTTTAGCTCCCAATAGCGCAGCACCTCCCAACGCTGCTCCCTTCGCTGCAACCGCTGCTGCTCCCTTCACGATAGCTCCCTTGGCTGCCAGTAGGGCTGCACCTAATTTTGATATAAAATTATATTATGTAAATTAGGCCTTTTTATATATTTTCTCGTGTAGGGTTATACATATACATTATACATATTATACTTTATGATAAGAAACATGTATTATTTAAAAAAAATGCTGCTATTCGCTTTTATACTATTGTTTTGTCAGGATTTTTTTATGTAGATATTATTCACTACATTTGAAATATTTCGATGTATAGGGTATCCCGTGCGCGTTGCCGACCCTTATGTTATCCGAGTTTCCATCTATGAAACGTTAATTAGAAACAAATTGACACAATTTTTTTCCGTATCGGCCTGTTTCGAACGCTAACGCTACGCTATTTGGCATCTAAGTCGTGGCTACGACGCTATCTTTTGGTATGTGTAGGGTAATATGTGAAGATTCTACTGTGGAGAGTATTGTTTGTTACCTTTGAGTGCTAGGCCTTTAGCGGCTAGAGCTCCGGCGCCCAATGCAGCTGCGCCCTTCACCACACCACCGGCAATTGCGGCTTTGGCTGCCAGAATACCCGTGCTGTACGCTGGTGGCACTAAGCACGAGATGCAGGCGAACTGGTAAAAATGTAAATATGGGTATTTGTACTAGATATTAAATTCTCGTTGCTTAGAAAACTACCATACAAGTACCATAGTGAAATTTTACGTTAGTACGAGCGACAAATCCATCACCCCCATTTTAGTTTTAAATTATCTCATTATTTATTACTAATCTAAAGTTGTTACACATGCAAAAATATTTTATTTTGAGTAAAAATTATTCCTCTGAAATTAATTAATTAATATAAAACTGGGTTACTTCATAAAAATAACGTAATTTTTTGTTAAGATTCGTACAAAGATCTTCTAGAGACTATTAGTCCGTTAAACCACAAAGTTTAACTATATAATACACTAAAATTTAATTTTATGATGATTTCTTAAAAAATATCAAATTTAGAGACATTTAAAAAAGTTAGAAAGTATTATTAACAATTTAACAATTTTGAATATATCTTCTTATAAATTATAGTTTTACAGTACGATGTAGGTATATGTAACGACTTTTATCAAACTCACCGACAAAATTACAAATCTGACTTCCATTTTACTTTCTTTTGTGAAAATTAGTCCAACACTACTTCAATATCCAAGTGCAAGGTCATACTTATACACTATAGTTATGAAATAGTCAAATTATTGATTACGTTACGCTAAATAGGAAAAAGCTGTAAAAGTAAACACAAATTTACAATTATGGACCATGATATTAATGTCGTATGACTGTTTTTAATGTAAAATAGTTGATAAAAGATACTACATGCCTACAAGCTAATTAAGTAATTATTGATTGCACTAACTTTTACTTCATATTTTAATGAAGTTGCTCTTCATTCAAGTTTTGTTTCAATGCACGGTCAGTCGAGGTTCAAGATCATTTACATAATGACCAGCTTAGAAATGCCCATAATCTTCCCAAATACAAAATTATTTTAGGACATAATAGGCAATACTCGATTTCGTCGATTTCAATAATTTGGTGTTTGTTTGGTCAATCTAATTTGTACCTATCAACAATATATATGTTTTTCTTTCTTTGAAAAATTCTCGACGAATTGAATAAAACAGCTATTATTATCCGTAATTTGTCCTGATCCTGAATCCTGTTCGTCTAACCTGCAATAATTTTAAGTACCATCGAAAAATTCGTAAAAAGTCATCTTTGCATTGCTTTGCATGCTGCAAGTGACTACATTTTCCATACTTTGATATTTCATGTGTGATGGTAGAGTTAGCATAATAGACTGAATTCACCATGCAACTATGTTAGTGTCACATGTTCAAATCTCACAAGTACATGACTAACATAAGTAGAGGCATGCTAATTGTTTTGGTCTATATTTACCAAAAATACATAGAGACGGTTTTGAAATATATTTTTTAGGTTTTATAGTTATATTTATTCCTTTAGGCAAGGAATTATAAAACCATATTTATTATAATAAATATTTACTGCAGAATGGACTTAGAACCTAATTCGATGTAAAAATATCTATTAAGGAAAACTTATTAGAAACTAATTGGAATAATAATAAATATTTGAAATAAATTGTCAACTAATTGATATTTAGGCTTCGACATATTTCCAAGAAACCGTTTTATTACAGTTAATTATATTTTGTTTTTGTAGTATTTAATAAGAGTATGATATATAATTAAGTAGCGAGAATTATTGTTTCCTCCACACAATTCGATTACTATGCTTCCTCCATCTTTAATGGTGTCTACGCGATCACGCCGATCATTAATTTTTAAATAAAGTATGACTGACATTGAAATAGAGTAGTAAATGTTATAAATGTTAGTGTAATAAATATTTACATAATTAGCCATGGAATAATTTCTTCGATGGCTAATTATGTAAATTAATTCTTCTTTCTTCTTTTTTTCTAATTTCTAATTCTAATACAGAAAACATTTTTGATTGCACCCCAAATTTTTGAGATTTAATCGTTATAAACATACAAATACAAAAATCATTCTTTATAATATCAGTTCAGTAGGTACTTCATACACAAGTACTTATTTTTCTTATGTATAGGCTGATTTAAGACCTATAGAAGTATAATGTAAGTTGAAATTATTATAAACTTTTAAATTCAACTACATATTTTGTGTAAAATGGAATTTTTAACTTGGAAATATGAATGAATATCGGTTCAATATTTTTGGGATAAAATTGCTCTTGTGTTGATTAGTCTTGTACTTATTATGTTTGTAAGTATTAGTATGTAATATTATCTTATCTGTGGTATTAGTAATTATTTTTTTAATTATAACACTTTATTGCACCAACATATAGAGGACATGAACAAATTTAAAAACAAAAAAAAAACTAAGTACAAAAGGCGATCTTATTGCTAATGCAATCTCTTACAGACAAACTTTGGAAAGAGAGTATTTACAAAAAAAACATAGAGTAGGTGGCGCATTAGTGGAATTAGTATAGAAATAAAAACTACCTACTTAGGAAAATATTATATACTCAAATGCAGCTCCACAGTTTTTATATTGAGAGAAAGTGGATACAACATCTTGTAAGTAAATAATAATGGAATATGTATAAAAGTCAAGTTCAAGAAGATTTCACTATTTTGTTTGAAAATACCTATGTCACGTACCAGTAGTGGACATATTGTGTCTGTAAGGATATCAATAAAGTTTAGGTAAAAAGTAATTTGCTAATTTAAACAACATATTATTTTTAAACAATGGAGAAGATATCTTTAATATTAATTGCGGTAAGTGTATATATTCGTTAAATTAATAAGTTACAGACCAAATTATTTTAACATATACTTTAGATACGTATAAAAATAATATTATACTAGCTATGCCCGCGGTTACATTGTGTTATTCTGTTGTATAAGCTATATTACCGTAAATTTTCGACAAAATCCGTTTAGTAATATTTATGTGATAGAGTAAGAAACATCCATCCATCCATACTTACAAGCTTTCGCGTTTATAATATTAGTGAGATATATTTCAAGATAATTGTTGCCAAAAGTATACGATATTATGATTAAGAAAGAATTTTACGTATTATTTTCTAATTGTTAAATATTAATGTATTACATGTCTAACAAGTGATATCATAATTATAGGTATGCAGACATACTATGTCAATTATAAACCTATTATATACTCACTTATTTACAATTAATCTAGATCTCAGAACAATAGGTATTATAATCCTTGTCTTGATAGGGTTTATATACATGTTTATAAAATTATATTTTTTTCAGATTATTTTATTCTCGCTCATATTAAACGTAGTAACTGCACACGAACGAAGAGAATACACTAAACAAATAAAAACATCGACAGCGGTACTTACTAAAATAAATCCTGACAGTAGACAAGAAGTGATGGACAAAGAAAGAACAAGAAAACATACGAAGTCGAAGAGGAATGCGTACAGAAGGAACTGGTCATCCAAATCGACAAACTACGATCATATGCCGCCTTATTTAGTTTTTAATAGAAAAATGGGTGCTTACTACCCGTACTACAGTTATCCAATAGAACAAGGTATTATGAGGCGAAACATGCAGCGGTACATGAAGAGACGTTATTCCAAAAGCTAATCAATAAATCTAATCACTATATTAGAATTTATGATTATCTTAAATATATTATTTACTGCACTTTTAGATAAGACAATTTGTTATATCTAAAAGAGAACTCTTTCAATCAACCCACCACAGATTGGCATAGATAGCAGTAAGTATCCGTAACAGTGCAAGTAGCAATTGGAAGAAATAACTTTGCTTTTTAACTTTTATGTATATAATACTGTACAGTGAATGTGATATTTAGAGTAGCTCACGTAGTTTTTTTTTAAACTATACTTACAATATTTGTGCGTCCCGTCCTCGCTATTTGAGAATTGTGGATCCCATTGTAATGTATATTTAATCCATTGCAGATATGTATATCAGATTAGTATACAATACTAATAGTAGTAGTACTGGTTTAAAAATGGTTTGGCATAGCAGGCAAAATGATGCGGTCCTAGGATCCAAGCTCCGAGAGACAGTGAGCACAGGAGGAATCTTGTATTGGTATATTTGATGCTAATAATTTATTAGATATAAAAATGTGCACAAATAATTTAAGAACCTTCAAGTTTTATATTATATACTTACGATATCAGTAAATTATAATACACATTTTTTTTTATTAGACTGTTTATTTATCTGTGATTAGTACGATATATACTATACGGTAAAATATACAAAATATGTACTATTCTTATTACATATCCATATTCCATAGTATCCATACTTCAATAGTAGTATTAGAAATGAAACGTCTGTTTGTCTGACTTCTTGTTGTTAATATATTTAGTATGAAAAAAGCAGATAAAGTCACGGAAAAAAGCTAGTATCCTATATATGCCACATCTGTCTAAATGAGTTAATTTGAAGTAATAAAGTTAATTTTGAAATTAATAAACAAATATTGATGAATATTGGTGTTATTAATACAAATAAGACATAAACAGTCAACAGTGTGTAACTATTTTAATTGGTTTGTTTTGATTCTTGTTATTATTGAATTATGTTATTATGTTACAAGCGTATGACGTGAGATGTATGAGAACATTAGTGATCTAAGAATTCAATGGACTGGCAAATGCGTTTACCATTGGCAAAGAGGTATATAAATATATTTATTATATAGTATGTAAAATGACGGTGGATTCTAAACATATGGTCTAACTGATGATGATGAACAACATCTTATAGGTGTTGTTTTACGGAAGACTATTTCATTACTTCATCAACATCACCATTTTAGCCCGAAATACGTGCACTGTTGAAAGGCCTCCCTCAAAAATCTCCAAGACGATCGGTCCTGCGCTGCTCGCATCCAAAGTCTTCCAGCGATCCTGACCAGATCGTCGGTCCAGCTTGCTGGGCCTTCGCGGACCGGAAGACGTAACCTTCCCAGGTTACGTCTTCCAGTCCGCGAACGCCACTGGAGGGCTTTACTGTCCCAACGGCTTAACGTCTTATGAGCTATGTGCATTCATTACTTAATATATTAATATTATTTTGTATAATGAATTCCCCTATTATTAGCATGTGTGAGACCACAAATATTCACATGCTAATTGTAGCGGAATTTGTATTCATGAGTATGATTGTTATTAATCGATCTTTTTTATGTATGTATGTGTTTATAAAAAAAAAACAAGCTCTGCCTTTGTTTGCATTTTGTTAAAACTATCCTTATATTAATTATAATTTTTATTACTGCTAAATCTCCGTTAAGAAGGCAGGTTCAAAGGATGTTTTTAACATCATCAATTTTTACGGTCTTGGACTTTAGTACTACCTAATTATACAATATATAGACAAAATCAAGGATAATTTGAGTGTATCAGAAATCAAAGTCAAGGTCTGTTGGCTTATATAAAACTATTATTTATTATTGAATGTAAATAAATACAAATAAACAATAATATATAGGTACGTGAAATAAAACTTAGTTACGAAAATTGCGCGGATGGAGTATGATATTTCCCATAGATACTTTACATAGAGAAGTGCAGAATACTAATATTTTTTTAAATTATTTATAAAAGAATACATTGAATCAATAAAAAAAAAACATTGCACATACTACACGCATTGAAAAAAAATATATACCTATGCGTCTTATTTGTAACGGTTACTTATTTTAGATTTTACATCTCTTATATTGAATATAAACAATAATTAGCAATGGAAACCGTATTTTTTTTAATTATGTAATTTTTTTCAATATGTACGTTATGGACTTAAAAGATAACTAAAATAATTATCAACCTACATTGTAAAATATCAATACGACGACGAGTTTATAAAGTACTTGAAAATTTCGTTTTTGCTTTTTTATTTACTTTTATTAATGAATTCTATAAACTTGTCTGGGTAAATCCATGAAGCCTGTTTCTTGATAAACAGGTAAATTAGCGACAGTATAGGCTAAGGTGATTGAACTGTTAACAAAATAACTATCTGGATCAAGATGTTCCTTATGGTATGCAGAAATAAGTAAAGTCATCGTTTCTATCTGAAAAAATAATTGAGACTAAGGGAAGCCAGGATGGTTAATTCGTATAAATATGTGACTTCGATTATTGAATAGTTATAAATTATTACTGATTAAATGGTTTTAACAACTATTGTATATATATGGAATAAAATATAGATATATAAACTTAGTTAAGTCCATTTTGTATCTGTTTTTGCACAATAAACTTATTATTATTATTATTGTGAACAAGTAGGTGTTACCATCAACCACTGAAATAATAGGTGTAACGGATCAGAGTACTGTATGCGTATCTAAATGATGAATTAGATTTCAATAAATTTTTATATCGACGGCTTCGGTGGTAGTAGATAGGTTTATCGCCTTACTTCAGATGGTCGCTTGTTCGATTCCTTACATGGCACAAACATTTGTATTCATGAGTATGATTATTTGTATCGGCCTGGCTGTTTTATATGTATAATCTGTATACATGTATTTACGAAAAAATAAATATACCTGTGTACCATAACACCAGTTTAACTAGCTTAACTTAGGTCTAGATGGCGCTGTATGAATTGTCCTGAAATTATTATTTTTATATAAAACATTTTTTATATTAAAATAATGAATATATCATGTCAAATAGAACATCTTAAAAGAAGCGTTCTAAAATTATAAGTTTAATAAGGGATATCAAAAGAGTCAGTCGCCAACGTTGAGTATCATCTTTAGTAATATGCATTACACTTTAGGCATGTAATGTTGTACGTTAAACCGGTTTATCTTGTCGATTTTGTTTTATATTCCAGATTAACATAACAAGATCACACTACCGTCATCCATATATGTGTTGCCGTTAAACTAGGAATAAGTCATTTATATTACAACTAGCAACCCACCTCTGTTTCTCACATTTCAACTTATGTGACGATTGTCTTATATTATAACTACATAATTATTTTTATATATATCTTCCGGTATGAACCTTTCTGAAGATATCCTCGAAATGACAGTGAGACCTGTATCAAAATATGTTGCGTGTTGTATAAGTAAACTAAGAAACAAATTTATGTTAGGTAAATAAAGATATCCTAATAGTCCATTAAGATGATAATACATCTGAATCCACTGAAACTATGTTGTGACGAAGTCCAGACTTTTATAGTATATACATACTATTAACATACCACAAAAACCTTAGGAATATAATAATATAGCAGGGGAAATGAGATTGCTAGTAAAGTGGACTGAAGAGCTTCACGCGGTTCGTCTGGAAACCATTATTAAAAATTCCTGTTGAAGTTGTCACGATGGGCTAACTGACCTGACCTCATGCTCATCCTATCATTATTCACTGGTACTCCTCCAGCGTATACCATTAACGCAGGCGGGTGCACCATACCAATATCATCCGTAACAAGATACAAGTTGCTGGTAGAGGCTTTTTACGCATGATCTTTTTAAAAAATCTATTATATTTATAAACGTGGAGTCTTACACTCCTCGTCTTACTTTATAAAAATCATAGATATAGGCCTTCATTTTCTATATATATTACCAGTACTTTGACAGCAATCAAAAATATGTAATCTAAACTAATAATTAATAAAAAAATATTAACTGTTTAGAAAGTAATGTCATATTAGTTATTTACGTAAATGACTTTTTACCTATGGTGACTGCTACATTAAACTTGCCTATAAGATCATATTGCTTGAGGTCAGGAAAATCATGAGTATGTTTTCTGACTTCTGTTGGCTTACTAGTATTATAAATACTGATAAATTCAGTCTGTAGGTACTACATTATCTGAGATTTTCGAACAGTCCATACCTATAAGTGAATTAATATATATTCAAGTATGAATAAAATTTTGGTGAGTTACCATTTCTATTTCCTTATAGAAAACAATTTTGTAACATTTTTTAAAGGTCAAAATTATCGATTGGCATGTTTATACTCGTATTGACTGGCGTAATAGATTATTAAAGGAATTTCTTATATAATTTATAAAAATGTAGTTTTATTTTTATGTGGTTCTAATAGATGTGAAATATTTTGATTGTAGGAAATAGGTATATTTTTTTGACAAAAGTTAAGTAAATGCGTGAAGTATAGAAATAGTATGTAATATTATCTTATATGTGGAAATAGTAGAAGAGTGCATTGACAAGCTCTATTTAATTAAATTTTAATACATAATTTATTTTGTACTTTGATTATGCTCAGTAAGTGCTCGATTAATATTCTTTATTTGTTATATTTGTTGAGTTTCTTATGTGGAATTTATTTGGATTAGTTGATCCTGTTGAAGCGTTGTTTTCAATTAGCATGCGTAAAAACTACTGAATCTATTTGAAAATTTTATTACCATTTAAAGAACTTTGGTATAAAGCCATGTATAATTCTTAAAGCCCATTGTGTAATACTAATGGCAAAATTAGATCCAGTTATATTATAATACTTAAGTAGTTGCTATTATGACGTACTAAATCTAAAGAAAATCTAAACAAGTTTGTTACTCATACTTAATGTCATTGTTAATTATAAGGTAAGCTATCAGGTACCTACTTGTAGACTTCTATAATTATACTAATAATAGGTATATGTACTTACCGTAAGTATATCTGCAAACATGCCTATGTCAACAGGTAAGGATCGAAATTATATCAACTAAACATATAGTTACTTTTATATAATAAGAGTTAAATTAGTTTTTACTTTCACTCTGGCTTTGATTTGAAAATTAATTGTCAGTCAATATATGTAGATACATATTATTATTATAATTTATACTAATATTATATTCTATGGGATAGACGTAATTGATTAAATAAAATATATAAAAATTATTAAAAATATCTACAAAATGTAACATTTACTGTGAGTAACATAGAAAATATAATCTTTAATAAAAACAGATCTCTACAATTATTGTACTCGTGGGGCTGGCTGTAGTAGAATAGGTACATGTACTATATGTTACTCGCAACTTCATTTTTTTTCTTATATAAAAAGTAGCCTATGTTATTTTTTGTGATAAAATCTATCTTCATATTAAAATTAATTCCGATACCTCCAGCCATTTAGTGTGATGCATAAGGAAACGATAGGTATACAGACATTTTAGGATTTATAATACTAATAATATGGATTAACCTGGAAAATCCAAACGTTAAATATTAGATAATGAAGATATCAATATTAATGAATAACTAAAATATTGTGTCTGAAAATTGTTTACAAATATATTTTGATTTCAAGAGTAATATATGCCGGGTTGCTGCTAGGTCTTTATAAACTTTGAAATCTATAGTGCAACCAATTATATAAATAAATTGAAATAGCATATTTTTTACAATATATAAATATTCCATACTTTTATAATTTTACGTTATATTTCAGATTGTTGGTTTGGTCGTAGCTACTGTGGCAGTGCTTACGTCTGAAGGTATGAGATAATAAGTAAATAGTGTACTTAAGTTTTTCAAGAAAAGTTTATTAAATTAAAATGAAAGTAATGAGTTTTAATTTCAGTTTTCATTTATCGGATTCCGTTTTTAAGTTATTTCTATAGAGTTTCTTTAGTAAATATGTATTGTTGTAAAAACCCTTTTCATTTGTCTATACTATTATAATGTTGCTTTTAAATAAGTTATCTTCAACTTTGATAATAATCAATTATCATTTTTATACGGAATATAAAACCTGTTTACAATTAACTCCAAATATGCGAGCCGACTCTCACTTTACGGTTTTTTTATAGAGCTAAATATATTCGTTAGTATTTAATAATCAATTATTTTATGATGACTTGTTACGATTGTTGCATGTTCATTATTGTACATTCACAGCAGCTGGCGGTTATGAAGTGTACGAACATGAAGACCTCGGCAAACATGGTGGCGGTGGTTATGGAGGACATAGTGGGGGCCACAAAGGAGGCGCATATGAACACGGAGGTGGTCACGGTGGTCATAGTGGTGGCCATAAAGGGGGCGAATATGAACACGGAGGTCACGGTGGTCACGGCGGATTTGAACACGGTGGTCACGGCGGATTTGAACACGGAGGTGGTCACGGCGGATTTGAACACGGAGGTGGCCACGGCGGTCACGGCGGATTTGAACATGGTGGTCACGGCAACCACGGAGGATTTCAACATGGCGGTGGACATGGTCATGGTGGATTTGACCACGGTGGTCATGGCGGTCATGACTATGGCCACTACGGTCATCATTAACCAATAGAAATTTATAGTAAATGATTGATGACTGTGACTGATAATATTTTACATGCATGCATTCATAGTAAATGATTGGGAGACGTAGAAGAAGCTAGAGTTTTTTTATATTTAACGTCGCATAAAAAATACAAGTCTTATATGAACGTTAGTATTTTATTTTAGTCGTGCAATACTTTTCTTTATATAATAGAAATGGCAAAACAGGCTGAGGGCCCGCTCGATGTTAAGGGGGAACCGTCACCAATCGAGGAATGAACTACGATGGTTTCCAGGAACCAGGTCTGCTGGGACCAGATGTGGTGGTTTTAAGTGTAGTACACAGTTTAAATCAACACATCTGATCCACCACATCTGGCAGTATGATAACAGCTTGTTCTCTGTTGTGCCCTAATTCCTGGCAGAGATCATGCGTGTTAAAAGCGTATTAGTTTTCCTCTTCCTAGGACTCCTGTGCTTATTTATGAGGTTGTAAAATATTGATGATAATGAAATTCATGATTGAAAGCTGCTTATTTAGAATAAGTTGCTGATTGACATGTCAACTAGAATTTTAAAATACTTATATAATTGCTTTTAGTATATTTTTCTAAATATGTATCACTATTAAACAAAGTAACTTTATCTGTCTGTCTGTCAGTCTCACTTACACGCTAAAACTACTGAACCTATTTAAATGAAATTTGCTACACAGTTAGTCTAGACCCTGAGAAAGGACATAGGCTACTTTTGAATGCGATAGAAGGGTTATAAGGGGTTGAAAGAGTTATGTATGGAAGTGTTGTCATTTTTGTAGATGAAACGATTAAAACTTTTTCATTTGGCTTTCATTGGGTGGCATTTCATTGTCGCTATTTTACGCGGACGAAGTCGCGGGTACAGCTAGTATTATATATTGGCAGTTTTTACATAGGACACCAACATGTCAGAATAGCACATAGGGAATTATTTTTATGGGGGTGAATCCGCGGACACTGCTAGTATGGTTACAATTAAACCTACACGTGCAAAGTTGCGGTCTCATCTAGTATCTAATATGATAAAGAAAGAAGAAAATATACAACTACAACTATATTCAGCTTGATCAATTAGCTATGCGTATCTAGGCAGTGATTTAATTAACGATGCATTGTTTTTATTGAACGCATTCTGATGAGATGGCAATTTTATTGTTCCCACCGATTAATTGTAATTACATTGATCGTCTGTCAATTGCATCCTCTTCGGAGAGCTGTTATAAAAGCACGTATCCTCCATACGACGGTTATTACTCAGATATTAGCCTCCAAGGAGTTCAGGGAGATGTCTCGTTTTGTGGTAAGTTTTTTTCCATTTAAATATTATCATATATTCCAATTAAATATTTGTTACAGTGGCTCATCATATATATGTATATATTCTATAATAAAACAAAAAAAATATGTCGTTATTGAGTTTTTCTCCAGTAAATACAATGTACACGAATATTGTTCATTTTAGTCCTATCGTCAATTTATATTTGAATAAAAACACGATGTTAGTATTAAAAAAAAAATTAAAAATACAATAATAAATAATGTCCTTAGCCTTATTTGTCTAAATGTATTTTTATGTAGTTTTGCAAATACACTATAAAGGTTTATCATTAAAGTCTAATCATAAAAAAAAATTTTTGAATTCGTCCATTATCGTATTAGGTGTACAATATTTTATACAGATTTATCGAAGTACTCTTTGTAAAAGGTCGACTAAGTCACCTCTGCATAAGCAAAGCTTAAGTACCTAGCTGGCTTTTTAAGCTGTTGCTGTTTAAAGATAAGATGTGCCAGTGAAGTTAAAGGATAGGTACGGAGGCGCGATTGGCAACACTAGCGTCACATGACGCTATGTTCTAGGTGCATTTGACGTTTGACCTATAGTGAAGTCGCTGTCGTTGTCTGTCCGTCCCTATGTATGCTTAAATCTTTAAAACTACGATTTTAATTCGGGTTTTTTAATAGATAGTGATTCAAGATGAAGGTTTTTATCTATAATACGGGTATATCGTGCAAAACCGGGACGAGTAGCTAGTAGAAATATAAACCTTAACGTATTACCTGTTTCACCTAGTATCATAGAATGGGATAGTCTACAAGCAATTGCCTTTAGGACACTTTTGGAACTCGCCCGCACTCTGCCTAATAGCGATGTCTTACAACATCTATAGTAGAGACTCAGACTCGGAGGTTCTTCTTGTTGTGTTTATTGGCAGTACAAAAGTCCCACAAGCCCCAACAGCCCTCCTTACAACGAATTCGGCCGGTTTTACACACTTTAAAAAATGAGTAAACTAACTAGCAGAGGTTGAGTAACTGGATTGTATCTTGATGGCCTCGGGTTCGATTCCTCGCACGGTGTAAACATTTGTATTCATGTTTATGATTGTTTCTATCGCTCTGGGTGTATTCTATGTATATTACGGATATATTCACAAAAAAATCTAACTGTTTATATCAGTTGCCTAATACCTACCCATAACACAAGTTCTGCTTACTGTAGGATTAGATAGGGCTGTGTCAATTGTTTATTTATTTATTTAATTTCTTTTTCTTTGTATGTCTACAGATTTTCGTGTGTATTGTTATGTTGGCGACGGCTATGGTCGTCACCGCTGACATGCCAACCGATGCGAAACTCCCTGACCAGAAACTGCCTGATACCAAGCTTCCTGATATACCTAAACTGCCCGACACTAAAGGACTTCCGGGTTTAGGAGGAAAGCGGAAGTAGCAGTATAATCTTCGGAACCTATCTAACCCAGACGAAACTAATCGCTTACCTAGTTTCATTTAGCAGAATTACTGATGTAATTGATAAAATGATAGTTTAACTGGTAAAAGCTTAATCTGGTTTAAGGACGAAATTGTTTTAAATAACAAAATAATTATTCGAATATGATATTAGTATTGTAATAATATTTCTATAATTGTTAGTAGTTTGAAGAAAAATCTTTCTGCTATGTGGAACTCTTGACAAAGATTATTTACGTATCTTAAGTATAAAATAAACGAAGCTGCAGCTAAGTTTCTAGTTTTAATTTATTTATTTTTTTACTTCAGGCAACTTGGTGGCCTATATATAACTTACTGACTACATATATACTTATAAAATAATAATTGTCATTATAGTAACGACACTGTTGGACATTTTGTTCATGTATACGTGACGTTACATATACTTATTTGATCAATCTCGGTTCAAACAAATAATAAAAGTACAATATAGTACAGTAAATAATGAAAGTTAGATTAGTTTTCAATATAGCGGTAGGTACTTCGCCAAATTACGGTGTGGGTAGTATTGCGGATCATAGCATTGACAGTTAACAATGACTCTACCTACCATATCTAGGATTACAGTCGTAATTATTTGTAACAACTTTTATCATTTGAGTAGAAGAGAATAATAAAAAAATATTAAGTTTATGTATGTAATACATTTATACATGTATAAATGTATTACATACATAAATTACATACATAAACTTAATAATAGCAATTACATGTATTTAATGTAAGAAGAAAAGAAAGAGACTACATAAAAATAGAATTACAGAAAAGTATTTAAAGAGATAGAGCTTAAATTTATTCCATTAAATAAAGTCGATTATTTTTCACAATGCTACTATCGGAATTATGAATGATTTGGAATGGAAAAAAAAGGGATAACTGGGGAATCCGAGACAAAGATTGTTAATATAGCGCATTATCCTACCAATGATTTGTACTGTTAGGTTACAAAGTACAAATCACTGGTAGGATTTAGAGTCAGCCGTCATAATACGGGATTTTAATACTTCTAAGGATTTGTTGGCGCGCACGTGTCAGTCAACAGGCTTTAGATTGGTCGAATAAGGACTACTTCAACTAATAATAATGATTATTTTAGATATTGAGTTGAGTGTTGAAAAATATATTTAGATAATCTCGTATAATACAGTAACAGAGTTCTAATAATTGAAAAAAAAAACAGAGATAAAAACTTTAATTACTTCTTGCCTCTAGGCTACAAATACAAACTAGAGTTTGTACTCCGTTTTCTATGTGTTGTATTGTTGTTTCTTGATTGACACATGTGTAGAAAACGCTTCAAAAACTATTTATCAGGGGCGAGTTGCTGTGTCCACACACAAAAAATCCCACGATTTTAACCACCCGTTAACCATTAAAAATCAAGTGCGGTTTTTAATGGTTGCACGGTACACCACTCTTCATATATGCATATGCATCACAATAACACATACAATTTAAAAAACATATTATTTTAATTGTTCAAAATGTATAATCAAAATGAACAACTAAGTGTGTTGCAGAGGAAGTTGCGCGGGTCAGTTAGTAATAGATAAAATAAACGCATATTAATGCATGACATATTAATGAATATTATTTTAGTGTTCATAATATTTTAAATAGAGCGAGGCTCAAATCATTGAAAGGTGAAAGAATTCATTAAATCGCAGAAATAAGATAGGTACAAAAATTGTCATATCGAATAAAAAAAAAGATTTGTATGTGCGTATAATTTATTATATTAATCTGATTACTTAGTAATTATTGCAAACTCACTGGAATTGTCTAATCTTAACAATCGTTCAATAATCTCATCTATAATCAATACTTATAGCTGCCTCTTTCTCTGTAACAATCATCACAATATCCATCACGTTACTTGAATAAAAATATACACTAATAATACCTAAATACATATATGTATAGTAAATTTTAGACAGATGTTATTCTTGCTCAATCCAAGATAATTGACTATCGGCGCTAAAACGTTCATACGACTACCATCTTTTCTACTGTTACTCATTCCATATTTAAATTTTAATGTGAGTTTGTTGTTTTTGTATTAAGTATTGAATTGAATTGAATCCATAATCAATTTTTATTTAATTTCATTTACTAGCTAGCAGATTTATCTGCGACTAGCGGTGGCACTGTCACCATTGTCACCCTCGTTGACGATGCTGGGGGTGTCAGGGAGGTTTGGAGTGGTGTTAGTGATGGTGGTAGGAGTGGTTGGGGTGGTCGGAGTTGTCAACCCAGCTGGTATGGCGATGTCGTCAGCAGCGGTTGTTGCAATCACCAGAAGCAAGCCAAAAGCGAATAGTGCCTGAAATTACAAAATAGTAAAATGTAGTTGCATTATATTTAGGTTAATAATTAAGCAGTGACTTTTAGCCACGATTTCGCTATAAATCTTTATATAATATATTAGTTGCTACCTTCGAATTCCTGAACGTTTAATAAATAAGATTTCTAAAACAAAAGTAGCCTAAATAACTCCTTATAATATTAAATATGCAATAAAAGCTAGTGAAAATCGGTTCAGCCAGTCCAGTCCCATCAAAATAGTCTTCCAGACCCCTTAGGTAAGTATTTATTATTCGACTTATCTGTACACAATCGACTACTATGTATCGTGATCAGTCTGCATCCTATCACGTCCACATTTATCTATTTGTCAATCTAAGCAACATGGTAATGGAACGAAATTCGACTAGCTATCTTTTATAGTTTTGCTTGCTCACGTTATTAAAAATAAAATGTAATGACGCTGTTGTTGCTGCAAAGGTACCTAATCCTAAACATGAACTGTCCGTATCTTAAGTGTCATTGAAATTCGTTCAGTCTTATGCCCCTAAGTAAATAGGTAAAAAAATTATAACTTACAGATTTATATCCTATGTGTATATCTCGTTAACGCCTATTGTTTTTATTACACAATATTATCATTAGTTTTATATTTATAACTGTAAGTATATATTTATATTTATAATATAAGTAATATTATAAAAATGTAACGGATTTTGTTATAAAGTAGACTCCGGAAGAAAATTCCGGAACCACAAAGATTTGAGAAATTCTTTCACTATTTGAATATATTAATATTACAGAGGTACATGAAGTCGAGGGTGTTTACTAGTTTTATTATAAAATTCATAGACTACATAATAAAGTATTGATAATTA
Source organism: Achroia grisella (assembly GCF_030625045.1). NCBI lineage: Eukaryota > Metazoa > Arthropoda > Insecta > Lepidoptera > Pyralidae > Achroia > Achroia grisella. The sequence goes on from NW_026712961.1 coordinate 383,224, forward strand.
CTTACGGCGAATTTTCCCATGTTGAATGAATGAAGTGATGAAGAACTAGTAACTGTACAATCTCTTCTGGATTTGAGGAAGGAGTCGCCATGAATCCTTTTATATCTGCTGTAGATTGTGCGGTGCGTGTGAAATGATGAAATAAGCTTGGACAATTGGATAATCATAGAAATTGCTTCGGGAAATAATTAAAACGGACAATTACAATGACATTCGTGATTAGGAAAAAAAGACAGGTAAATGCAGGTTCGTCGAAGCACTCCTGTTGTATTGAATGGTTCCGTGCCATTACAACTTTAATTGATATTGTGAACTGCATCTGTAGTATATGTGCATATCAGCATTTATTATTTGTGAAAGTTTAAAGTTCAAGTTCAATATCTTTGAGATAGGGTCCTTGTGTTAGTACATTAAGAGATAATTTTGTGCGTCGAATTAATGTAAATAGTATGCAAGGCTTGCATACCCTCATCTGTTTGTTTAGTAATAAATTAGCATATAAATAGATTTAGCTACCTAAATCCTGAGTCATCATTTCATGTGGCATCTTTTAAACCAAAAGGAAGATCGACCTCACTGGACCCATATCTATATATGTTATAAACTCATAAACATAACTATATGTATACTACTCGAGGTTTAGTAATAAACAGTCAGGATTATGTTATAAATAAATAAATTAGTCATTACTTTATTAATAACTGTATTAATTACATCCAGAGAAAACAACATTCACAATGAAAAGAGTGAATTAATCACTTTAACATCTCTATTCTACGTTTTCAGTTATGACATCGAAGAGGCATTTGCTAATTGTATTCTATGTTTAAAGTTCCTTCTTTTCTATATTTGAAATTCCATTGTTGTCTACTTATAAATGAAGACCTTCTATTCATTGTAATAATCTCACTATGCACCGAAGGTTCTATTCAGGTATATAAACGTTATTGTGTGAAATGTATTGTTTCATGTTGATCGACAATAATATTACAATATAAGCGGTAACGTGGTTTGAAATATTTATTAATGTGTTGTCTCTTCATTAACAATACAAGGTAGTAAGTAGAGACAGCACCCGTAAGTAGTGGTAAAATTTGTGAGTTGTTACGATTTTATCAATTCTTTTAGTTTTGGATAACTTATTTGTCGAGGTATCCTGTAGCCTATACAACATTACGCTACAATTAATAAGAGATCGAGCCGCAAAAAAATTTTTGCTAAAACGGAGAAAAATTTGTCGCGCATCTTCATCAGGATCAGGTGGTTTGACAACAATATCAAACTTTTTAAAAATGCATGAGTATTCCTCTTTTAAATGTCTCTTATTTGATGTCAATATACACACTGGAAGGGGCATAAGGGAGAGAGGGACGGATTTCATATTGGAATTGGAATAACTAGATACAGTAATTATATTATTAAGTTTATTTTATATTAATAACTGCTGTGTAATTTAAACAAATGAATTATTTAAATTATAATTACATTAATGATATTTTGTGTGCTTGTTGAAAACGTCCTTACTTTCCGTCGCGCGCATAAGGGGATGGATCTGAAACACGAAATAAAAAAATATATACCATAATCTCCCTTATTCTGACTTTGGTGATCCAGCGATTCAGTATTCCACTTGTAAGCATCTCTTACGAACTCGAAAGCGGAATACGCGATGAGATTGTACATTGGTATTCTGTAAAACTTGATAGCCACTACATTGCACACACTCGAGAGCGAGATGGAGGTAAAACAGGCACTAGTTTTTTTTTTTAATATAAACAAACTCGATAGCTCAATAGGAACTTTATATTTGACAAGTGATACCAAGTAGTACCTTGAGTGAAAAGAGTTGATAAAACGCTTACAGAATACCACAGTATCAAAATATACAGTTGAGTTAAATTTTATCAGGATACAAATACATATATATACATTTGTGTTTGTGTGGTCTTCGATATTTAAAGTACCTACTAGGTTTAGTGGTCTAGTCGTTCAACACACAAGGTTACAAATATTTGTATTCATAAGTATGATTGTTTGTATTGGTCTGAATTATTTCTATATATATTAATTAACCATTTTCCATCACATTAGCCGTATGTTTGTTTGTCACCATCGTAGTAAAAAAAATATGTATTTATAATAAAATTATATAAGTAGTATTTCAATTATTTGTACAGTACCTACCAATATGACAAGAACTGCTTAGCGTGGCCATCTAATGGCGCTGTGTGTATTGTCCAAGGTTATTATCATTATTATATATAAAGTACCACTTGTCTAAGAAGAACAGAGTATATCTATACATTTTAAAGAACTTACATTGCTTTGGTGGGTAGTTGGGCCTAGAACCCTCAACTAATGCCGGGCCAGAGCCTGTAAAAAGAGCATATCAAAATTTGCGTTATACAAATAAACTCATAATATTCTACAGGCAGTTAAGGAACATTGTTAGGTCAAATTGTGACAAATCTATTTTATTTGACGTTATATATTTTACGGAAATTTGTACATAATTAACTGATATGGTAATAATCTGTGGGCAACCTTAGCCTACATAGATCATGGATCTATGTAGGCTAAATTCACATGTCTATAAATTCACTGTCATATGAAACGTATGGTAAATAAAATGTGTCAGAGAGGTGACTACTACAACCTAGAGTAACTCTTTGTACAGTCTACCCCAACGACAATATTCATGAAACAGATTAGGCCTCTGTTTAAGAAACGTAAAAGTTTTTTAACTCACTAATCGGTTCGTAGCCACCGTTGTTGGAATTCTCTGTAACAAAAAATTAAACATTAACTAAACAATAATCTGACTAAGAAGTATATAATTATTAAGAATATGAGAGATTATATAGATACTAATTGACCTAACACTGTGTCTAAAGGTACCCATCCTTTGAATCATAAATGCAGTGTGTGGTTCGCCGTAATATCGTAAATGTAAGTGTTTTATTAGGAAATAAAGATTATTATTATTATTACTTAAAATATGAGTAAAGATTAACTATAAGCCGGTAGGTCACTAACTTCATCAGGTCTTTTGCATGGTAAGCACAGAGAACTTAGATATAGTACGGAACAACTAACTTACCGTTTAGTAAAGTTTAGTCTCCATATAATCAAATAGTAGTAAAAGAGTTTATATATCTCTGGGATAAATGGAAGATAGTACCAAATTTGTAAAAATAATCCCAAAAATAGTCGTCAAACAGAAGTACATACGTCGTTTAAAATGGAATGGTCAATAAATTTAAAAACATATTCGTAATCTACAATTGTATATTTAAAAATATACTCACGGTTTGTGGGCAAGTAGAAACCTGGGTCGGGGTTGCTGATTACTGTAACAATGGATAGTATATACTTTGTATTGCTATTATCATAGATTAACTGTGTAGTCATACTTTTTCTATACCATTATTATTTCATTGCAGCTTTTACATGTATATCACTTAACATTAAATGAAATTTGAGACAACATTGTCTTTTAAATTTATTCAAAGTATTTACATAAATTAATATTTTAATTTTTCAATTTGAAATTTTTATTAAATTTAGTAACTAAATACAAAAACTTACCGATTTGGTCGCCGTTTTGACCTGTAAAATAAAATGAATTAGTAAAATTGTATTTTTGTAGAGAAGTTTTACTAAGTATGATGAATTTTCAAAATAGTCAACTAATTACGACATGATTAGACATACATATGGACGTGAAACTTTTCGTGTACAAAGGCTGTATCACAAAGGACATAGGGTCTTTTATTACCAAAAAAATGTCGAATTCCGGATAATAGCTAATTTACAATAACTTTATATTAGTATTCTCACCATTTGTGGGCCTGTAGAAACCTGGGTCAGGGTTGGTGATCACTGCAACGATAAATTGTACTTCAATGGAAAATGACATTTCATTACGTGATTACATATATTCAATTTCAAATATACATATAGGAAACATGCAGAATTGTATATTAAGTGTATATAGTGTAATGGTAGTAGGTATGAAAGAAAAATACAACCAGCAGACCAATTCAATAAGCTAAGCAAGTAAGTAAGCAATATATAGTTATACATAAAAAGAAATAGGTACGACAATGATGCTTAATAATAGCTAGTGTATTTTGTACATAAAACATAAAACCATATGTGCTTTTTTACAAAATACACTGAGTACATATAGAATACATGTTCCCTGTTCGTCTGTGTGTATGTAACGATAATATTATAAACTCCAATGAATTTAAATGCGGTTTATGACTGATTTTTTCTTCAGTAATGTTTAAATATATATAATTCGTTAGGATTTTGTGTTTTAAGTCATAAACACACGTGACTAACTAGGGGCAACACGCTAATACATAATAAAATAAATCATAACAACAAAACGTTTCAAACCGATGAAACTACCTTTGTTTACGAAATTAATTTGACCATGTTTATGAGAATTTCTCTCTATATAAATGTACTTATATTAAGTCTCAAACAAAATAATAATAAAGTTTTAAATTGCAATGTTCGGTCATTAACTACCATGTCCAAAATTTATCGAACTGACTCTGCCGATACATAGTTTATATACTATGATAGCAAACAAGCTACACAGCCTATCTTATAAGAAACGGTAACCGTAGCCTATTGAAGCCAAGAGTATACAACACGCATTGCCTATTCTTAAGAGACCTTATTGAAATACGCCACGCTATAGTGTCTAGAGAAAACCTTACCAGGTAGTTCATTCGACAATATAAGTGTACGTGATTATTTTTAAATAAAACTATCATGCCGTGCAATAGAGTAACTTACCGTCTTGGTTGGGTTCGCTGTTCTCTACGACTCTAACTGAAAATGTATGAAAAGATATATTCAATTAATCGAACCCCTAATAGAATTGTAAATATTGATAACAGAGAATTTTAATCTACATAATAATTTTCTATGAATTTTTAAGATGACTATGATATTTACGGAATGTTTTGTACAAATATTATGTACTGCTACGAGTATGTACGAATATGTTTTACCTCTATAATCGGGTTGGTTGTTGTCCGCTACATTGACTGTAACAAAGGAGTTGAAAGTGGAAATGTAAAGCAGTTGTAGTAATCAGCGTTAAGTAACATGATTGTATGAACTACAGGCTAGAAATATTGAGAAATAAAGCAGACAACAGGTTAGAAGATAGCGTAATTATTGCGAGAAATTGATATGGACCACGAAAACATAAATTACGAGTACAAAGTTGTAAAATATTGTGTGAATGTGAATAGAACAGGCTGTTTAACACACGCATTTGTAGCTACATCTAAATTTCTTGTCCATTCTTCTTGATCATTTCTTCCTCATTTGTCATTTCTATCTGCATTTCGAATTAGCGGTAGAGTAAACTACCTGTACTTTTCACTATACCGCCAATTCGGGAAACTTAAATGTAGTATTAAAGATTGACATCATACCTCTATCTTGAGCTGAAGCCATCGCTGCTAATGCAACAAGGACGATCTGGGAAACAAGAAGCAACTTCATTATGTGATGGTTTACGAACAGTGAAATGAATTAAGGAATTTGTTTTGAATTCGACACAAACAGTGATACTTTCAGTCTAAGTTACGGATTAGACGATGAAGCATTTATGTATTTACTGACATGTTGATAATCTAATGTCAATAGATGATTTTGCTTTTCAGATAAGATAATTGTGACGCTCTATCTATACATTCGAATCTACACGGTACATCTATATAACAAAGGTTAAAAAGTTTTTTTACGTGTGCTACATCTCAACTATATCCCATGTAATTTGGCATACCATTATAGATAATAGTAATAATACCTCTGGAGAATTCACACAACGCCATCTAATCCTAAGTACTCTTTTGTAAATACATAACAACACCTAGACCGATACAAACATCATTCTTTGACAAACATCACTTGATGAGTACAAACGTTTACACAGTGCGAGAAATTGAAACCGCGACAATCGGAAGTAACGCTGTATGCTAAACCGTAAGACCACCGAGGTCGTCAATTTAGACCGAGATTTATTTTGAACTTACAATTTTTTTTTTATTACCGTACACTTATTCGAGATTTGCTAAGTATTATAGTATAATATACTTTTTATGTCTAATTTATTTTATCTCAATCTATTTTGACAATAATACAGTAGTATACTTTCAACAAAAGTTAGATCAAAATATATTAATACATATATTTTGATCTAACTTTTGTTGAAAGAGTTCACCAAATAGATGTGAAATTCTACTCTGTGTGTGAAATTACCTAACTATTAATAATTATCTAACTTTTTTGTTGATTCTCCATTGTATGAAAAAAAAAAGTATAGGCAGGACCACAACATTAGGTAAATGTTTATAACAATTTACTAGAAACCTATATCTATAGGTAGGTACAATATTTATTGCGATCTCGCAAATATTTAGATGTTTATCTATGAAATGTCTCCGGCGACGCACTTTAGTTTGATTGATAGACTTCCGGTATTGAAATATTCATTTTGAAATATTTCACGAATAGAAAGTCATATAAAATAATCAATGTATTGTATGTACCTATATCATCTCGTGTATTTTGAATATCTCTGTTCTATAGTCGAATGTTCGAGACATCAGACAACTGACGTTGGTAATTGTTTTTCTTATCATTTATTTTATTTATTCTACCACTCATTCAGAAAATAGACTTGACACAAAAAGATCTGAACGTTGCTCTTTTAAATAAATGTTGCTCAGCATTACATTTTTTATATTTTGTGTTAATACAAATTATTAAACAGAAAAGAAAGTACAATAAACATACTATTATGGCACTTATCGGCCATTGACTCTACTGTGGCTTAGGTGTTACCTTTAATTTATATGTCAGAGATGTTGCTGTAGAGCAACACATATGCACTGCTGCTTTACATATATAAAAAGGTAAGAATATTGTGTGTAAATACGTTAGTGGTTGATATGGATGGATGTTTGTTACTCTTTCACGGAAAAACTACTGAATGGGTTTTGATGGAACTTCAGAGTAATATAGCTTATACATCAGCTATAGTTTAACACATAGGCTATAGTTTAGAAATATATTATTTGAATTGAGCGAAATATAATGATAAATGTCAAGGAAGTCTGATACAGACGAAGTTGCGCGGATCAGCTAGTTCGTAATAAAATCTAATATTTAACTTTATAATTACTTATTCAGGTATGCCTATTAGTACTCACTATTCACGTAGGTATTCCAAACTATCTACAAGGAAAACAAAGGAGCAATGTGTACAAATAGAATTTAATAATATTATATATTACTTTTTAATTTACAAAACTCTATACCTATTGATTGATAATAACACTACGTTATACGTATATTATACACGTATATTATACATTTTCTTTCATAAAATTAATGACACACATTCAATATAATAAAGGAATCAGGTCAGTATCTACTTACTTATGAGAGAACAAACACTTTCTAAAACACACTAAACTATATTGTATTAGTGTACGGTTTATATCACGGGACAGGAATTTGATAAGTGACTGGTTTTTAATAAAAATTGCTGATTAATTAATTGATACTAGTACGTCAACTCGTAATGAAAAGATAAGTAGGTAATCGCCAATTTATCTCTAATGTAAACAAACTTTTCGTCACCGGCTGACTGACTATCAACGCACAGTTAAATCGCAATCGTAAAAAACTTTAATAAACACTAACCAGATAAATAAATATTTACCAAATATTGAACGCTTAAAATAGTTACTCCACCAATACAGAAGATTCCTTGCTAAATAAAGACTAAATTATTATGCCATATCTTTCCATATGACAAACTCTATATCTACCCGTTCGGTGGCTCATTTTACTAATATTCCAAACGCGGAAGTTTTATGAATGTGGATGGATAAATGTTTGTTATTCTTTCACGCAAAAACTAGAATGAATTTTAATGAAACTTTCCAATTTATATATATTTATACATCAGAATGTAATAAATATTCTATAAATATCACGCGGGTGAAACCGCGCTAGTCGTTTATAGATGAGGCAGGTAATATAAGATGTCTGAAAATTACAATGGTAAAATTAGTCAATAAAATTGACACCAGTGATTTGGCGGTGCTGAAGTATGTAGATTAGGAAGTTAGGTTAGTATCCTAAGTACGACTAGAGCATCCTATAATGACGTCAATTTCCGACTATTGGCTCCTGACCATGGTGACAGAACCATTAATCAAGGCTGCTACTCGCTATGCAAATAGATGAATAATGTTTGTTTTTTTTTTTGGTCTGACGAGACATTACATCATCTTCAATTAATGTTTAATTTATAAAATCGATAGGTATATACCAAGTTTTGTGTAGTGAGATAAATATTTAAGTAGGTACCTATTCTTTTAACTCTAATATACCTAATTGAAGTTATCTAAGTATAATTAACTTGCTGACACGACTACATTTTTTTTAAGATCCTGTTTCGACAGACAGTCTAAAGTTAGTAAAAAAAAGTAAGATAACAAAAAAAAAAAATAACCCAGTGTTGTCCATTAAATTGCCATACCTAGTCAGGAATATGTTATTGGTGTCATTTGAAGTACTAAGGAATTAATAGAAATATATTTCTAAAACACACAAAACATTCATAGAAATCGCCCAGACAAATAGAAACCATCATGTTCAAGAGTACAAAAATCGAATCTGCCTGCCTGTCTGTTGTTTATAGATCAAGAAGAAATGTAAAAAGATCACATTTGGATAAAAATGAAACTTATAGAAAACCTCGATTGGAGGAAGACCCGGTACCAGCAGCGCACTGCCCATGCGGTGTATCGATATATCGCATTTGTTAAGAGTAGCCTGATATGGACATGAAAGGTCCATTGGTGGAGGCCTATCTCTTACAGCTTATGAATATAGGTAGAAAGGACAGAGTCACTTAAAAATATATTATAAGGTATTATAAAAAACATTACAATATATAACTAGATATTCCTATTTAAAGAGAAATTGACACAATACCCAAAATTAATGTATTTAGAGAGATCAAAATGTTACACTTGATAACAAGCAAGGTCACTAGCGATAAAACTTAAATGTAGACTTGTATCAAGGTACAGTTAAATTCTTACTGAGACTTGATTTATGTCTCGCGTTTACCAACTGTACTCAGATTTAATAATAATAATTATTATAATAACACTTCATTGCAGACTTTTTTTATGCTGAAATTAATTTATGGTATATAAAAAATCGAGATATACGCAAAGACATACCTTTACGTATATCTCATTTTTAATACCTGTAAGAAGTTATGTTGAAATATATATTGAAAGGCTTTCAATGTATTAATCTAACTAGGTTTGATTTAAATAATAGATTGCAATATTAATACAAATTTTTAACGGCGTTTCTATCGCTGGAAAGTTGGTCTGAAATATTTTTACGGCGTCTGCCATATTTGAACTCGCGACCTATCTGTCGAGGTACTAAGTATAGATGTATATTGTATTTAACTAAAAGAACATCAACAATGACAAAGACATAGATGTAGAGAGTTACTTTTTTGGGATTCGAGTAGATTTATAAAAAGTTCAATATAAAAAAAAATTAAATAAGAAATATATTAATTATACTACTTACCACAGCAACTTTCATTATTAAAAAAATACGAAAAATAATTGGGCACAACTGAAACGGAACGTATCAAACGTATAGTTAATGTGTTATTACATTGTGCTAAGCGTATTCTTTTATAGTGACGGCTAGATAACCTACACCGACCCGGGTAAATATTTTAAGATTCGCTTATTTAAACACACTAAGGTTCCATTGAACATACATACGTCGTTTTCCTTTATGGATTCCGCTAAATTTACTCATTTATTTTGACAATGTTTACAAAGTCTGCTTGTGGACGCAAATATTGATTGTTTCCCGTGAAAGGTGGTGTAATTGTACGATAGTGTTATTTATATTAATTGTTTTTGTTTGTTAACAGGAAAATTACTAAAAATATAGGTATTAATACTGAGAATATTGTTGTTTTTATTATTTATGCCTGAAACAACTGCAATGGTAGTTCTGTAAGATTGTATTTTTGTATGTTATCCCCTATATTTGCTAAATCTTTACCGATTTTGAGTACTCCGTATTTTTTTATTTAATAATAATTTTGTTAAGTTTAAAGTATACACCTAACTAAATTTAAATTTATGGAACAAATTAATTAAACTTTAAAGTAAAATTTAATTAATTTGATATTTTTTTTATCTAGTCCCAAGCTAAGCAGAGCTTGTATTATGGGTACTAGACGACTGATATAAATATATGGATGCATTTTTTTTTATACAAATACATATTATACATAGAAATCACCCAGACCGTTACAAATAATCATACTCATGTTTGTACCGTGCGAGAAATCGAACCCGCGACCATCGAATAGTAAAGCGATATGCTAAACCACTACACCACCGAGGCTGTTAATTTGATAATATGTCATTCAAAATACGCTAAACGGTTTAAGAAACCTCCCATCTTTACCAACAGTGAAATTAATTATTGTGACTGAGTAATGTTAGTATCAGATTTTTTTTTTCCATACAATTAATAGAGTATAAGGTAAAGGGCCATATTATGAAACACCTTTTGAGTAGGAGTTGAATATTTTACATTGTTTAAAAAAAAATAGAGTTGAAACATTGAATTTTTCTAAGTTAATAGTTTGCCTGATATCTACTGAAGTGATAATAATTATTATCAAGTGAGTTTTAGTTGAAAATGCTAATAAATTGAATAAAATAACAGACAAGTACATACGGCCGTATTTATGAAACAGTCTAAAGCAACACGTACGGGTGTTCCATCGGGAATGTCCCAAATTATGGAACTCAAAATGAACTGAAGTACTCACATTAAAAACATTTTTCAGTTACTAATTTATTTATTCATAGTATCAAAAGTTTTATTACTAATTATTAATACAGTTAGATTTAAAAATTATACGAATAAACAAGCAATAAATAAATATTCAATTACAAAGTAAATATGACAAAAACAGTTTCAAATCTTAGCATTAATAAACAAGATATAAAAACCAAATATACATTAAATTAAACCAAAAATTCAACTATTTCATTTCTTCTTTGATCCTTTGTAGTAATGCGTTATCTAGTAGCTTTTCCGTTCATCAGCTATCACTTTTTTCTCATTTAGTAATTGTTTTCTTTTATGTAGCTTTTCTTCTTTAGTTTTACGATCAGTTTCTTTTTTTTAGTCATATTGCATCCATCGATCAGATGTGCCAGCAGAAGGTAGTTTGAGTTTACCTGATGACACAGCTTTAATCTATTTTTTCTTGACTTCAAATTCAACTCAAATATTAATTCATCACCAACATTACGCTTCAAAATATTAGTTAAATTTAGTCAATTTAAATTACTACTTTCATAAATACCAGAATGAGCTTCAGTAACCATATCTAAGGTTCATTTTATACTATAATTTCATACAGTAATTACCTCAGGAATGGCTGCTTTGTTGAGACTGGGTACTGGTATTTATCAGAGGAGAATATTTATTAGAAGAATGACAATCATTGTTAAGTGTCATGTAATCATTAGTTTTATCATTCGACTTGATTATTAATCAAATTATTTTCTTACTGTTCTGTTCTTTCACTAAAAATTCAAATTTACCAACGTCACTTCTTTGACAGTTAGTTTATTTATTTCATGAAAACCAACCAATATCAAATTATACCAAACAATCAAAAAGAAAAATAATAATATAAAATAAGTCTATAGAATAAAGATATCAAATTATAGTAAATAATGTATCTACCTACAAAATTTATTCATTTAAGAACACCTATAAAAATGTGATATGTAGGTGCTTCGTAAAAATTTTGAATTAAATAAAGTGTTATTAATTTTTCAGGCAGGTTTTCCACTTAAGTATATGTTTTAATTAACATAAAACAATATTTATCATCCAGCTTATTCATTTTTGAGGTTAGTTTTTCATTTTCATGGAATTTTACAATCTATGTACTTATCTAAATGCAAATTTTTAGAAATATAAACTGTTCTAACGTAAATTGCTTTGTTATAATTAATTAACAATGATTAACACGAAATTAACTAAATATTGTCCACTTTTTGCTGTTTCATAATTACGGACAACTAAGAAAATCGAATGTGAGGGAGATGTGGAACACTGAATATACTGTTCCATAAATACGGTCTGTTTAGAAATTTTTGCGGCAATTATGAAACACCTAAATAAAAAATAAATACCTTATTAAAGTACTTTAAATTCATTATCAATCAATAGATTATAAGTTAAACTTTTGATTAACATGTTTCAAGTATTTTTGAATCATAGAAAAATATTTCAAATTGTTAAAACAATTGTGATGACACGTGTCATTCTCTAACTCTAAAAGACAGTCTTTTTTTCATGCAACCTGACACGGGCATTTCAACTATTTTTTTTTCTATACATTTTAAGGTGTTTACAAAAATAAATTAATTTAATCAATAAATAGGTTATTAAAGATCATAAAGATAATATTATAAATACTGAATACGTTAGAAGTTATTTGTAATTCAGATTTTTATCACTTGTTTCATAAACTAGTACAATGTTCCATAATATGGCCCTTTACCTTACTATTATTCAATGTAACTCGTTTAAAAACGTAGTGATTACTTCCTCAGCGGTAGCATCACATTCTTAAAAAAATAAAAAGGTATCTATTACTTTCACTGAAACTTCCCGCCAAAATTCAACTCTATCTACAATTCGTTAATTAGCACGATTTAACAATTGAATAATTAATTACTGGCAGGCAAGAACTGAACGCTAGACTTTTACAATTCTAAACGTGTCTGTGTAATGAATAAAATAGTATTTTCTAATAAAACATTAGCGTTGTTAGGTCTACTGTAGAGAGTGTAGTGCCTGCCAGTGGATTCGCTAACGTAAAATACCTACTGGTCGAGTTATTGAGTCAGGTCATCGACTCCGCGGTTCGCTCTGCTGTACCAGACAAAATTACTGTAATCGCTCGATTACCTATCCATTGTCCAGTATAGTTTCGATTCTCTACATTTTTAACATTTTTATCGTTTCTAATTATTCTTGTAGCTCCTTGATACATTTTATATTGTTTTAAATTATATTTTTTGCCACATTCCTATTTATACTGTATTTAAATACATTTGTTATATCGCTGTCGTATCAATCTCATCTTTTAAAAGTACCTATATTTTGCATAGTTAACACTCAGAAACTCTCCCATAATCAATATATTTGCTACAATATTGATTAATTTTACCGCACCTCTACTGTCTCTGTAACATCGTCGTCATTAACTAACCAGAGTGAATTTATTCTCATATTATCATCATGTATTATTAATCCATCAGTGCTATCATCATCTATCTACCATTTTTTTATTTAAAAAAAAATCTATTTGACATTCTGGATGACGGAAGCTTTTTATAAACTTACTTTACACTGTTTTATGTATATGCTCTATACATAGAAAAGACACAACGCAATACAGTCACAAGTATGGTATGAACCTTTAACCCGTAGAAGATGAGATAGTGTACCAAAGCAGTATATCACCAAAGTTGTCAAGTCTATTAGGAAAAAAAGGATTGATAAATAATAAATAATAATGTAAATAGAACTAATTTACACATAATTTTACCTTAATGTTAATTTAGACCTTGCCTAAATAGTCTGAAATTAACACCATATCGATTTTACAAGGTCACTTCGTATAACCTCTAGTTCTTAGTCTAGTATTTAAACGCAATCACTCTGTAAATAGTGAATAGTTCAGGTATTACATCACACAAGTTGTTTTGTCATAGTTTTCCCAGAAATGCAAATGGAAGCCTGAGCAAACACTTTTAAGAAGACTTTAAAGACAGCCTCGGAGGTATATCGTATTGTGATATCATACAGTTCAATGTATTTGTGGTTGTAACTCCTAATTACCTCTTTTGGACAAGTACATTTCTTATATAACAAAATTATTCAAGAGCCTACCGCGCCTAGTAGATTTTGACAAAAAGTTTCAAAAATCTAGAATGCCAAGTTGGCATTACGTGTATGTTGAGTGTTGCATTTTATGCGACAATCAAATATGCCTCTGTCTACCACACCTAGGATAATAGTAGTGAAGGTATGTTAGCATTTCTAATTAGTAGGAGCGTTCGTCCACTCGAGCTCGTATTGTGTATTGTGTGGGTTGCAAAAAAGGCGCGAAATGGCGGCCATGATTTCGTTTCGCCGCAACCAATAATGCAATCTGTGCCTGTCTGCAGTTCACCTGTTTGTTTTATTACTTAATGAGTACTCACTGCTTAGTATATTCTTTTGTACTTTAAACTTTTGTAAATGAGAACTGACTTGATATTGATATTGTTATTGCATCATGTTTGGCTGGAAAGTTAGGTACGAATTACACATGTATATTCACGAGTTATCAAACAAGATAAATGACTAATGAAAATTCAATATGGCGGGCGGTAGCCATCAAATATTTTTCCAAATTTATTGTTCCACATTTATTGTTACACACACTAAAGTTTGCTCTGAAATCAGATTAAATCAAAAGTCGGTTACAACGACTTTTGATTTAATCTGATTTCATTTTAAATACTAATCAACAATCTGCTTACTAATACAATTCTGTTTATACTTCGTTATTACATAAATATTTGCAAGACTCGTGCGAAAATAACAATAACAATAATAATTAATTAAAGGAAGATAATAAAATAATCTGTAACCAAATTAATGTTAAGGAAATTAAAAGCTTATACATTTTAGGGTTCTATATTGACACATTACTGCCAAGATCGTAATTTAATTTTAAAAAAATAACGGAAGCGCAGGAATATAGTCATATTATTATTTTTATACCCATCTTAATCGTCATAATTTTTTATTTGACTCAAAAAATCATTTGGTATACATATAATTAAATATAATTTGGTTTAGTTACATTTGAACGCTTACTGTTGTAAACCAAATGATTTGTTCCAACTATCTAATGCTATTGGCCGTAGTTAGCTTTTACAGCTTCACCGGACGAAAAATTTGGGATGAGTGCAGAAACCACTCAAAACCTTATGGATAGAAAGGCCAACTCCCGCGTGACGGATACGATTTTAGTCTGATGACACCGCTAAGGGTCAGAATCAAGGCTTGAGCTGTCATAATTTTGATCCCTGTTTCAATGAAACAGGGATTCAGAGACGTGTGCTCCACAATCGACGTGGAATGAGATTATAAAGACAGATATGATGCATAGTTACCGGTCAGAATTGTTCAAGCCTTGAACACGTGTTCAAATACCCATCACAATTTTGTAGGCATTGTTAGAAATTATGCGTACTTATTTTAGTTGTCCGGCCATGACTTTACAATACTAACTTCTGCCCACAACTTCGTCCGCATGACCATGATTGTCTGGGACCAAAACCTATATTATTGTAGAATATTATAGAATAGAATAAATCTTTATTGCTAACTGTGTGGGTACATTAATTTATAGGTGGTATAACAATATAAGCTTCTTCTATCTAATTTAATGATTTATTCAAAGAAGCATATTCAAAATCATTATTGCTTTATTAATATTAGTTAAGAATACATGAATAAATATGATATATCCGAAATGGTAAATATAATGACGATGAATAAACAGAACCTTTTAGTATTATTAAGACTCGCACTTGCCATATTTTTTTCAATATCACGCGCGGTATTTTTTGCTAGAACGGTATAAACTGGTAGGTACTTAATAGATTCGCGGTTTTTATATACCTAACGAATCAATGAGTCACTTACCATGTTCTGAGTCGACAGTCGAGACCTCACCAACGTTTGTGTTTTAACTACGCAATATCTTGGTTGTTTTGTTTTTTTCTGTTATGGTTTTGGAAGATATGTGATTTTGCTGTTGAAAAAAATGAATGATTCTAGTTAATGATAGTTGTTGGCGGTCTTTCTCTAAAACAGTGAAGTGTTCCAAAAGAACAGAAACATAAAACATATTGTGAAGAGCAATAAGGGAAATCCTCATTTGTGCTATATTTTTTTCTTTGTGTAAAAAAAACAAACACTCTCAATTACACAATGAATTAAAGACAAAGTCAAAAATCATTTATTTATATAAAAGTGTTCTGTATATACATACATATAGAATACACTTTAAGCCATTTATGTAACTTACATCATATTTTTTTATAACTATCCCTACCACCCAGTTCGCATAGTTAGAAGCTATTATTTAGGTTATTGATGTGAACTTTGTGACATCAATATAAATGTCATAAGCAAAACATTAAAAAAGGGCGCAATAAGGTTTCTTAAAGGTCGATGGAGGATATGTGGCATCCTTACAGTGTTTTTTACGCGGGCACAGCTACGCCTGCGGTTTCACCCACATATAATTTACTAATATTCTAAATGCGAAAATTTTGAGTATAGATATATAAATGGATGGATGGATGTTACAGTTTCACCCAAAAACTACTGAACATGTTTTGACAAAATTTTACAGTAGTATAGCTTACACATCAGAATAAGACATAGGCGATAAATTTCAAGCGGCTAAAACTGCGCGGACAGCTAGTAGACTATATTCCAATTAAGTGCAGCGGGACATAGCTAGTAAACAAAAAAATCCAATTGAAGGTTTGAAGGTTCTTATAAATGGATTTCAAAGCCAAAGTCGCTGCTTGTGGGCGCTAAGACCCTGACTTGATGCTGATTGTGGCAGGGTGCCTTTCTTAAATATATTACGCATATAGTATTACGCGTAGGTGGTGTTCCATTTTGTCAAAGGTTGACGTATTGAGATTAAAATTTACGTAGGTAATTAGCCGACTTGAAAAGAGATAAACAATTTTAAACGAGATGACTGCGAACAGGGACGGATAGAAGAGAAAAACATATTACGTCCACCCCAAATAAATTGGATAAGGAAGAAGTAGATGATAATGATTACGCGATGCAATAAAGTTATCGAGTTTTCTTAAACTCTGCAAGTACACCCCTTGTTATAAGTAGACGTGTGTGCCTGTCTGTTGTTTCCTAGTTCTTAAATGAATGGAGCGAATATGATTTTTAATTTGATAAAAAATATTTCAAATTAAGGTTAGGTAGAGGTAGAAGTGGACTATAAGATATATCTTCAGGGAAACAGTCTCTGGCGTACAAAATGTATTGCGATTAGCATTAAATGATTGTTTTGCAGCAGACGTCAGAAATCTGGCGGAATGTATCTCCAACATGACAGATAAACAATACATCGAATACTATTTGACGATGATCATGCGCAGGATTAAGTTATTTGCTTCGGTTCGGTTCGTCCCAGTTTAATTACTCGATAGCGATACTACTAAATAGATATCATGACATAATATTACTATGTCATGTCAAAGGAATGTGCTTTGTGCGATGACTCTAGGTGCATTGGATTTGCAACTTTGCCAGCGACGACGAGCTACATTAACTACCATTTTGATTACTTAATTTTACATTTACCCCTTAAAGTTCCACTTGGGATCACTTGACTACAGTTAAGTATTTGATATACCTATAAACTAATTTGAAATATAAAAATTTTACTTCAGTAAAATCTGAATTAATACAGAGCCATGATTTAATTTCTTGTCTTATTTATAAACTCAAAAAAATGTAACTTTAGAAAACTGTATTATCAAGGAATAATACGGGTTGTATTACAGACAGGCAGCGCCGCAGGATTACACTATTATTCTGCAATACGCAAAAAATGCTTGGTCTACGTCTAAACAGAGGAGTTACATGTCTTTAAATGGATGATATTTTTTTTTTAGTATGTAGGTATGTATTTGTTTATAAATTTATATATTTTTGTTTTTATATATTATGCATTATATATAAATATGTATGTCGTTGGATATATATATATATATTTACTTTATTTATTCCTACTTACTTGTATTTATTTTCATGATATTTTCTTAATAATACACCGTCCACTAATCTCTGTTTACCTCATGGTCGACTGGGAGAATGCCTTATGGTGTTAGTCCGCCATTTGCACCTTTATTTTTTTGTATTTGTGCATTAAAGTTTTAATAAACAAATAAAATAATGAAATGCACTAATGGTATACTCTGGGGGACTCTGGGAGTGAGGAGAGTAGATGTCCTCTGGAGATGGGAGTGAGGAGTATAATAGGATGACCAGGCTAGTTACCCAAAATTAACCGCAACAGTTTCTAAGGGGACCACGAGCACGTCGACTTGTCATCATACAGCACGTACTATGTAAGGTCGACCTACATTAGATCAAGCAATAGCAATCAAGTCGAATAAAAAATGGCAATATTATCAACAGTCCCCAATACTAGCAATCCTCGTTCCTCAACTGTGGAAATGCTTTAGAAAGCCTTAATACAAGAGGAAACTTAGGAAAAAGTATCCATCAGACTAAAGTCGTGTCTGTCAGTCGGGATTTGCCTTCAGCCGCTCCTTCCTTTGACTTGGAGTGCCATCTGCACTCGCCTCCTATCGTCCGGTGAAGCTGTAAAGGCCAGCTGCGGCCAAAAAAGAGTAGTCGAGTCAGAAAAAAAGAAAGTACATATTTAGAGTTAAAAATATATTTTTTTTTACTGTTTTCAATATTTTTTTACTGTTTTACTAAAATATAAACGTTACTTACACGCACCTAGATACAAATTAATATTCCAAGGTTCATCGCTTTTGACTGTTTGTATGAATCATGCAGGAACTTCCTTTCGTATCTATAAATGGATGGCAAATCCAAATATACAATACTCGCCTCAATATTATACCCGGCGAGTTTTACTTTTCTATTTTCTATTTAACGAAACGTAAACAATCATATACAGTATAATAATAAATGATTGTCACGAGCTAACAAATTTTTATGAAACTAAAGTTTTAAAAATATTTTTTTTCTTAGTTGTTTGAAAAATTATATTAAAAAAAGCTAATAAAAGATTGATTTAAATAATTTTTCTGATATAGTGCGTAAAAAAATATTAATAATCTTTAATATTTTTTTTAAATATAGTCTATGATCTTTGCAGATATCGTAACGCACTATATGAGAAAAATTATTTAAATCAGTCATATCTTTTTGTAGCTTTTTTTAATATAATTTTTCTGTAATACTGCATTTGTGCAAAATAGAAATAAAAGTAGTATATATTAAAGCCTAATAATAGTTTACGAGAAATATAGATATTTATCACCCAAAACAGCAGTTATCTCCAAGGCGATTAATTTAATCAAGATTAAGTATCAATGCAGAGGAAAACAAAGCTCGTGCCTACTGACCTAGAACGTATACAGACTTTGGAATATGTACACAGATGGCGTGCCGGATGACTGCATATGTCTCACATCGAATGCTACGCCATTATGGCATTTAAATTTACTCACTAAGGATATTTTTCGTGTAACAGAAATTCCATATATAACTTTTATTTGGATTCCGTAAACGCCTCTGTGTCGGTCTAAGGCATCACACGAGTAAATACGATGATGTCACCTAGCTCCGCCTACAATTCCGCTGTTTGAGAATGCTATCTGCACCACGGTTCATTATGTATGCGACAATGAATACACGGGAGATATACAAGTTAATTACGTTTGATAATATTTTTTGCCATGAAAATTTTTATTAAGGAATTGAATAAAAAATTCTTTATTTAAATAAACTTAAATTCAAGGTACTAACCTCTCATGAAGAACAATTTTGTTTATTTACATTTAAAATTGTATGTACAGATTATACAACTAAACTGAATTAAAAAATATAAAGAGTTTTGAATAGTCATACTTAATAAACCATTAAGATCTCTTTTCAATAATTGTTGTAACTTTAGATTTTTGAATTGAAATGTGTGTATATAAACTACTAAATCCACCACTAATTCTTTTAAATATTTTCAAGTAATAAATAAGAGTAAATCAGTCATCGTGATTAGATCACACCAATCCTACGCCTAGCTTAGTCTCTAAGCAGCACTCGTTTGTGTGTATTGCTAGTAGGGATGGGTCTGCTCTGGTCTGGTCGCGAGATACCGATTAAGAATTAAAGAATTTATGCCATAAAATTATAATAAGTTTGGATCGCAATCATCTGTTTAGAAAAAACTTCGACCAGAGAAATTTGAAGAGAGAATTAGATCAAGAAGAGGGAAAAGGGATTGTTAGTAATATGGATGGACGACTCCATAGCTATTAATAAAAAAATTGGATCAATGAAAGAATTTAACAAATACATTTATAAAGAAATTAATATCACATTGTAGATGTTGCTTATCTAGATAACACTGGACTAAGCTGAGCTTGTACTATAAATACTAATTGATAATCTTTTATATACCTACTTACTTAATCATAGAAATAAATTATTAATATTACATTGATTTGCACCCGTAGTCTTATGTAACTATGTCTCACAATAGTGTACGACGCCTGGATTGTAGTTGTTTACAGATTTCGAATTAAATTAATGTAACCGTGACTTACCGCAGGTTATCTTAAGGGTCATGACCAGATTATTAATAAAATGGATACTAACCGAAAAATGTCAAGGGAATTTGTTAATCATTAAAATATTATTTAACACTGCTGGAATTGAGGTGGTAAAACAATCTGGTAAAAAAACAATAATAATAATAACCCTGGACAGTTCACATAGCGCAATCTACTCTCAAACTAAACAGAACTTGTGTTATGGGTAATGAATGAATGATATTTGAACAGAAATAGTTATATATGGATTCGCTGCAGCTTTGGATTACTTAGATGTAGTGTCACAGAATAAAAGAATAATATATAATCCCACAGTACTCTAACTATCAATAGGATCACGGCCAAAATATTTTTTTTTGTAATACATATGATGGGAAAGACATAAAAGGAGAGTAAGCTCAGATATGGCGGCAGATAGGGAATGATCGAAGAAAATGACATACAGCGCCGACTCCATATAATATGATAGAAGACAAGGCAATAATCATTGTCTCGCTTTTCTCCCATGATTAAGAGACGTTGCAATTAAATATTTAAAAAAAATCAAAATATTTAAAGAAATGATGATGATTATTTTGGGTGGGAAATTTCTGTCCGGTTAATGCAAATCTAAATTTAGTTTAAATAGGCAACGTACTTCTTGTATGTTTATAAACTTGTTATCATCGAGGTCGTCGTACCTGGCATGTGCTGGCATACATTGTACAGTGCACTAATGTTCTGACAATTCTTTCTTGTTAAATTTGATACATGTTTACATAATTAAAAACATGAAGCAAGAATACAGCGAGAAAACTGTTTCTAAAATTTTGAATACAGAAAGCCCGCCTGTCGCATGGGTGCTCATAACTTTGGGAATTTTGTATGTATGCTATTCACTGTAAACAATATATTCTTAGGTGATAAAGCCACCGATCCTAAGAATATCCTTCAATTCTTATCCCTAACGGGCCTAGGTAGCGAACTTTGACAAAGGGAGAGCACAATAGATCTAGAAAAGTCGCAGTGCTACAGGTGTTAACACCTGACATTAGCCCAAAGTCCCTAAAATGTATGTTAAAATAAAAAAAAAATGTTATTACGGGCGTCACATGATAACATGATATCCATGATGCTGGTAGTCAGTTCGTTTTACTCGATCTCTTTATTTTACGTAAAAAATAAAGAGATCGAGTCAGACAGACATCTAAATCTAACCCCAAAATAATCAAATTAAAAAAAAAACGTTGAATGTCGCTGGTAAATAGTAATAAATTGTAATAAAATCTTTTATACATGAACAAAACGTGGGAATATTTTATTAAACTTTCTCGTTGTTGCAGTGAAACAAATACGAGTAAAGTGAACGAGTCTCGAGTGCAGAGCACGAACAAACGACGGACGGCGCACGACGAGAGAGCGGTGAGTCACACACCCAACATCATCCACACGTTTTCAATCTACAAAATACTGATTATACAACCTAACTAAGAACAAAATACAAAAATTGCAATTTTTGAACATGCTTATTTCGCAAAGAGTTACATTACCTAAGACTAGAATACAAAATTGCAATTTTTGAACATGTTTATTCCGCATAGTGACATTAGCTATAGGATCAATATACAAAAATTGCAATTTTTGAAATAGTTTATTCTGCCACATTAGCTTAAATCAAAATACAAAAATTGCAATTTCTTATAATATCATTTCTTTGGCTAGAATTAAACTCCAAAACTTGTCCAAAATAAAGAGAGACCGTTTTTATTTGGTGCTTTTGGCATTTCAATATCATTAGCGAAAAGGTTGTTTTTAATGTTTATAGTAAATATTATAGTATATGTCCATGTAAATATGAACATATATATATATATACTGTGATATATTACATAGTATTTATGTTCATAACTTAAAATAATAAATAAAATATAATAAAAATATAAATTTGCTTATAAGCAAAAGTGATTAAGGAATTTAAAATTTTCAGTCAGAAATTCCGCTACGCAACCGTCACCGTCCTTAGTTTAATAGCGAAAGTGGCGTATAATTATGTACCTCTTTGCAATTGTAATTGTTTTTAATTTATCAAATATTACTTTAATATACTTTTTTGTGAGTTCAAATACTGAGTTACTTTTTTTATGTAATTCTAAAGGCGAGCCGTCACTTTGTTCGCCTTTAGAATAATTATTATTTTAAATACTACATATTATTAATTTAATAATAATAACCCTGCACAAATCACACGGCACCTTTAAGATACAAGACAAGCTGAGCTTGTGTTATGGGTACTTGACCGCTGATATAAACGCTTTAGATACATTTTCTTTGTAAATACATATGTATAAGGAGTAAACATAGAAACACCCAGACTGATACAAACAGTCATACTTATAAATACAAATGTTTGTACCGAGCGAGGAATCGAACTCGCCATAATTTGATGTAGCGGTGCTAAAGCGCTTGATCATCCAGGCCATGGATTGTATTCGTCGACAATGTAATCACTTGCTTGTACGAGAGTTCTGTAGTTTCATGAATATTATCCCTGAAATACAAATTAACTTACTAAATAATTTTTCATTAATTACAACAACAGATTTTCATCAAAATCTTTTGAAATTACGTATATGATATTATACATACGGTGTTATTTTGTCATATAAATTAATTAGTTTGGGGTGGACTACCCTTAGGGCTATAAGAATAGTTAAGTTCTATTCTCAGACCTACTGAATATACACACACATTTTATAAGAATCGGAGCCGTTTCGGAGGGTTTGTTATAAACGCTGTGACACGAGAATCGAATAAATATAAACATGAAAGTTTGTGAGTATAAATAAATGGAAGAATAAATGGATTTTGATGAAACTTTACAGTAGTATAGCTTATACATCAGAATAACACAGGCTATAATTTAAAAAGATATTACGTAAATTTCAATATTGAAATCAAATCAAAAATCTTTTCTACATGGAGGACATTTCAGCCGCTTATGAACGTTAAGATTTTTGTATTATTATTTTTCCCTACTGTCCAGTTCAGTATACAGATTCAATTGAGAAGAACTGGCAACATAACTAAACTTTAAAAATCAACCCAATTTATTTATACTGTATATATTGTGTGTCTATGTCTGACATAAAATTATTGTTTAGTATTATTTTTAACTCTGTTATATTTCAAACAATGTACATACATTGGTATGTGCGATGTAACGCGGGTAATTTGGCCAACACGCCTCAATTCACGCACCGCCATTTAATTATTTCCTTTTTTCAATGCAACCGTGGTATTTAGTCAGCGAGCCACAAAATATTTGTTATAAACATTCGGCATATCGATGTACAGAATGTACACTAGTTTCTACTACTTAATTGTACCTATTTATGCTTCTAGGTTATTACTCGTCCATGAATAAGTGTTTTACACATCGAACGAGTAATTTAGCGATTGTTATCTATTTACATGGCTAACTATACCTAACCTACGAAGTCGTCTGCTAACGTTCATCAAATAGAATAGAATAGAAATAACCTTTATTCAAATAAACTTAATATAAGCACTTTTGAATAGTCACATTTTTTATTCTACCACTCATTCGGAACGCAGACTCATTACAAGATCAACCAACAAGAAACTTGCGTGTTGATCTTTTAAATAAATGTTGTTCAGAATTACTATATATAGTACTTAATATATATATAGTAATAAAATAAATATTACTAGGTATGTATTTTATAGAATTTTTGTGAGGATACGAATCTGATCAGCCATTTAATTGTAAACTAAAACTGTAGTCTCTGGAGCAAACCTCGTCATTTATAATGTAATTAAATGCGGGAGAAAACTTCACTGAAACTGCACTGTTCGTGACATACGTGATTCTAAGATATAAGGATGAATTTCTTATCGATTATTTATTGTTTTTTTGTTTCAGATTAGGGTTGTGAAAGCCTCTTCGACGAAACGAAACGAGATCGGCGCCGAAGAAGTGCACTTCTAGGCCTCTCGAAATACTGTAAAAATCGCTCGGTGGCCGTCGGACACTAAAATAATTCTGCACTGCTCTTGTAATTAGTCGTATAATAACGAATTATAACACGAAATACCCTCTATCAGTGGCCACGACAGAAGGGTTCCTTATATTGTACATACATTTATATATGCATATATAAATTGGTCAAAGTGATCTCTAACGTGACGTCACAATAGCATATAGTTATCTACTACTGTTAATAATAAAGCTTTGTTTACTACGCATTTTAAAATTTATCACCCATTTTTGATAGTTTTCTATATTTGTACGTATTCAAATTTGTAAATATTTGAACTAAAAAATAATAAAATATAACAAAAAAATATAAGCGTGACATTGTGTAAAAGTTACTGTAATACTAGTCATTCATCTAGTGTATTTATTTGTTAATTCAATCTTGTAGTTTTTAGTGATTACTTGAACTAAATAACTAAGCAGTTTGACATTCTTCAAAAAATATATAATATATTAAAAAAATAACATATGCCAGAGTGCATTATTGACCAAAGAAGAGAATATCGATTCATAAATACTGGCCGAAAATAAATATTGATAGATTCAAAATTTTGGACGTATAAACTTATTTAAAAAAAGTATTTAAAATAAACCAAGATGCAGACTCAAATAGGTGTAGGTAACGAACTGCAGAGGAGCTATAGGATGCAGGACTTCGCATCACCTGGCGTCATCATGAGAGAACGTAGCTTCATACGGCCACAGTCGCATCACAATATGCATCATAATCAGGTAAGTAATATTACTTCTTAAAGAATAAAAAAAAGTTTTGTAATTCATGTAGGTACCATAGATACATCACTTATAAATACAACCGTACCTACATATATTACATATTTTCTTATAGAAATGGCAAACAAGTGGAACCACTTTATTTAAGGAAATGATAAAGTCGTCTATATCGTAAAAAAATGGACTCTTCTATTGCTCCGATATCGCAACTATGTTTATAAGCGTGTTTAGATTCTTTTCTAAGAAGCTAACTTTGAATTTCTCGGCTTGTTCTTATACTATGTCATTCATATTATACATAGAAACCTTCCTCTTGAATCACTCTATCTATTGCTGAAAATTGCATTACAAGATATAAGCGAACAGAGAGCAGCGGCAACTTTGTTTTATACTATGTAAAGAAGACCGTTATCCTGGCAATGTAACGGTAAAGAGTTATTATTACCATGTAGAGATAATGATGCAATATTAGTAATTAAAATAATATAATATTCTCTAATAACCTATAACAGTATATCATTATAATTACACGTAGGTGTAAGTAGGTACCTATCACAATATGCAACTCTACTCGCGCCCACGTCTAGTCTGCGATCCACTGTCCCTTTCGAAATCAATGTATTCATAGATCAAGAGGTTTGGTTTATACGACGTAACTTTTCAATACAGAGTTTTATTAATGCTGTTACGGGTAGGGTTACCTATGATTATGGTGGGTACTTGTCCAAGCCAACCAAGAAAAAAGGTAGACTAAGCTGTACGTTCTAAGGATCTTTGCCTGTTCTATCATAGAAAAAAGATATGGACGAATGTTTGGAAAAAAAAGAAATCCAGCGCTAGTTGTTCTTGGTGAAAACGACTGAAATTAATTGCAAAATAATCCTCATGTAAAGAATATATGAAATCACAGACAATGATTACTACGTTCAGATTTTATTGAATTTACATTGAGTTATAGAATTATTATGTTTACTCACATATTTCATAATTTATTTTTTCGCGTATACCTATAGTTGTACAGTCTTGCATTGTAGACATTGACTCTTAGTCAATTTTGACGCTAGGTAACAATTTACATCATCATCGCTAACAAGGCACACACCTAGGTTTTTGACGAATAACCTAAAAAATACATAGGTACATATTTATTAAATCGCCGCCGCTTGTGTATATTTAGACATTTTTTCTCTGTCATAACTTAATCTTTTTCATTCAAATATATTTTTATTACATTATATAAAGCTTTAGTCAGTCAGTAATATTAGTCGATGATGTTACGAGAATTAGGATTCATATCGACTCATCATAGTGTAAGCTGCTGAAAATAAATCGTGACAAAATACAAATCTAGGTGAATATTGTATAACTATATCGACAGAATTTTTATTTTTTGTTGCAGTTTTCGAATGGGAAACGGCGGAGTATGATTCTAACTAACGCAAAGGGAAACCTACCCTCGAATTTATAGACCCCCAGGTCAGTGTTTCCATACTAAAATATCTACTAATAAATAAAAAAATAAAATAATCCACATTTATATTATCTGTACCGCATGTGGAAGTGCTTGGTTGGCAAGCGTCATCCGCAAAAGTGGCGCCAAAATTAAAAATAAACAAAACTTCATATTTGGAACGAGTCGACAGTCTCATGTTTGTTGCGGCAGATTGTGTTTGTCAATTCGTTGCCGGTTTTATTGTATGTAATTTGTGCTATTGTGAATGGAAGTACAATGTCGAGGTGTATTGTGAAGCAGTCGTTAAGTCAACCAGTGGCAGTCGCGCCCGTTGCGACCGTCTCGCCTGTAGTTACAACTCCGGTATCGGTATCCGTTTCGTCCTCGTCCGTGACACCGGTTTCTGAACCGACCGTGACAACAGCGCAACCAGTAACTGAAACTTCAGGTACTTTCGTTTGTATCGCGTAAATTTTCTTTGTCCACAATTTTGTAGAGTAGCAGAATTATAGAACCGTATTCAAACGTTCTAATAAATATTTATTTTAGAAATAATGAAGACATTTATCAGATAAATTCGTTTACAAAAGATTACTTAATAATTTCGATACAAAACTGTTATGGTTTAAATAATAGGTGTGCTGTTTGCTATGGCAATAATATTCAGTCAGTGTTTACTATCTTTAATTATTATTAGACGGCCTTCATGATATAGCGGATTATCATTCTACCTTACACTGCCGATAGTCGCAGGTTCCATCCTCGTATTAAATAGAAATGTATTGATGTATAAATTTACAAAAAAATGTTAAGTACTATGATGAATATATTTACAAAAAAAAGTTGTATAGTATCCACGGTTACTATGAATCTTTGATCTCTTTAGTTTGGCACAGGTTTGAGATTAGATGGCGCTGTATGAGCTATCCTGAGTCGAATAAAATAATTTAAAAAAGTAGAGTCGAAATATATTGTTCTATTTCAGGCAACACACACGCTCTTTCTAATGCAATAGTTAATTATATGTGATCTACAGACGTCGTGGATTCCTACTAATTATCACAAAATAAAGACTCAATAATTCTGCTCACATTATGCTAAGAAAGTTTTTCAACATCACAACGGCACGCGATTGTTCTCTTTACGAAGTGATGATAAATCGAATGACTTACTAAAAACTAGATATGTAGCATATTGGAATCAATCACAATAATTTTCATCCGAATTAAAAAAAAGATGAGCAATTTTTTATTAATCTGTTCACTTTTGTGAATGATGTGGAATGTTCGTCAAAACTGAACGGATTTCTTTGTATAATTCTTTTTGTTTATAATCATATTGGTTTTTAAGGATTACTTGATGTTTTTATATATTGGTTATTACTTCGAAAGTTTACGTGCAGTTTATATAAAACGCCACACTGGGATTAGCCAGTACAGTGGAGAGAGAAGGCCTAGTTTATTTATTTATTTTAGAAAAACCAAAGCTATATATACAATCATATTTAGAAATAGTTCAAGATGTTTTCATGTTTTCACAAATAAAATCAGTTTAGATGTGAAATGAGTCATCAAAGAGATGCTTGAAATAGATATGTCTTTTAAATTTATAGACTATAGTTCAAAGGGCTTACTTAGTTGGTGTCACGTGATTTAATGTTTTTAGATAGTAGTTTAAGTAATCTACTCAAATGTAAGCACATTCATATCGCCATGACTGCTATCACAGATAGGGTAATCAGAGACATAGTCAATTAGTTTTAAAAACACTTAAGATAGAATAAACGTTATTTGTATGTGTTAGTAAAGACATAAACAATATATTAAAGAACACAAATAATTACAATAAGGCGGCCTTAGTGGTGAGAACTTAACTAAACTGTAATATAATGTCTAGACTAGATTACATTACCATTAAGACATTAGTATAGATATTTTCGTGTGAAAAAAACCGGAGCTGTTAAATTATCAACCAAGCACTGCCATTGTATACCGGATATTCAGTACCAATTTCACCCTTTCCGTTCAAACTAACATTCTTCGCTCTTTCCTATCTCCTCTTCTCTTGACGACCACCGTTGACCACCAGGTGTCCGAACAGACGGCGTGGTGACCACGGCAGGGGACGGCAGCTACCACACCCACACAGCGACAACCACAAACAAACTCAATGTCCACGCAAAAAGAGTTCACTATGGCTAAGCCTGTCGACCTTCACAATAGGTAAGTCATTTTCAATCATTTATAAATCATATCTAATACTGCCCGAGTAAGTTGAAGGGTAATCATCTATCATGGTAGGGCATGTAATGCGTTGGAATGAAGATAATATTTTAAGGAAGGTGTTACATATGAATGTGTATGGTTATAAGGGCAGAGGAAGGCCGAAAAAGTGATGGATGGACTGTGACTGCGAATAGGGATGAATGGAAGAGAAAAACTTATTACGCCGACCACAAATAAATGGGATAAGGAAGAAGCAGATGATGATCTAATAATGCCCGAGGTATAATTACCAAGAAAGTTAGTTGTCTACACTGGTACTTCAACCTCACCTATTTCTGCTGTCAAGCAATTTGCTTTGTAATCTGTTTCGGTTGTTGGGTGAAACTAGGAATTAAAATTACAAGATAAGAGGCATGGTATCTTAGTCTTCTAGAGTAACAACGTATGACTGGTAGCACAGGTGTCACGTGATAACGTGATGGCGTAGTGATGTTCATGTACTTGTATTTAGGCGACGGCAATAATCCAGGACAATACACACAGCGCCATCTAGTCCCAATCTAAGCAGAGCTTGTGTCATAAGTACTTGATAACAGATTCAAATACTTAAATACGTATGTTACTTGCATAAGTACACACTACAAACATAATGAAAACACCCAGACCAATGTAAATGATTGCATCGTGCGAGGATTCGAACCCGCTACCGTCGGAAGAAAACCGATGTGACCACAACATGACCGTTACATATCCAGGATTTATAACATATCAAAATGATCACGTGACTGTACTATTCGTATGACTTAATGTGCTTTGCATTTATACATATCCATTTTTTTTAACGTGTGGAAAATCTTCAAATACCGTCACCTCGCCAGAGGGAGGGCGGGGGCGGATTGTGAGATTTGTACTCACCAAAAACCACACGGTGTACCTACGAGCGCCTATGCCGGAGCCAGGGGATTCGCATGTGCATTTTGACCCCAGCTCCGACGGCGACGGCCCGCCATGTAGATGTTCTAGGGCAGCCCCCATCTCGTTTACGGTTAGGGCGACTTATTTCGCCCTACTCCATTGTGGAGGCGTGTGGGTACACGCGCACATCTCCAGGGCCATTGGATTGGGGGGCTGCCTCCCTCAAGGCAACCACCCCGGCCCCAGTGGGGGATACATTTGTAGGAAAGTACTTGTTCATTAACTCTATATATTTTATATAGTCATAAAAAAGGCACAAACTTCTGTATATTTTTTCTTGTCTATATCTGAAAGGGGTAAGGTAGGATAATTCATCTTTAGGAAGAATTCTCAAACTTACATTGAATATTTAAAATTAATATAAGCATTAATGTACCGTATGTAAATGACAAAGGAGGACTTACAAGACATATTTGTGCGGCGGCTAGTAATAAATTTAGTCAACTTTAAACCGATGCCTTTGTTGTCTCTTCCAACATATGAGTTGAGATATGAATAAGATAGCGATCAATCGAATTTGTTGCGTCAGATGTCAGTAGTTTTCCAGAGTTTGAATGATTGAACAATAACCCGAGAATCTAAAGCAAAAATGTCTGGATATAGAGACAAATTACAAACATTTTAATTGGAATGTCGTTATACCAGTATCTAAGTTGGATTTGATTTGTTATTTGTAATAGAAAGAAATCCTCCTATGCAGTCCTATACTTTTTTAATGGATGCCAATATAATGGTGCACTTGCCTGTGCTTAATGTATGTGCGGGCGAGGCACCAGTGAGGATGTTAGTATGAACATGATGACAGGTCAGTTAGCCCATATTGATGAAATCATTGGTACGGATGATATCACTCGGTTTCCAGTGCGTACTGTGTAGAGGTCGACCTGACAATGTACCATACATTGCTAGCAATGGGGTTCTAGTCCCTATTACTTACAATCTCCTTTCCCCCTACGGTCCTATATGGGGGAAGGAGATTATTAGTAATGGGAACTAGTAACTCCCATTGCCAGCAATGTACCATGTTAGGTCAACCTCCACGCGGTTCCCCCTGAAGACCATCATGATAAATTCTGGTAAATTTATCACGATGGGCTATCTAACCTGACCTCATGCTCATCCTATCATCCTCCACTGGTGCTCCGCCAGCGTAAACCGTTAGCGCAGGCAGGTGCACCATTCCATTATCATACACAAAAAAAATCATGGAGCAAAATTTGCCGTTTAATTTAAAGAGATCCACAATAATGTGTGATGTGATATACCTATGTAAAGTTGTGATGTGGGTTGTTAGCATTAAATAAGTATGATGCATCTAAATGTGATAAATAAGGTAAATCTCCATAACATCAATTTGCTGGGTTATTTTCAGACATCTAAATATTAAATGATGTAATCTCGTCAATCAATGGCTGTGCCCATGCCTCGTCACCGGTCGTCATCGTTGGCATGCTCCCCTGTCCAGAAATAGCTTTAGAACCTTGACTTTGTGCTCTGCAGTAATGAGCAATGAACTTTTTACTGCATCTACGCATGCATTTACCAATTTCAGGACTGACAGATAAAGCATTTTGAGTGTCTTTCCTGTTGTCTAGTAAGAAAAATATCCGCCATTGCGCCACTATTTTTTATATCACAAGACTCATTCGACCTTGCGACAGGACAGAAGTTTGTTTCTCATCAAAAGCGATAGGTAGTAGTAACGTAACTGCAACAGACGTCGCTGTTGGCATGATTCCAATGGATTAGAGGCAAAACAAAAATCACGGATATAATGCGGGCAAACGGTGACACTTCCGTCGCGTAGGCAGAGAAGATGCGTAGATGTAGAGTAGTATCAATTGTATAGTTTTTGTTATCACTTTGTACTTGGCTTCGGTGACGTGAACACGCCCGCGCGCGCCAAAACGGGCCGAACTAAACGACGCGGACGTACGACGCGCGACGCGACGCCCCGCGCAGTCCGCGCACGCGGCGGGAGACGCACGCAGTTCCCGACATGAGCGCGGCCAAACAACGAAATTAAAACGCGAACGCTATCGAACGAAACCGAGTCGTTGCAACTCGGTGTTTTTAAGAGAGAATCTCATCTCCCCAGTGCGAGGAATTCTGCTGACCAACGTTTACGTACCCGTGGTTGTTCACCCAGAAGCACCGGGATGTTTGGCGGATATTGGATTCTATTAATAAATTTCCGATGCTATGAACAAAATGAAACGTAATTTGTCCGCAACATTGCCAAGTTTGCACTAGGATTTGAGGCACGCTCTGTAAAACGCTGATAAATTTTATTGAAGCCTTAACAAACAACTTTATTTTATCTAAATACAATATAGCAGTAACATGACAACTGTGATATCACTAGTAGTGGAGAATTAACTATATAGTGTATTTTAATCTGAACAAGTTACCTTGTGTTTGTTTGTCAAAATGGTCCGTGGGAGATTCTCCACTTCAGACATGTGAGTTTCGTATATAAGAGCATGTCTATTCACTTTCATATCTTTTATTAATAAATATTTTTGTTATCCCTAACCTAACTACTCGATTGAAGTATACTCGTAGTCAAAATATAATAATTGAATACTAGTTTCAACCACGATGAATTATAATTGGCCTAGTAGGAAACCAAATTCATGACCTCTACCGAGTTTCTGTACTACTCTAACAGCTTAGCGAAAACACTGTCGACTTTTTTCAATTTTATTTAATGGCTATAGTTAGGGTACTTTTTAAATATGGCTTTTACAAGAGGCATGTCAATTCTTAAATTTTAATTCGTTTATCGATGCTGAAGTGTATTTCCTGTAATTTGGAAGCAACCTAAAGTTAGATTTGAAACTTCTATTAATTCAGAATTGGGGTAGGAGCATTCTTACTCCATGTATTTAGACATTGACTAAAGTTACACATTTCTGGAAGTTTTCTAGCTATCCCCACCTCGCATTTACTAGTTACTAAAGTGATGGGTTACCAATGCATTGATAAACGAGTCTATCATAATCATAAATGTCCCCACTTTGTACGTATGTCTATTGAACTTTATTGAATACAATGTTGTCATATTAACAATGCTGCATGACGGGCCCAAGGTCGCATTAGTCGAGTTTATTTAGCCATTCGAAACAATGTGTTCATCCAGCTGAAATATTCTGTTTTCACTAATTACAGCAATTATATCCACAGGTTTGTCGTCAAATTCATTGCCTAAAATTAACATATTACAAGACAACAAAATTCTGAATAAGTAAATAACCTTGTAACTTCTGTCTTTTCATTGATTTATCTTCATCGATCGAGTCTGGCTCTTTACCTTTGTCAGTTTGTCATAGAATATTAAACAGAAGGTATATTTTGAATTGTGTAGGGAGCAAACTGTTTCTTGCAAACGTGCAAAATCTTTGATCACGGTCTTTGCACGGTCAAAGAGTGAGGCCCAATACATCACTTTTCGACAACTGGGAGCGCTTTCAGCCCGAATAGTTGAGAAATGATTGACCTGATAAAATTTGGAAGGTTCTGTATCTGAGAAAAATATGAGCAAATATTATTTATGGAAAGGAGTAGCTTCAGTTATTTCAACTTAAACGCTAGCCATATTACAAATTTCATAAAAATTGATTAAACTGTTGAATAAACAAACTTTGTTTTTGCATTGACACCATTTGGAATCCGAAATCTACCGGCCTTTCTGACATCAAAATCAACCTTTGTACCTACAGGATACTGGATATGGATATGATGTCGGTATATGTAGGTGCAAATGTTACCGTTGATTCCTTGTAATTTAATTAGTAGTAATTGGAATAGCAGTTAGTATTGTAATGTCGTATACGATAGTGATTCCAATACTTATCGCGTTTACATCAGTAAATAATTTATACTGTACAAATTATCTTCACAAAATAATAATTGCATAGCTAAATTCCATTTATCTACAATAGTATATACTAAATAACTATGAGGAAATATACTATAGAGGAATACTTGTTTTGCTAAATTAGCAACAGATCATCTTATCAGACAAATCTTTGCTGTAGTATATAGTACCTGCAATATAAATCACGTATAAACATAAAATGTTTTACTTTATACAGGCAGCAGTATATTTACAAGTATATTCAAAGAAAGTACTAGTGGCGAAATAAATAAGATTCTTTCACGTACCCTAAGAACCTGTTCGTATTGCGGCTGAGGACTTTAATTTTATTATTTCTAAGAATCTTTTACGTTCTTATTCTTGTGCCCTAACTCTATCATAATAATAACCCCTTAGAAACAAAAATTTGATGTACTTCTATTGTGGTATTTCAGTACTAAGATGTTATTTTCATTGGAGTGTTTATTAAGATATGAGAAGCATAACTCTAACAGCTTAGACCTCGAAAGGTGCAACTAATGTATTAATAGTGGTTATTAGAAATGTCATGTTCATTAAGAGGTATCATGGTAGTTATACCATGAAACCCGGTTGGTTATCACTTTCATTCTACCCAATTCAACGCAAAATTTAACTACTGGCAGTCATTATTTACTTTTTTACAAATTACATAGTCGTTACTTTTTTCTAAATACCCAAAATGTACATAATCACTTTAGCGATGTAGATGTACACACAGGAATGTTTTCAGGGAACCGTGGTGATTACATGCTATAGAGTTATAGCAGTGAACACCAGACAGCAGGTCCGCCTACCCAATAAATGACGTATGCTAACACTGAAAGCTGAGTTAAACTGGATCATGAACCAAAACAACAATATACTTTATTTTTAAGGATGCACATCCTTAGACAATGAGTTGAATGGACCACGTGTTAAGACGACATTGCAGATTACCTGCCTACTCATATAACGTCATGCCTTTGTTAATTTCTAAGTATATTCTGATCCATACAAAGAAAATAGAGTTCTAAACGGATAAAATTAATATATTTTCTATAATTTTTGAATTTAAGTCTATTGACATCGATTTCACGTAATAGAGGATCATTTGTATGTAATGGGTAATTATGACACTTTTAAGACAGCTTCTAAACAGATGAGGTCCTGATAGAATATTATGGCTTTACATATTACCAGCTACCCGTACAGGCTTAGCATAGATGTATAGTAGGTATGTATTATACGTATAAAATTTCCTCTTGAATTACTCTATCTATCGATCAAAACATTAAAATTGGTTGCGTAGTTTAAAAGATTTGCGAACAAACAGCGGAAGAGACTTCATTTTATATGTAAAGATAACAATCATGATACCTCACTCGTAGTACAATTCCTGAAAAGTATGGTTTTCGGCCTCTCCTTACTTGGTAATTGGATTGAGATCCAATCATCTCTCTCACGCTTTCATCAGAACACAGTTTAGATGCTTAGCGTTAAGCTCATATTGCAAAGATTTTTAATAATTTTCTTTTATATACTTTTGTTATATTTTAACATATGTAAGCATATGTCGCTTCTTGTCCTTTTTTGTTTTAATCTAAGCCGATATCACTGTTTGCAGGCTAGAAGTCTGTACCGCGCAATCTAACTAACAACCTTGACAAATATTTACCCACCCAGCACTGTTGCCACTCAGGTTTTATTTTTACTTCTACCATATGAATCGCTCAATGTCTATTACCTTTATTTATTGGCACTCCATCTTATAATCGTAAATCAATTACTTCCTGATTGACATGTGAGTACATTAGAGAATGAATTTAAAGCATTTGCTATACTATTTTTTACGCTAAACGAACCGTCACTATTTTGGTGTCTTGTTGCTAGTTTCTCAGTTCGATAGAATGTTTAGAAAGAATTCGTAGAGGATTGAATTTTTATCAAGTTGTACGGCGTGTAAGTCGCAGTCATGAAGATTAGTAAGCGTTATGACTAGAGTATCCAGTTTTATTCAGCCTGTAAGGGGTAAACATTTAAATAGGCAAAATATTACGGGAATTTGGTTTTTTACCCGGGACAAATAAAATCAAAATTATATAGTGACATTCTTTATTTTTTTATATATTTTTATGATGAGCAAGTCCGTTTCAACATATTGTTATTGGTTTTAACATATTTATAAAAATTAATACTATAATTAAAAACGGTCATCAACTCGCTTTTTATTAAATTAGGGGAACGCACAACAGCGCAACTTTCGTAGCGTGCGTGAGTATTTTTCTCTAGCGTAGATCGATCGATTTAATAATATAAAACGGAGCACGATTCGAATACGGGACAGAGTTAGCACCAGTTACCACCGGGACATGTTAAACTAAGCCTAAAATATGGGATGTCCCGGGAAAACGCTAGTTATGACATTTAAAACATATTGATTAATCATCTTACTAATATTATAAACGAGAAAGTTGTAAGTATGGATGGATCGATGATTGTTACTCTATATTTAAAACTTCTGAACAAATTTTGTTGATACTTTGCAGTAATATAGCATATATATCAGAATAACACATAGGCTATAAATTTTACGCGGATGAAACGGCTATTACCGCAGATGGGGTTGTCAGATCTATTGTCAACTGTCGACGTTGTAGTAAACGCAACACTTGGCATGCCTATGATTTGTGTATTTAGCTCGGAGGCGAGCCACCGACGTCTCTCGGATTATTTTTGTTTGAAGAATCGTTTGGAAATATACTTTAACGAAGTTATTATTGTTAATTTATATTTCTGACTGATTCACTAAGTCATGGTTTTTTTGCAATTGCGAGTCTATTTTGAAGTGCATATGAAATTGTTCAAAGTTCAAATGTGTGTGTTGTGCACTTTACTTCAATAAATGTAATATGTTATAGTCACTAATTATATTAAATATTTTGGTGAGAATTTCGATTAAATATAACATTACAGTATCTTTAGATAAAAATACTACATGTCACACTCAAATAAAGTTATCTAAATGTTCTACTTTCGTTTTGCTAAAATTATGTACGTACTGATTGTTTAATTAAATATTATTCAGCTATTTCATAAATGTTGTAGGCTTAAAAATATTTTAGGATATAATTAATATAGAACACACTACTTTCAAATTGATTGTCCAATTACTAATATAATATTTAGATGTACAGATCTTCAGTCCTCTATTTAGAAAACTAAAGTGTCCTAAAATGTGCTAGACACTCATTTGAACTGTTACTGTGTGTTGTCTTTTGTGTATAAAGGAAATTCATCATCAGAAAAGGATACAGAAATATGGAGATGGGACTTTTGTAGGATAAGGGACTGGAGTGAAGGCACTGATAGTTTTTGTGTATTTTCATACGGAGCAAGGCATTTGTAGTTTAATACACTTGTCCTACAGTCTGTGCGTTAGTCGGCAAGGAAGCGTTAAGTGACGTTTATTTAGCACTTCCACGACGGCGGTATAGCCCTACAATTTGTATAATTAGGCACTTATTCAAGCAGGGATGACTGGCTCATCCGTCATACTTGTGAACGAATGTTGCTTGTGGGGACTGGTCTGATCTAATCACTTTACTTTACTATTTAGTTAATCAACTAGTTGGTTGTGTATTTAGTATTTTGACTCTAATGAATTAGTGTTAGTTGGTAGTTTGTATTCACACATTTCAACTTTAAAATGTCAAGTTACAACTAAATTAATTATAATAACAACACGCAACCTGCGTGCGCAAAAGACGCAGGCGTCATTTTCTTCGTGTGATGAGACAGCTTGAGAATGATCGGTAGATTAAAAAAATTAGTAACGACGATATAAAAATACTTCAATTATGTTTATTGTACTAAAGAATATTCTCTCTACTACACTTATCACTCACATATAGTAGCGGGGAAGTATTTTATTTTCTGGGTATTAAATTCTTAACGCTTTTCTAAAACGACTTATTTACGAGGCTGGAGTTGGCAATTGAGTCTGGTGAAATTAAGATTATCGTATACAGTATATAGGATTCAGAAGGGATATCGGGGAAATGTATCTACAGGTCTTCAGATTTTTGTATTAGTACTCGGCTCGAAAAAAATTATTAATTCTGTATGAAGAATCATTTTTGGGGCATAGTATCGCTTAGACTCTAATTGTAACTACTAGAAGAGCCTGACTATCCTATGTCGGGTCATACAGGAAAGATATAACTCCAATACCAGGATAGTAATCAAAATAATCTGTTACGGCAGAACAAATATACATAATTCGCCAATGAAATAGATGGGCGCTCATTGCGCAGGAGTGCGCTCCATAACGGGCCGAGTATGTGAGACGCATTACTGTCCTATTTAAAGAATATTTATGATTATGATAGACATGCACGCCATTGTATTCAGTTAGTGAATATATTAAATAATCGTTGTCGAATAGTCTCGCTTGTGTTCAACCGTAACAAAGTTATAAGTATGACGGCCTTAGCACATTGCTTTACTTTCGGTGGACGCGGGTTTGATTTCACGCACGGTGCAAACATTTGTATTCATGAGTATGAGTGTTTTTATCTGACTCTCTTGTATTATTATTTTATATTATATATGTATTGTTAAAGTCTGTGATCATATTGAGAATAGATTAATATTATTATTTGTCTATAGTGTTACTGAATGTTGAATTGTTGGGAGACCACTAGTAATATATATCCAACCAAGTCATTTGCCTACGACATGTACAGTGTTATTGAATTAAGATAAGTTTTTTTAATTGTGATTAGAATATCTACGCTAGAAACCATGTTTCGAGCCTTATGCGACTTGTGGTTGACTGTGTGCCTGTGTGTGTATGTAAATTGTTGGTATTTTTATTTCATTATTTTGTTTTATTTCATTATTGTTGTAGGTCTTAAATGAGTCTATAAATTCTATTCTATTCTAAATTTGGTGAGAGAGATTTCATTGGTAGTGTTGCATGAAGCATACTAATGCTAATTTATTTATTTTATTCCAACACATTTGTATGGACATGTCTGCCTCATCATTTCCTATACTATGTTTTTTTACATCTACCTGTTATTGAATAATATGTATCTAAGCATAGTGTTCTAGCGTCTACGAATAAATACCATTTAATTGAATTTAATTTCATAGTCTAATAGATTATTCACAATAGCAGTGGATATATGTACCTACTGATGTTGATGAGAGTTCCTTGATAATGTTGCTAGATACGATAGATAAATATTGCATAAAGAATCTTGAAGTGTGTAGAATTACAAAACCTTTAAATGTACACATTATGGCACCTCTTTTCAACTTGTTTAATCCTAGAATGTCCATTCCACTTTGGAACTCTTGGATGCAATTATATACACGTAGCTGTGTATCCGTAGTCAGAGTTCGCTTCTTGGTTTCACCAATATACAAATATTTACGAAAATAACTTTTCAGTACTAGTTATAGCTCTAATTACAGGATTGGAATCATATCACCGAAGCTGTCAAATTAAATTAAATTTACGATCACTATGATCTATAAAACATAGTAATAAAACATACTATTATTACTATGTTACATAAATTATATATATTTATAAATATACTAGCTATTACTTGCCCCGGCTTCGCACGGGTGTACATGTATTATACATATAAACCTTCCTCTTGAATCACTCTATCTATTAAAAAACCCCTTCAAAATCCATTGCGTAGTTTTAAAGATTTAAGCATACATAGGGACGGACGGAGCGACAGCGACTTTATTTTGTACAATGTAATGATAATACATATTTATAAAATTAGCTTATAATTTTATATTATAAAATTGCAGGTCGGCAATGGGCCTTGGGTACGCCAGCATGGGCCTGCAGCATTCGCGGTCTGCGGTGCTGCACGCACAGGTGCCGCCGCACTACCGGCCCGTGCTGCCGTCACAGACTCTGCTCGGAAGCACAGACGGCAATGTACAACATGCATCTGTAAGTCAACACAACTAATAATACATACATTTTGATTAATGTCATACTTATTACTAGCTGACCCGGCAAACGTTGTTTTACCATAAAAATTTATATCACTATTAAGAAATTGGTGATAGAAGGATGAAAATTTAGGATTGTATGTATTTTAATGCCACCTAATAAAAAAAAAATATATTTTTTTGTCTAAATATGAAAAAAAATTGAGGTGAGCCACCCTTAACACTTAGGGGTATAAATATTAGTTATAAACTTATTTTCAGATTTACAGAATATACATATAAAATTTCACCAAAATTGGTCAAGCCGTTTCGGAGGAGCACGAAACCTGTACACGAGTATTTCATATATTAGATTATTTTCCTTCATCATAACATCTTTACCTTTGTACTTAATTAAAAATTTAAGAAAACTAAAGGCAATATTTTTAATGCAAGGTAATCCTTGCCTTGAAAAGATTGCTTCCAGCAATAAGGCCGCCTTATTGTAACATGTGTTCTTTAATATATAAATTTATATCACTCACATGTGCATATACTCTTTTGTTTATTGTTAGACTCTGTGGTCAAATTGAGAAAAGAATCATTTGTCTATGACAACAGAACATTAGTAATGTACAAACTTATAATTTTTATTTATTAGGCGCGTATTTCAAACACTTAGTACTAATAATTACAACATGTTTAAATTTTTTGTAACATAGGTACATCTGAAATATGTTTCAAACGCCGACGCTAAGTAACCAAGCAAAATATTCACTTTACCAAACATAATATATTTTATCTGTGGTTATAATATAGACACGGTATAGATGGTATATTGACATAACCGCATAATATATTCTCTTGTTCTCAAATTCATGTATGTTATAAATTTGCTCAGTGAAACAATAAGTCATCGATTAAAAATAGACCGTGGATGTTTCGATTTTACATTATGACTTATGACCTTCAGTTTCCTTATGTGTTAACTTAACTTAACTAAA
Source organism: Achroia grisella (assembly GCF_030625045.1). Lineage (NCBI taxonomy): Eukaryota > Metazoa > Arthropoda > Insecta > Lepidoptera > Pyralidae > Achroia > Achroia grisella. Next base: position 424,105 of record NW_026712961.1, read on the forward strand.
CGATTGATTTGTATATATGTAGATATTTATGACGCATTACTTCAATATAGAAACACATCTCCTCTACTTATCATATCTCACTTGTCGGGGAAAGGGTATTAAAATTACGTAGATTTTTTATTAATGGATGATAATGGAATGGCGCTCCCGCCAGCTGCAACGATTTACGCTGACGGGCACTAGTGGATGGTGATAAGATGAGCATGAGGTCAGGTCAGTTAACACATCGTGGCAAATTCACTAGGAATATATCACTATGGTTTCCAGGGGGAATCGCCTGGAGGACAATCAAATGTAACATGGCATAAGACATTGCTAGCAATGAGGTCATTAATTCACATTACTATCAATCGCTTTCCACTCAATAACAGGGGTTGGCCCCATTGCTAACCAAGCGATTTCCAAAGGAACCTCCTTCGAAGTCACATAGTTATTTTATGGCGAATTCTATACAATGAATGGCTAACTGAAATATATTAATTAAAACGTTCTAAAGCGAATAATGCTCGTTTGTTACTCAATGACAGAGTCAAAATAAATGAATGTAGAAAATAAATACATTGAAAATCAGCGCTGTAACAGTTTCCAGCATTTGAGTTGTGGTCAACATTGACTGTTTTTTAATGCGTGTAAATTATTGAATTATTATTATTATATTGAATATTGTTTTTGTCATTTATTCAAAACGAGTCAATAAAATTATATTCTATTCTTAATGTAAAAATAAGTTTTACTTACGCATCACTAACTCACCTGAGTGACTTCACCATACATTATAAACCATCTTCTACTAATGGTCTGGCAGTGTACCTACCTATACAGTTAGCGCAAACGGGAGCAACATTTCATCATCCATTAAAAATGTAACCTATTAGGTCGATTTTAAAAACTATACTAGCTAATTACTGGTGTGAATTCTTCATAATGAGCCTTCTTAGCTTGAATTTATGCTTGTACTTTAACCTTCACTGGTGTCCATTGTTAGCAAGATCATCATCCCGTATTGTATCTTAAGTTATTGAAATTATTAGTTTATACATTATTAAAATAGTATCGCAAAGTAGTATCTATAGTCATTGACAATAGAACCTATTGTCAATGACTATAGATACTACTTTGCGTGTTGGTGTCTAAGACAATAATAGTGTGTGTAATGTTTATTTATTGATTTAATAGATTTTAATACATAACTAAAAAATTTAAATTAGCATTCTGCACTCTTTCTCATATAAACCATAAGTGTGCGAAATTTCATTATCCTCCGTCCGTGTAATTTTCGTAAAAGGGGTACAAATTCTGTAAGAAATTGCCTATAGCGGTAAGACCGCTTTTTGTAATTTTTTATTATTTACTGTTTTTCTTATTGTATTCTATGTGCACAATAAAGAGTTTATTATTAATATTATTACAAAGTTGTTGCTTCACGTATTATTATAATGATTGCATACTCTTATTAGGATTAAATAGGAGCTTTTAAAACTATCTTGACATTGTATTCTTAATTATTCTCCATTTGTTGTCTGCAGGTGGGTCCACGTGTGCATTTTAAATTACAACCACAGCAGGGTATGCCTGAAAAGAAGAAATCTCCTCCGTCCTCCCTGACCAATGGCAATGGCAAGAGCATCCGGCCACAGTCGTTCACTCCAGGGCTCAAAAGGTCCAAATCTTTGACCTCGGCAGACGCCCTGGCTAGTGGCATGGCGGCCTTGGGTCTGGCTGCGGATGCGGGCGACTTGGGCAATTTTCCACCAGAGATACAAGAGTGTATAGACAAGGCTCTTGAAGGTGAGTCAAATTTACAGATCGAATATTACAGTATATTTTAAAAAGATGTGTATAAAAAGTGGATGTACACCAGTCTAAAACTCAGTAATCGAAATCGTAAAATTTGGAAACCGTTCTCCCGATAAATAAAGGTAATCTTAAAACGATCATATGATCGCTTTGTATGAAGCGAAATTTCTCAACCTAATGAAAATATATATTTTAAAATATTAAATAAAAAAACGAGATGCCATTTTGATTTGATATGATTTTCAGATCCGAACGCTGTATGCGCTCGGACCCTGATGGATGCCGTAGGACACCTTGTGTCTCGCGCGGTGGAGTCTCCGCGGTACGCGTTGCCGGCAGCCCGCCGCTGCATCGCGGTGGTGGAGCGGGAGCAGACCGAGACCTTCCTCGAGTCTCTGCTCAACACTTGCCAACAGTGGTACCACGACAGGGAAAAGGTAAAGAACATACCTTTGTACTGTAGTGTTTCAGAAATTAATTTGTCACGAGTCTTAAGAAATAACAATGGATAAAGATGAAACAGTGTATGTTGTGAACTCTAATGACGATGACTTCGATTTTCACTGCTATTTCTCGGCATGTTCTATAGTATAATACGCATGTATTATTCATATAAACACTCATTATTATACATAGAATCACTGTATCCATTTCTGAAAACTGCATTAAAATCCGTTCCGTAATTTAAAAGACATAAGCGAACAGACACTTATAAGATGTTTTTAACTCTTTGACTTTAACCAATAGCTTGTTCGAAGCACAACTAGTATCAATTTTAAAGTAGTATGTCGATGAAAGAGTTCTGAGAGTTGATATAATGAAACAGAATAATGAACTGAAGTGGCATAAAATAGCGATTTAGCTAGAAGAATTCAAATGAAAGTAATATTTATATTTACTCAAATTTAATTGTCAACCAGACCTGCAGTGTAGGAAATATTAGGCTGAGAGGATAGTGAATATGAGCTAGAATTTTCCAGAGACAAGAATTGCAATGACTGGAATACAATATATTTACATATGTACCTAAACTATATATTCCTGTAAATATCGTCTTGTCGATTTTTAATGTACATGATTAGTCGAAAAGGGTATACTAAGCCGCAAAGATATGTAAGTAACCATGGTATCGAACAACTTTTGTTTTACAGCTTTCCCGGGAACAATATATTAAAAAAAAATAATCTAGGTCAAATTTATCATACAAAAATACAATAAGAACAGTAAACTTAACCTGAAATAAGCTGTTCTATTTCAAGGTCAAATACTGTATTACAAGGCCATAAAAATTGAACGCTTCATTAATTTTCCCCTCGATCGATTCCCCGTCCAATTCAAATGCGGATTGATATTACGACGGCCTGAGCCGAGATTCGAACCCCTAGCAGTGGCCTCAGACTAAAGTCGTATCCGTCAGGCGGGAGTTGGTCTTCAGCCGCCCCATAAGTCATTCCGCAGGTTTGGAGTGCCATTTGCACTAGTCCGGCCGGTCTATCGTCCGGTGTAAAGGTCAACTGCGGCCAACGGCATTAGAGTAGTCCGATAAAAAGCTTAATTAATAAATTTGTAACCGTGTGGTTGAGTTTACAATAGTAATGTTTTAAAATGTGTGGTTTGTGGAATTGATGGTATGAGTGTATGGTCAGTTGCTGGGCGGCGTGGTGGGCGGCGGGCGGCCGCGGCTGATGGCGTTCCTGTCGTTCCTGCTGGAGATGTACTGCCAGCTGCGGCGGCGCGCCATACAGCGGCGCGGCGCCTCCGCGCAGCCAGGACAGGTGCTGCTCACGCTCATCTGCAAGTGCTGCGAGGACTGCATCCGCCAGCCCGTGCCCTCCGCCAGCGATGTGAGTAGCAATCTGCGACTCAAATCCACCCCGCTAACTAAATAAATATATAGAATAATAGAAGTAAAATATGGCACGAGGCTTATGACGTTGATGCCTTTTCGATGGACTTTTAGAAATATAGCTTGTGTTATGGGTACTAGACAACTGATATAAATACTTAGATCTTTCTAAGTGTAGATGTAATATACCCGATATAAACAATCGTACTCATAAATAAAGATATTTATACAGTGTGAACATTTGTGCTCATGAACACAGATGTTTATACCATGCGAGGAATCGAACTTCCGACAATCGGAAGTCAAGCGGTATAAACCGCTAAATCACCGAGGCCGTTAATTATCCTTATCAACCAATCATTGGTATATCCAGTTTTGGATGAATAGAAGAGGAAAAACATTTACACCGACCCTAAATGACTAGGATAAGGAAGAAGCAGATGACTAATCATACTCATTTTGATGACGAACCCTAAGTGATGGCTTGGTATTTCAGACGGAGAACCTGTTCTTCGTGCTGACGTACATCGGTCGCGACCTGGAGCAGCAGCTGCCGGGCGACCTGGAGCGGCTGCTGACGGCGGTGCGGGACGCGTTCCTCAACACGGCGGCCGCGCCCTCCATCCGCCGCACGCTGCTGCAGCTCATCGAGCTGCACGCCTCGCGCTGGCAGCTGCCAGGCTGCGCAGTTCTCTATTACTACCCTTCTTCCAAATAACACCGCGATTCATGTATAATACGTGTACAGCGTTTATATTAAGATTCATACATGTATAAAACATGTTTTATGCTTATATCACTACGATAATCTATTGTCGTTCCACTGCTCAGCATGAGTCTCTTAGAAAAGGTGGATACTTCCAAATAACGCTGCGCTTCTATACGCACTTCATGCGTTCGTGTAAGGCGTTTAAGATTTATACATGTATAAAACATGTTTTATGGCTTACATTATTATGATAAGTCATTATAGATCGACTACTGAGCATGGCTTCTTAAAGAAGGAGGATGTTGTGACCACCCTTGACAAACGGTTCGGGTTGTGGTTTTTATTACTGATGCGCAAGTACTCGTCTCGGAGATATTCGACATGCTGGAAGTGAAATTAGTGGTGACTGATTGTATTGTTATTTTCACCACACGATGATTCGAAAAGGATACATCTACCAACAATAGCATGATGTGCAGTATTTGTCAGTAGACACATAGAGTATATAAGATCGTTACCCGGAGTGAAAACGATCCTTGAAGGAATATCATCTATGTTTACGCAGACATTTTCTATAACTTATAATTCGAATCAAATTGTCTTCGCATGCCTGAAATTAATTGGAGAATCCAAAAGTATACGATCAAGAAATACATAATCCATCAATTAATACTAAAATATCGAGTAGTGAGCACTGATTTCGAAATAGTGTATTGATTATAAGCGCAAATCAAATCGTGTGTTGTCGATATAGCGGAAGTTTCATTGCAAGAAGGGTAGATAATAGCTAGGGAAGCAATACGTTAGAAGTAATATTATACAAAGGTTGCAAGCATTTCTTGTAGATTGTTTGATTTCAATGTTCTATTAGTGTATCACTTTCATTGTGTTGTAGATATACATGGGATCATTGAATATTGTCCTTTATACGTATAATAGGCACGAAGCTGCCATAAGCTCATTTATTGTGCCTTTACAGATTTTAGTATTTAATGTAGGTCCATTTCTAGCAAGTTTTTGCATGTTATTACGTTCATAAAAACGACGAATGTTTAAAAGACGTAATCTTGGTAAAGCAAATCTTGATAGATTAGGGGCGAGGGCAAAGTAAGGTATAAGAAATTTAGTTTAAGGTGAATTTAAGTGGGTGAGCGAATTATGCCTTTAAAGTATTAAAATGTACGTGTATTATAGTAGTATGGACAAACTAACAATGTACATTACTGTACGAGCTTCGCATAGTACTTTGTGCATTGTACCCTTTGTCAAATTACCTAACCTAATTATATATGCCATCCCGACCTGGTCCTAATATTCGCTTAAACGTTTGCTTAGTTACACCTTTAATTTAATACACACCATGTTACCCAATTTTATTTTATTGCACTCTGGTATTATGTTAAGTAAATCAATTAATTTTACCAAATAGATCGTATATTAATAAATTATTAAATATTAAAGGATGCTTACATTATTTATACAAAGAATATACCTAACCATATTTGACTGAAATTATTAGCTACAATGAACTGTTTCAGTGTTTTTTATTATGCTTGTGATATTATAAATTTAAGTTATATATTTTCTTAAATCTTCTCTGTCCTAACCAAAGACTGTACTGACGTGAAGATTTCGAATTTGATTAACAAGAAAGAAATGTATCATCCATTTGTTGAAGCTGGACCAAATTTTCTTGTGTATTTATCTTTCAAACTCTTTACTTTAAATTATACTTTCTTACAGTATAGAGGTTGAAGTATAATTTGTTGGTGAATATGTTAAGTTCATTTAGATAGACTGTCGTGTGATCAGTAGGTATATCAATAAATAAAAAGCTTATAATCTTTAGAAATATAGTTATGTAAAAGAAAAAGTTAAAAGACCGTCAACTTTTCGTTATTATTATGCATTAGTATCGTAAGGTAATGGTATGTTTTTAGAAAATTAAAAAATATAAAAAAAAATGGTGCTAACAATGGTGTAATGTATAATTATTGTAATCGGATACGGGCAATAACATCAGGGTCTCGTTGCCGCTATATTTTGTACCTACACTTAATAAAATTATATATCTACGAAAATGTTTCATTTTATTTATTCTACAGCCCTACTTTTACTATTATACATTTTGGTCCTATATAATGGGACATGCCAAATAAAACTCGCCTATAAAAAATATAAGAAACATGAAAATATTCTCATTTGAAATTGTTAAACCTAGGACGACTATGTGAATGAATAGATCATTCAGTGTAATAAGATAGATATTACTGTACAGTGTACACATATAGTAAGTAAAATTTTTAAAGCCCGTAGGTATATTTTATTTTTCCCCCGTCTTTGGTTTCGAAGAACTAAACGACACGTTCAATAACCGCAACATAACATTCCGTTGTTGTTGTTTAATATTAATGGTTATTGTACTATTTCCAAAACTTTAAATGTGTAAAAGCTTTCAAACACAGAAACTAAAGTATATTTGCTTATTTTATTTCTCCCGTTAGGTAATTAAAAATATATTTTTATTATAATTCCGCAAGTGTAGTTCATTCAATATATTGCATTTCTGAACGCAGCTAACTTTTGATTGGTTCATACTTCTACAATTTAGAGCTAACTTCACTGTATTTAACTGATACATCAGCGTGGCGCGTTCACACATAACTTCAGTTTGTAATTTTTTTTATTGTTATTCTGTCGTTCGTCCGGACGATTGCTTGCTGTCGGACTCGTTTTTCTTTCATCGCTTCACTGTGGCCTCTCTAGAATGTGATTGCAAATCTGTTGATTTATTAATTGCAGTGGTATAATAGTGCTGTTGTCTGTGATAAAATGACGACTTGGTGAAATATGTGTTAGTAGTGATTTTCAAGTTTTTGTAAAATGGGTTTGATAACGTCAAGGGATCAGACAATGCTGGACGGACCGGTCGCGTCGTCGAAGAGTCACCATGTCCGCCAGCCGTCCACTAGGAACCGGACGAAGCCCCCGATGCCGGATCGGGACGAATTGGAAAAGCCGGTTCATCAAAGTTCTGGTGAGTCTATCTACCGAAAATTGCCGGCATCTTTGTTTACAAACATACTGCTGCTAACTTTCGTACAAAGGATAAGTACTCGTGTTTACTGGCCTTTGCCTGATGTCAAGTGAATGAATTCTCTATTATATTGTTGATACAGCTGTATTGAATTTATGAGTCACATTTTTTTTTAATTATGGAGATGTAAAGATGTCCTGCCCGCGTACCCGGTCGAGGTTTTTAGTAACAATATCCTTCCCATTAATTCACTGTATTTATATTTTATTACAATATTTTGTAGTGATAATATAGAAAAAGTATATTTAAACAATTTTCGTCTTATTTTAAGTTAGTAGGCTCCTTCCTTCTTCATCTTCTTCCTTCCGTAGGAAACTGCTTTATTTGTTTCCAAGTTATGTTACAGTTCCCCATTTGTAAATGTCAACAACTAAGTTGCCTAAGTTTATTAGGAGGTGGTCTACTTAACATGGTACATTACTGTCTATGAATGAATACATTCATCAATCCCCATTACTGCCAATAATATAAAACAGTATGCCTTACAATATGCAAGGCATACAGTTTTCAAGGGAAGGCAGCAGCCCTCCTCCCTCGTGAGTATTATTTTATCTCCAGGATATTTTAAGACCAGGAACTGACGCCTATTTTTATTGTCTAACAAAATTAGTAGTATATATGCATCAGTATCAGTATTTTTTTTGTTTTCTTTATTTTAGACTAATAAAAATCAATACAAACATATATACATCTAAGAGTACAATAACATAATTTGTAGCGTTTCACAGACAATAAGTCTTATTAAACATATAACAGTAAGAACATAATATATACAATAAATAAGAAGACCAATATTTAACTTTTTAAAAATATTTATGTAGGGTCTGATAAATATACCTACATAATACAACCACAAAACAAAAATAATTACAGTTTATACTTCTTAGTGGATATATTTCTTACATGAATTAATAATATAATTAAACTTCAATTAAATAGCAAATGAATTTATTTTAGTGTTAAATGATTTATTAGAATTAATTATAGTCAGTTTACAACTCAGTACACATACTCATCACCGATATACTAGGAATAAAACATAAAGGGAAAAAAATAACATAAATATAAAGTTTCCTATCATAAGTTGTACGGTACACATTTTGCCCATTAAATAACCACAAAATTATTATCTCATTTCCGATAGTCATAGGAAATGTTGACACATACATAATTTTTCATAAATCACAAACTTACTAAATGCATAAAGCAATTGACTTCCGTTACAAAATAGTTATTCCTGCAGTAGTACATTCTGATAACACTGTTTCCTTCCTCTTTATCTAGTTTCATAGTTTATTCACATAGAATTGTTATAAAGATAGTGTATAAAAGAATTACTTTATTTATTATTTTAAAACACCAATGGCTTTGACATTCAAAGAACAGAAGAAAACATTGATACAATTATTATTTCAAACAATTGAACAACTATAAAAAAATTCTATAAGTTAACTCACAAACTCAATATATCATATACATGTATTTCATGCAGTCTTTTTCAATTAAATAAAAAAAAAGTACAGCAAAAAGGCAAATAATTGATAATAGATATAAACATCTGTATGTTATTAGAGTACCTAACAAATAATTATTAAAATAAAAAAATATGTAGACTTATCAATAACCTCATTGCTATTGCTCATGTTTATATATTCTTACATGTTGCATGACTTCCAATTTCTGTGTAGTATCTTAATTAGAGTTGGAAAGTAAATACAATTTCAAAGTCTCTAAAGGAGGCATGGTCAAGGATAAACTGTATGAAAAAAGTAATAAAAACACTAATAACTTCTAATACATATATTTGGTAATGTGAGAGTTAATTTTATTTAGTACTCTGTAAATTAAAAAAAGTAGTAATTTTAATTCTTCAACTTCAGAGAGGGAGCAGTTTATGACACTTTACTGCTATTTGTTATGAGTTCTATTCCCTGCTCAATTCTTTGTATCAAGTATTGCCAGTGGGGGATGATAAGATGAGTATGAGGTTAGGTCTATTAGCCCATTGTGACAAATTCACCAGAAATTTATGAGGATGGCTTCCAGGGGGATCCGCACAGAGGTCAATCTGACATGGTACATTGTGATAATGGGGTCATGAGTCCACATTACTAACAATCCCTTTTCCCCCCTATCAGTCTGGGTGTTATCTATGTATATAATGTATGTATTTAAAAAAAAAGTATTTCAGTTATCTAGTACATAATGCAACCTATGCTTAGATTGGGACTAGATGGTGCTATGTGAATTGTCCAAAGATCTCGTATAGTTATATATAGTTGTTATGTATTTTGACTTGTAATGTTATGGTTATTAATATAGTATTTTACTTATACCGATACTTGATAACAGATATCAGTAATATGAATATCATGTTCCATGAATCATATCCCCTTGATTGAAGTGTTTCTTAGAGTTCACTATGGAAGTATAGCACTGATTCAGAATGTTGCGTAATATCCACACTAGCTCACTGGAGATATATATAAATATATATGTATATATACATACTAGCTATCCCGGTAAACGTTGTTTTGCTATGTAAATTAATAATGCTATTAAAAGTAGGGGTTGGTGGTAAAAATTTTAGGGTTGTAGGTATGTATTTTTTAGATTTTTTTCGTGTGAGCCACTCATATATTACCTATATTACTTAGGGATATATAAAAATCATTTAAATCAGTTGTCGTAATCGCGGACAAAAAACATGACCGGAATTTTTATACATTAAAATTAGTAAATTTTTTAATGCATTATAATGCCTACACTGACGTTATGCGTTAGCGGGTCCAGTGGAGGATGATATGATGAGCAGGAAGTCAGGTCAGATAGCAATTGTGGTGAATTAACCAGCATTTAACCAGGTTGATTCAATTCAATTCAATTTATCTTTATTCATGTAGATCTATTACAAACACTTATGACAAACCCAATTCATGATTTATGTGATAGTGTAATATCCTCTAACGCTTAATAGATACCTAATACAGCCAAATAATAAGAGCTAAATTCTAATCAAAATATGACGGAATCCAAGAACAAGCAAACCAATAAACAAAATATAATAAAACTAGCAGGCATAGGCTGGATTATTGCTTAATGTGCTACAAAATCAAATTGTCTATTACAGACTCATGCTGATATGTGAAAATCTACCATCAATTCGGAGTGCATTCCAGCTAAGAAGAACTGACTACGAGTGCGATGAACTAACCTACCTAACTTAATCATATCGTCCTCCACTGGTGTCCAGATAGTGCATACCGTTAGTGTATGTTGAGTGTGTGCGCACCGCTACGGTCCACTAATAAAAAAAATATAATTTCTATATACAAGTGGTAGCCATTTGTGTGTTTGTGTACATAGGGAAGCGCTGTCACCACTTATCGCCATAGAGCTTCATTGATGCTATTTTTTATACTATCTGGTACTCACTAGTGCGAGCTGTTATCGTGAACAGTCACACCTTAATTAGTATAGTGGATTTTATGTGGGGAATGATTTGTGGAGAGTGGGCGTGTCGCAAGACATTATTCAATCCGTCTTTTCAATGCTTCTTATTGGTTTTGGGGGTGTGAATTAGTGTAGGTGTAATGAAATGATATGAAATGTAATTTATTACTTAAATCTGGTTTTAAAGTGATGGTTTAACATACATATATTAGCTCTACACGTTTCGGTATTTACACCGTACAAATCTATGGATTGTTTAAGGCATTAATTATAGCAGATGATAACGTCACAGAACTATACAATAGGTACATAGAAATAATAAATATGAGTAATACATTTTTTAATGTTATGTTTTCATGATAAGTTTATTATTTATTTGTAACTGGGTGACTATAGTCATTGATGTTATCAATTCAGGTTACTATAATATCGTGTACATAAATGACCATTGTAGACCACCCACCAAAAGGCATAATACGATATGGAATTTGTGTTTTATAAATGGAATCGAAGTTTATTGTATTCATTCCATTGATTTGAACCGCAC